>NC_090936.1:1142533892-1142848242 GCF_040938575.1 Ambystoma mexicanum | reverse complement strand
GGACCAAAAACATTTACTGATAGGCTGATACAAACTATCCCTGAAATCCGCCCTCAAAAAACTGATTGGTCTAAAATGAATGCTTGCAAGCAAGCCACGGGTGAAAATCCTGCGGTGTATCTGAGCCTCTGAAACTATGTTTTGAACAGTACGCTAAGATCGTTGATGCAACCATTATAGCGTCTCAAGCCGTGGTGGCTCTGTTTATTTATTCCGTCCTATACCAGCTAGGTATAGGACGGAATAAAGGCAGTGCAAATAGGGTAGGAAGGAAAAGGCTTGCTAGAGGTTTTACCAGCTGCATAGCACTTCCATGATAAGGTTGAAAGACAAAAAGAAACTACTGAAGTCAAATGTATGGCGTTGCAGATACAGAGTTTGCAATCTCCCCAGGGAAGGGGAGGGTTCCACCCCACACCAGGAGGGCAAGGGCAAGTACGTAGAAGAGGGAGAGGAGCACCCCAATCACATAACCCAGGGAAAACTGCTGAGAGGTATTACACAAACACATACAGTGATCAGTGTAATTACTGTAAAGAGATTGGACACAGGAAAGCTGAATGCTCACATCGGTCTGAGTATGACGGTCGAGGCTGACAGTCAACAGCAAAAGAAGAATTAGTAGGTCCAAACCTCCACTAAACCCTCTTCAGACCAACGGTTAGGATGGCAAAGGGGTCTCCGAACTTGTTGACTACTCATACTGATTGATTCTACTGCCTTGTACGTTAATTGTGTTATTGCTTATCAAATGATTTCAAGTTTGTTTGACACAGGAGCATCACACTCCATACTAAAAGACTCTGAGTTTCCATGAATGATGCATTCTAATGAAATTGTTCATGCTGTAGGTATAGGGGGTTTGCCCATCCTGTGTCTACCCCACTTATGGTCACAGTAGGTCCAATTTCTGACCAACATGTGTTCTTGCTGAGTCCCTGCTCTCCTGTTAATTTGTTTGGATTAGATTTATGGTGTAAGCTAAGTTGCTCTAGTTCCTGTTCATGACAGGAACTGTTGGACCGAGTCCCAGCCAAGTTACGGTCAACCCATGCAAATGACGCCATTTACATGGTCAATGCTAAGCCAGTCAAAATTACTCTAAATCCTACCGAGCCCCTGACATGCGTGCCTCAGTATCTTATTTTCTGACAGCCTGAAGAAGGCATTCACCCTGTAATAGATTCCCTTCTCCAACAAGGTATCACCAATTTGTAGTCCCTGCAATACTCCAATTTTGCCCACAAAGAAGCCGGGTAAAGAGATTTATCATTTCACGTAAGACCTGCAGGCAGTTAATGCAGCCGTGCTAAAAGCTTTTTCCTTTATACCTAATCTGGCTACTCTCCTGTCATGCATTACCCAAGTACTTCACTGTTGTAGATCTGTCGTCAGCATTTTTCTCCATTTTTCACACTTAGCAAGCCCCGCCCACTTGGTGCCTTCCTGGTGGACGCTCTTTTTCCCCACTTAAGGAGCCCTCCAGCCTCTTTTCCTTTGCAGATGGGAAGCAGGTGCAAGTGGATCTTGGTCACCTGGCCTAAGCCCCGGGCACCTTGTGCCTTCCTGGTTGCCGCTCTTTTTCCCCCCACTTAGCAAGCCCCACTCACCTGGTGCCTTCCAGGTTGCCGCTCTTTTTCCCCACTTAGCTAGCCCCGCCCAACTGGTACCTTCCTGGTTGCCGCTCTTTTTCCCTACTTAAGGAGCCCTCCAGCCGAGGGGCGTGGCTAGCTGGCCATGGAATAGGACGTGCTGCGTGAGGAGCTCCTGATGATCCAACTCTAATTTTGCCAAAGTTACCCGTTGAAACTGCAACGAGCGCCTAGAACTTTGGGGATCAGGCGTCGGAAGCCGCACGCCAAGTGAAGTTCGTTGGAGAAGCTCATAGTCTCGGGGAATCGTGAGATATACATGTTTTTGTTGGTACTTCTGTGTGACCGCTTCGGCACCAAGATGGCGGCTAATAAAGGAGAGGCCTACGAGGAGAAACAAAACTGATCCCCTGGAACCGCGGGACATGACTGCGAGAATTGCCTGGAGGAATAGTACAAAGGGGACATATGGCAGGGTGTTCGAACTAGCACCATGAGAGAGCCCGGCCTGGCACACTTTAATGGAGCCTCGGCGATCTGACCGCAGGAAGAGATAACATTGGATGCTTGGGCGACAAGGCCTACGGGAGGTGAATGAGGAGTGTGAGGCCATAGCCCACCCGTAAAACAATTTGTAGTGCCATCTCGAATGTGAGCTAGGAGACCTGGGAGCCAGACCATTGTCAGACCAAGGACAGGGCAACAGCTGCACTAAGGTGGAGTCGTACAGGAGTAAAGGGTAGCGCCATGTCGGCTAAAGGGTTGAGAGTCAAGGCCAAGCAACCCACGATGGAGGCTTTCACGAAAAAGCAGAACACCCCCTCAGCAACAAGCCCCTGCGGAGGACGCCCCCGAAGGGGACAAGCACCAGATCCTGGAGGCCATAACGGGACTGAGTGCCAAATGGGACCTGGCAATGGCGGACCTACGCACAGCTCTAGAGAACAAGATCGATGCTGTAGGTACGGAACTCACCCTGCTACGTCAAGATGTCAGGGCGCTTGCAGAAAGGACCAGCGGTCTGGAAAGTGGAGTGAAGATTAACACTGATGTTAGCACAAGCAATGCGAAAGAGATTCATGTCTTAAAACAACAGGTCGCCAACCTGGAAAATCGTGTGGAAGAGGCGGAAGGAAGGGCGAGGAGGAACAACATTCGCGTGGTTGGCCTTCCGGAGAGGGAAGAAGGCCAAGACCCCACAAACTATGTGGAAAACATGATCCTGCAAGGGATCGGAGCAGGGAATCTTTCGCAGGGATTTACGGTTGAGAGGGCGCACCGCGCCCTAATGAGGAAACTCCGGCCGGGGGCCCCACCAAGACCGATCATTGCGAAGATCCTCGAATACTTTCGTAAGGGCGGCACGATAGAGAGAGCATCCACCAACATCACAGCATACCCTGACTATACGATACTGGTGCAAAGGCAGAGGTACAGTTATGTCGCCGTCAAAAGAAGGCTGAGGGCGGCGGGAGTCAAATATATGCTGCTGGATCCAGCACGACTGAAAGTGCTGCATAAGAACAAAGCGCTATTTTTTGATACCACGGAGGATGTTGTCACATGGCTGGACCTGCAAGGCTGCCCGGAACAAGAAGCGGATAGTGATCGGCAGGATCATACCGAATGAAGATTTTGTAAACACGGACATTGTGAGAGTGAGCGGGATGAGGACCCTGAGTGTACAAAGAAACTGTAACTGACTGAACTTTGAACACAACCTGAGCACGGTGCTCGACTTGGACTGGAATATAGTGAGTGTAACTGTAATTGGTAACTGTATGGCATCTGTATGTGTAACATTTTCTTTTTCGAAAGGAGCAACAAAACGTGGACGACCTACCCCAATAGATTATTAGTTTCAGCGGCCATTAGGGCGGCTTTACCATACTGAGCCCTGAGTAGAAGCTTGTGCTAGGCAGGGCTAGATGTGGGGGTGCCTGAAATCCAGGAATGGAGCTGGGCAACGGTTGGGGAGGGTATTGTTGGGGGAGGGGTGGGTGGGAAGAAGGTGGGGGGATGGGAAGTTGAGTGTGTGTGTGGATTTGGGGAGTTTAAGTTTTGTTTTGAGCCTATTTGAAGGAATCAGCATGTTGTACTTGCGGTGCAAGAAGGGGCGGAATCGGCGGAGGATCGAGAGAGTGCTTATTAACGACCTATGGGGGACCTCAGGATAATAACGTGGAACGTCAGGGGCCTTAACAGTTATCTTAAAAGAAACAAGATCATGATGTATCTGAAAAGGCAGAAGATAGATATCGCACTACTACAGGAGACGTACTTGACGCGAGAGAAGTTGGACTTGGTTAAGAGAAAGTGGAGAGGGACTGTAGTGGGCTCGCCATACTCTGCATACGCCCAGGGTGTGTTAATTTGGGTGGCACCGCATATCCCGTTCAAATCGATACAAGAGGTAGTTGAAACTGATGGAAGGATGGCGATATTGCAAGGGCTGGTGGAGAGCAGGGAGGTATGCATAGTAAACACGTATGCCCCCAACCAAAACACAGCAGCATATTTCAGAGCCCTGTGTACCAATCTTAGCACGTGTATAGGAAGCGCGGTGATCTGGGGTGGGGACTTTAATTGTGTGTTGGATCCTGTGGTGGACAGATCAGATGGCAAGGTGGGTAAGCCTGGCCCAGCGGCGAGAGCGTTGCAGACACTGCTAACTGATTTTGGCTTTACATATGCGTGGAGGATGAAACATCCCACTGAAAGGCAATACTCACACTATTCAGCCCCGCATCAACTGCACACTAGGCTCGATTACGTCTTTGCTACAGCAGATGTGATGTCTGGGATTACCCAAATCGAATATAGGGCTAGGGTCCTCTCGGATCACTCGCCCTTGATCCTCGGATGGCAATATTGCCCCCCGAGGGCGAAGATCCCTACATGGCACCTCCGAGCGGAGGCGCTTAAAGATCCAGTCTTTAGAGAAGATATAAGGGAAGAGATTACTAACTTCTTTGAGGAGAATACTGGGAGTGTTGATTCCGCGGGCACATTATGGGAAGCTTTTAAGGTGGTGATGCGGGGGGGCGGCCATTGCTAAGTCAAGAGGGTTACAGGGTGGGGTCTTGGCTGACCTGCAGAGGACGGAAACCGAGCTAGAAACAGCATTGAAGAGCGGTGACGTAGACACGGAGCGGGTGCTCCAACTACAGCAACAATGTGCAGGGCACTGGGAAAGACTCTGCAATTTCAATTATAGGAAATATGTTGAGAGGCAGCACGCGGGGGGAGATAAGACAGGCCGCCTTTTGGCCTGGCTATACAAAAGCGAGACCCCTAGGCCTCCAATTAGGACCATTATTAGGGAGGATGGGGAGGAAGTGGCAACGCAAGAAGGGGTTAACAAAGAATTTGTGGAATATTACAGAGTGATGTACGGAGATGATGAGATGGGTGACCAACGCAGGATAATCGAGACGTTAGAAGACATAGGGCTGCCCAAGATAAGTGAAGAGGAGAGGGAGGAGTTAGATAAGCCAAACACGTTGGAGGAGTTAGAGGAGGTTGTGAAGCAGTTGCCTACCTGTAAGACCCCGGGAGCAGATGGGTTCCCCAGCGAATTCTATAAAGTATATATAGAGGAAATCCTCCCCCCAATGCTGGACATGCTTAATGAAGCGTTTGAGATAGGACGGTTGCCTGAGTCACTCAGAGAGGCGATTATAATACCGCTGCCCAAGCCTAATAAGCCGGAGCATAGATGTGGTTCCTACAGGCCTTTGTCAATGCTAAATCAGGACAGCAAGATTCTCACGGCTGTCCTAGCAAATCGACTGCAGAAAGTGATTGCAGAAATCATACATCCTGATCAAACGGGTTATGTCCCGAACAGGAACATAACACACAACCATAGGCGACTCCATCGGGTGGTCGAATGGGGTAGTAAGAACGAGGGTGAGATGGCGATAGTGTCTCTAGACGCAGTTAAAGCTTTTGATTCGGTCAAGTGGTCGTGGCTATTGGCTGCTTTGGAAGGGTATGGTATGGGGCCAGGCTATATCAGATGGGCTAAAATGTTGTACAGTGAGCTGCTTGCCAGGGTCCGAACTGGAGCGGTGATATCCACGAGATGGCAACTTGGTAGAGGCACCAGACAAGGGTGCTCCTGGTCTCCGATGCTTTACATCTTAGCCCTGGAACCGCTGGCGATATGCCTTAGGGCACAGTATGATGCGATAGGCATTGAGGTAGGAGGGGAACGACACTTGATATCCTTGTACGCAGATGATTTGTTGCTGTACTTGCAATACCCAGAAGAAAATCTCTTATACATACTTGAGGTGATGGAAAGGTATGCAGAGTTGTTGGGCATATCGGTGAACCCCCAAAAGTCTGTCATATTCCCGCTGGGTAGCTATAAGGGGACCCCTGTAGGCGGACTACCGGTGCTACAGGTACCATGGGCAATTAGCTCTTTTCGTTACTTGGGCGTAGATGTATATGACACGGTGGAAGAAGAACACAGACATAATACGGAAGTAGCCATCGAGAAAATTAGGAACAGCATGCAGTTCTGGGCAAGATTGTCCTTGGCGATGATGGGGCGGGGGGCTATGCTTAAGATGGTACTTCTGCCCAGACTCCTGCATTACTTTAGTAATATCCCATACATAATACCCAAGAAGTTTTTTTGTAAATTGAACAGCATGTGTAGGGATTTCCTGTGGCACAGTACCCGAAACAGAGTGGCGTTTTGGAAATTACAGAACTTTTATGAAAAAGGAAGTATCAGACTGCCTCATTTTGAGGTTTATTATTTGGCGGGACAGTTACAATATGTAGCTAAGTGGCTTTCTGATGAAGTGACCCCTGAGCACAGGGTGCTTGGACAGGACTGCGCCCCGTTTTATTTGAAAGAAATGATTTGGCTGTCTGATACCGAAATGAAGGGGCGTCCCGCGATGTTGAGGCTTGGATGGAAAGTTTGGCGTAGGGCTTGTCGTTTGATGGAAGTCCCATGCCCGTGCCTCCCGCAGGTACCGCTGGTTGCTTTGGCAGGAGGGGATAATCAGTTGAGGGTGATTGTTAGGACCTACTGGGAATCGGTGGGGCTGGCAATGCTAGGCGATGTTTGGCAAGAGGGATCCATTAAGGAATTCATAGAACTCAGCGAAGAGGCGGGGCTACACACGGGCCAATATGTCACGTACATTAGGTTGGTACAGATGATTAAGAACACCTGGCCAGAGACAGTTTTGATAGAAGAACCAGATGCAGTTTTGGGAGCAATATACGACATATCCAAAGGAGGTCATGAGATCTCGAGACTGTATGAGATGGTGATGGCTAAGGTGGGGAAAGATTTGACACATCGGAGACTGGGCTGGGAGGTGGAAGTGGGGGCCCCGATGGAGGATGGGGTGTGGGAGCGTGCCCTGGGCTACCACAAAAAAGTGTCTAGGAATGCCAGATTAAAACAAATACAGCTGTATGTTACGCATAGGGCATACATGACCCCCTTGAAGATATCTAAGTTCCGAAATGCTGGAATACAAATGTGTCCTAAATGTAACCTGGATAACGCTGACATGACACATATCTTTTGGTCGTGCCCGATCATCAGGTGTTTTTGGGGAGAAGTGGCGCGGAAACTGGCTGATAAAGGGGTTACTCTTGTCACAGACACGGCCTGGGCCTGCTTGTTGGGCGGGTTTCCTAGACCACGGAAACTCAGGCATATTGAGAAACTGTGAAATCTGGCGTATGTGCTGGCGAAACGTAGGATCGCCATGGGGTGGAAGAAATGCCACAAACCCAAGGTGGATGTTTGGTGGAAGGACTTGCAGAAATGGGCAGAGGCTGAAACGGAGGCATGGCAAGAAGCGAGTAGCCGGACTGATGAAGGGGAGGCGGGCATCCTGTTGGCTTGGAAAACGCTAATAGCAGAATTGTTTGGAGTAATATCAGATCCAACAGACTCCGAAGAGAACGAAACCAGGCCACAAGTGCCAAACATTGAATGAGAGTGACAAATAGGCTCACGGGGGGAGGGAGGGGTAGTGGGAGCAGTGATTAAGACAACTTGATGTGTAATGGAACTGTTATGATTATGCTGCTTGTTTGGTTTTTGCTGTTTTGTTTGCATAAAATCAATAAAAGAAATAAAAAATAAAAAAGGAGCCTTCCAGCCTCTTTTCCTTTGCAGATGGGGAGCAGGTGCAAGTGGATCTTGGTCACCTGGTCTAAGCCCCGCCCACCTTCTTAGCCCTGCCTCTTCCTTCCTGCTCTTAACGCTTAGATCAAGGGCAACTCTTGCCCGGGCGTCCGAAGTGAAGGGCAGACAAAGAAAAGGCCAATTCCTGTTTGGACCTGTTCAGACCGGGATGATCCAGGTCCCGAACCCCTGCTCAGACAGCAGGTAAGCATGCACCAACATGTGTTTACTCCCTCTGTCCCCAAAGGCCATCCACACCCCTCTGATCCCCCATGATGTTCCCTTGTGCCCCCACCCCTTCTCGCACACAGGTGTTGCCTGTTTTGCTTGATTCTTCTACCCTGCACCCTGCACCCCTCCCACCCTCCAGCCTACGTCTGTCCTGATACATTTTATGGACTTCATTGATTCACAGTGTGTCACCCATCCTCATGGTGGCCCTGAATCGTGCTGTTCCCATCTTCATTTGGTATCCAGGTTTGCAACATTATGTGTTACTACTGACTTCTGCAATTATATTTGCTCTCCCCTCTTGCTTCTCCACTCTTTTTGACTGCTTACTCTCTGTTCTCCCCTCCTCTCCCTTTCTCCCTTTTCCTATCTCCTTCCCTCCGCCCCTTACTTTCTTCTATGCACTTACTCTATTAGAATTGTCTCTGGACCTAGTATGATAGCAACCTCGTCTGTCTCTTCCCCCCTGCCCTTACTTGTTTTTTTTCTCCTCCGCCCACTCCAGCACTCTCTAAAATGTCATCAGGCCTAGTTCGATAGTCCCTTGTTTTGTTCCTCCCCTCCCTTTCTGCACCTCTCTCCCTAACCTTTTGTTTTCTCCGCCTCTACCAGAAATGTCATCAGGCCTAGTAGTATGTCTGTTTCCATTTCCTTCCCACAATCCCCCTCCCTTCCTTATCTATGTTTTAGCTCTTGCACTATCTGAAATGTTATCAGGCCAATAACGATAGTTAATTTCACATCCTAACTGCATGGGCTGTAAGAATGTCATTGTATCTTCCCTTGTGCCCTCCCTTTCCTTGCCCGCGTTTGAAACACATTGGGCCTCATTACGACCTCGGCGGTAGCCATGCCGCTATTGGCGGCATGGCAGCCGCCGAAATCGCGTCCAGGTCCAGGTTCCCAGAATGAGGAATTACCGGGCCATTCCGAGTTCGGAGGGCCCGGTAATTCCTCCCTCCAAGGACCCGGACCCAGACCTTCCCCATTCCCATTTCAGCCCCCATAGAGCTGAATGGGAATGGGAGAGGGAGCAAACAACGGGCCGATTACGAGTGGCCCGTTGTTTGCTCCCTCTTCCCCTCACGGGACCCGGTAAGCACGCCTGGTTTTACCAGTTTTTACCAGGCGTGCTTACCGCGTCCCGCGAGGGGACCTTGTAATGTGGCGGAACGGGTTTAACGGGTCCGCATCCTTTTGCGGCACCCGTTAACCGGTTCCGCCAGGGTCGTAATGAGGCCCATTGTGTATAGGCTCTATATAAATAAACCATCATATTATATCATATCATACCTATATATCCTGACAGCCAGTATCTGTTCGCATTTACCCATAAATCCACACAGTATACATCCACTTGTCTTACAATGGGATACGTAGAGAGCCCTACCATAGTCTCCCATTTTTAGAGCGAGATCTTGACTCCGTTCGGTTCCCAGGAGGGTTGACAATGGTGCAGTATGTAGACGATCTGGTCTTAGCCTCCCGCGCCTTGGAACCATGTGAGGAAGACTCATCCTGGTGACAGAATTTCTGAAAAAGTTCACAAGGCATCTAAGGGCAAATTACAGTTGTGTCTGTCCCATGTGCGATACCTGGTCCATGAAATCTCATTTGGGGAAAGAAATGTATTTCAAGATCAGATTACAGTGACCCAGAAAGTCCACAAGCACTAGACTAGGAAGCAGAAGAGAGGGTTCCTTGGGATGGTCATCTACTGTAGGCAGTCAGTTCTGGGATATGTAACCACAGTTAAACCCCTTCAAAACCTCATGAATGATTTGACCCCTGATTTCCTGCCATGGCCTCAGGAAGCAGAAGAAGGCTTTGTCACCATTAAGCAAGCAATCGCAACGGATCCGGCTTTAGATTTTCCAGATTATAGTAACCCTTTATGCAGTATAACGACGAACACAATGATTTTGCTCAAGGTATGTTGACCCAGTTACACAGAGCCAAGGTCTGGACTCTATGGTACAAGTTTATTTTGACAACTGTGCCACGTGATTAACTTACAATGTTGGGAGAGCAGTGCCCACAAGGCTGTCTGCATGTCCAGTACCGGAAGATCCCTTCCTACACGTGAAGACAGACTTCATGCAGCTCCCCACCTGCATGAACTGTACTTACTGTCTGGTAATTGTAGATGTATTCTCCAGATGGGTAGAGGCCTACCCATTTAGAAAGCCAGACGCTGTTACAGTGGCAAAAAAAACTGTTGGCAGAGTTCATACCCCAATTCAGACTTCCCCTCAGTAAAGACAGCAACCGATGCACACATTTTACTGGTCAAGTCATCAAAAAAGTGTGCAAAGCTCTTGGAATAGCTCAACAGTTCCATTACACTTATCACCACCAGTCCAGCATGCATGTAGAACGCTGTCTTAAGTGTGTAAAGAGACAGGGTTGAAATGGCCTCAAGCCTTGTTTGCCATGCGCAATAATCCCTGCGTACACACAAACTGTCTGCACACAAAATCCTCAGAGGTCACCCATGAAAATGGGAACTGCACCCCAGCAGTCCCCCACATCCAAAGTTTGCCTTTGAAGGATGATACATTACTCCAATACTGTTGCTTGTTGTTTAAAACTGTTCAATCTCTACATGCTCAGATCTGTGAAGCCCCACCTGCACCAGCGACTGAGCCCTGTGACCCTTTACAGTGGGTCCTGGTGATTGTCCATCAGCGGAAATCTGCGCTCCAGTGAAGGTGGCGTGGCCCGTTCCAGGTTCTCCTGACTATGCACACAGTAGTTAAATGTGCTGGGATCCCAGCCTGGTTCCATGCAGCACACTGTTGCAAGAGCGTCTCCTGAGTCAACAACACCACCTTTACTTCGACCGATCTTTCTCAGCTTGGCTCTGGTCCCACCGGGACCACCTACTCCTCCAACAGTGAAACCGACGCTTGCTTGCTGATGTCAGAACCTTCCAGCACTCCTGGTATGGAACGACTAGTACCAGAGGACAAGGCTGCAGTCCTCGATCACCCAGTATGTTCATGTACTGAACCAGGACCCACGGCTTCTGCTGAACCTCTTCCACATGGTGAGGTCCATGTGGGAATTATTGCTAAGGCTCCTTCATCAGTCGGTCGAAGCCCTGAAGGGAGCAACCCCGACCCGGGCCTCACTCCTGGCATACCGCCTTCAGTGCCTACCTCCCCTGGATCTCACAACGCAACCCCGGAAAGGTACACTTTGCAGCCCCACAGAAGAGCTCCCGAGTACCAGCCGCTCTGAACAAAGTGGCAACTGGCCGGGTCACTCACCCCTGGATGTGTCCTCTCAACGACGATGAATCCCCCTGAGGTGGCAGTGCACTGGTGAAGAGTGGAAGACACCTTTGTAGGCCCACTGATACCTGCAAGTTATGGACCCTGATGCTACCACCTGCTGGTTATTCTCTTTGTTTTAATGGCCCTCACATGCACATGACTCTGGTACTTTGGATATCTCTAGCTGGAATTTTTGCTGGAACATCTGGTTACAAATGATGGAACAAGGAATACTTTGCTCAGCACCTGATTTCTGTTGGAACTTTTAAAGAATGGCATCTACCTTGCTGCAGTTTCACAGATTTCGTAAAACCTTTAACTGAAAGCTCTGGCCTGGCAAGCTTATATCACTTGTGCGCTGCACATCATCTGCCCTGATGACATTAACAGACCTTTGTCTTCAAGCCACAAAGCCTGATTCTTGAACCTGGCCACTGGACCCTAGTGAACACCATGTCTGGCTATATTCCTGTTATCATAGTTACTTTCAGAATATGAATGTATTATCAGTTCACTGTGACTGGTGATTTTCGTATACCCTGTCATGAAAACGATGGTCCCTCTGCACGTCCCTGGGTTCACAGTGAAAACACATACCTGCACCTCTCCTGGCCGTTTGTCTGTATATTTAATCTTACTGACTGCTGGGTCTGTGCCCGTCTGACTCATGACTTATCCGCACAGTTCTCTATTGCACTCATACCCTTCCAGTGGGGGATGTCTGTTTGGATCTTAAGTTAGTCACCCAATCCGAAGGCATAGGTCCCTGTAGGAATGCTCATTCTCACTTGGGTTTTACCAATCCTCTGAATTTCCCCACCCCATTCCAAGTACACGCCAAGCCAGCAGCACTCTACCTCTCCTCCCGCAACTGGCCATGTATGCTACACCAATCTGAGTCCTCTCTTCATGTGAACTAGCAAATGTCATTAATACTTGTCCACCAATTCCAGTGTAGTGAACAATAATGCCACATTTTCCTTCAACCCTAATTTTTCATTTTCCCAATCTGGGTACACAAGGTGTTCCGGGACCTATTGTGTTTGTGTGGACAAAGCTATACCTGCCTGCCCATTAATTGGGGAGGGAGTTGTTACATGGGGTATATCCTGCCCGCAGTGTTTCATAACCCCACCTTGCCAGCTCAGCCCCACCCCAGGAGATGTACTGCCTGGGAAAACGTTGTTGCTGGGGTAGGTTATCTCATACCGGCCCTTGGGATCAAGATAAACAGAGGCTGTCACGGTTGGTGGAGGAGATTGCAAATGCCCCTCTATCCCGCTTGACTCTATAATTCTGAGAACAAGTAGTCATCCGAATCATGGTGTTTTAGAACGAAAAAAAGAACAATTATAACCGTATGCCTTTAGACATCGTCCTAGCCTCCCAAGGAGGCATCTGCAAAGCTGTGAAATGCGAGTGCTGTACTTTCATACCCAGTTACACAAGTAATATTACTGGCATCGTCACCCACATTGGCCACACTGCAGACCTCCTTCATACCAGTCCGGAGCTTTCCTGGACATTTGGGTCTTAGATTGAGGGTCTGTTGGGACCTCTGGATGCATCTATTGGTCATATTTTACTTATAGCGCTAGTCATAGTTGTAAGTTTGTCCTGTCTGATGAAGGCTTGTAAGCGTCTCTATTATCAAGCATGCGCCACTTGCTCTGAAGTCTCTTAGACCGCCCAAGTACTTTACTCTCATGCTACTGATGAAATTCCCTGCTTGTAACATTGTTTCAGTATGATTCCCTGTGCTATCTGCACCTCTCCTTCCATTGAAATGCATTGGTTCCTTTGGGTATAAGAGAATGGTGCAAAGAGGGAGGAGCGTTCAGACTTGCATTGAAATCTCATACTGTCGCTGGTTTGTTAATGTCCTGCTGTTTGTTTTTTTTAACTAATATATTGTTCACCAATCCACCGGAATAGTCAGTGGTCATTTTTCCATGACACCAGTAAAAAATGCCATACCAGAGTCAGAAAATACAACCAGATTGGCTGCAACAATTTAGACCAGTCTAGCCATTTGCTAACACTTATCATGTTTGCTTTACCCATGATGGCATGAGGCAGAAAACCTAACCAGACTGGCTGCAGCAATGCAGTCCTGCCATGCAACAACACCTATCTGTATTTTGATGTTATTAGGAAGGAGGCGTTGTTGGGTGCACTGAGGGATTGTCTCAGCTCCTAGCGAGTTCACAAATACAATATGATGCTTCAGAATATTAGACTGCAGTACAGTCCTAGCCAACAGCTGCCTAACATGATATCTTGTTGGTTACTTTTTCACAGGACATTTCTTACTCATAAAGCCTTGGCTTCTGATGCCAATACTACCTCTCCAAAATGAGCTGGAAAAACAGTACAACTTTACACACTCATAAAAGAAACTAGATGGAAACATTACTTGGGCTTTTGAAATCCTAATTGCAATGTCATTTTGTTAGCAATGGTGGTTTGCATTATCCCCCAGAAAAGGCGTGCCGGATTGTCATGGGAATTCACCCAACCTGCCATGCGGGGTAGGAGCAACAAGTGTATAATAGCATACCAGCATTAGATTGACATGGCAGAGTAGAATGTTGCGCCTTGAATGTAGCGCCTTGAAGAAAGAGCAAGAATTGTGAAACATGCTTAAAGGGCAGTCTATAGAGAATCATAGCAGAAGTGCTATAAACTGCAGAAGTATACTCAAAGCGCTTTATGCTCCCAGACGCTTGTATTAGCCTTACATTGCAGAGTAGCTACATAGCAAGAAGTGTGTGTGTTTATGCCTTAACTTTAATTCATTGATTCATGTAACTATTTATTATAGCAAAGCGCTGAGCAGTTTAAACAGCTTATTCATGTCATACATGCACGCAAAATGCTTACATATGTAGTTTTGAGCAGGCCAGTGTATACACCCCATATGCATACATACAATGTTAGTATGCCTTGAAATCAAATTCAATTAACTCGCCATGTTAAGGGAATAAACGGCAGTCTGTTTAAGAGCCAGGACCAAAACAAGCATGACGTGAAGTCCTTGATGTAGGGCTTAGATAGATATTTCGGCAAGATGCTTCAGAGCAAGTTACTATGAGCTGATCAAACAGCAAGATGCTATGGGGAGGTACTTCTCAAATTAGTTACATATATCACACAAATGAAGGGAGGAACTTCCAAGTTATACAGGTTAGAATCCGAAGCTGAGGGTCTGCCCACCGAATGACAGCATTTTATGGCAAGGGGATTTCCAAGCTAGAGACCCTATAAATGCCATTCTAGCACCTATACAAAGGCTGGCTGCCTTGCAGTGGCAGTATTATGCTGCAGAGATTGCAGGGGGAGCATGCTTTAAGCTGCAGCTTAGAGTCATGATGTGATGAGTTTGCTTGCTTGAATATTGCGCACCAATTCTGGTCCTTTAATTGATGCAGTGAATTTGTGCTTTGCATTGTACATTGTGATGGATATATATATTGAAATCCATATGCTAGCTTTTGATTTAGTTTGGAAACCATAGAGTAGGTTTGAATGTCTTCATATAGGGTTGCTCCAAGTGAATGGAGCATTGAATTTGGACTTTGATTTTCCTTAAGCAGAAAGGTTAAGGCTGGACAAGGCTTTTGTGCCTTTGTCAATGCATGGCTTCATGTGTTGGACATGTGTTTGAAGCCCCTTGATTAGAGTATTGATGTAGACTGCTTTTATTGCAGAGATGTGAAACTTGTCACCTACCAAACAAAAGTGTTTGAATTCTATGTACAATTAGAAGACAATTGGAGGGTCGTTTGAAGATGACAAATATGTTGGAACACTTTGTTGATTTAGAGAGAATGCAATGAGGATGTCTATGTGTAAATAAATACTTCTTTTATACTTGTGGGTATGTTGATACAGTGAAATGCTGTGTTGTGTGATGCATTATGCTTTTCTCCCTGAAGCCTTTCTGTTTTGTCATCACTTTATCCCTATATATATACATTAGGAGTGTCAGGAACTGTTTTGGCCGTGTTACAAAAACTGTGAGTACGTTTTCAGAACTGAGCGTTGTATAGAGCTGCGACAGTGAGCTGGGAAAGAGAAAACACTTTGAAGCCCAGCAAACCCGATTTTAAATCATTGTTTTAAGACCGTAATATCGGCACTGAATAAGACAAGGGGAGACGTCTTCTAGGTTCCAATTCAATGGCTGGCAGCTTCCCTGTCACATAAGAAGAGTGCTAGACCTTTACTCTGAGCTAAGCTGAGAGCTGGGGGAAGCACCCTTAAGGGACACACGGCAGGATAATACTATGGCTCAATACTGCAGTGAAACAGAACATGCCCCTCCCAGATGGCAACCAAGACCACTTGAATGATGATAAGGATGGGTCACTAAATTCATCTGATGAAGGCGATAGACAATAAATTACGGAAGCTACCACGTCGCTCAGCAAGATGCTGTGAAAAACCTTCTTCTAATTAACATTTTTTTGTATACAACAGTAATGATCTAACTCTGTTTATGTACATTATTAAAATTGTATGCATAAGTGTGTCACACATGGCAAATTGTTGTTCAGTTTTAATCAGCACCTCATTTGTCAGACCTTTAAGTAAACGCACTCCCCTTACACGTTATCTCTTAAATAGTGTGAGTTCAACATTACTTCAGGCACACAACATGGAGACCTTAAAAACATTGCAATGTAAGGCATTTTTTATTTTTTTTTATTTGAAGTGGGTGCTTCAAAAGCATTCCACCTTTGCAGACTTCTACTGCTGCCGTCTGTGGGCACACAGCCACCCACTTTCTCATGTGTTTACTTTGTCACTTGAAGTGTAACAGGATGTGGCACTCGTGGTTAGCATCACCACTAGTTGGTGGCGATAGTGCTCTGGCATTGCTCTTCCTACAGAGGGTGTGCAGTGGGCAATTATTGCAACTCATAGCAAGTGCATCATGGTCAGTTTCCTGCTGCAGGACTCATTGCTCGTCTTGTAGCAGAAAGTGGTCCTCTTCCTGCTTCTTCAGTTGCTGGTAGTTGTGCTCTGCCATTGCTCTTACTGCTGAGGGTAGGTAGTGAGCGATTGTTGCAACTCATAGCAAGTGCATCTTGGTCAGTTTCCTTATGTAGGAGTATAGCGGGGTGGTCCTTTAACGCAACTTATTGGGAGACAGGTGTAGGCTGGCACACAATATACAGTTTAAACCTTCACTTTTAACTAGGACCGCCTCTTACCTGTCGTCAAACCTTGCTCTCCTGGGTTCAAGATCACCCCGGTATACCTCGCTATGAAAGTAGTTAAGGGTAGGGAAGATCAAGAGGTTAGGGCAGGCAGGTTTCTCAAATGCCCCTAAGGAGAAAACACAAGACTCTAGTAACTGGAGAACAAAAGGAAAGGCAGACACAAGGAATGCTGGTGTACGGTTCTTTAGTTGTTAAAAGCTTACTTATATACTTTTCCAGTACACCAGTAGGATTTTGTGAGTTTTTGTATAAAAAGGGCAAACACAAGACAGTATAGGCCTCATCAGGGCCTTGTCAGAATCCCAACGGTAATACCGCTGGGAAACCGCCAACGCAAATAGCATTACCGCTACTCAGTCTGGAGTAACAGTAAGGCAGCTAAGCCCCATTCCCCATTGGGTCCATTGGAGCGATTTTTCGGTGCTATTAGCACCACACTAATAGCGCCATAAACGGGCGGAATGTGGACATTTTTACCTCCAGCAAACTTTTTTTTGCTGGAGGTAAAACTCCAAACATTCCACCCGACTCATGATTGGGCCAACCCTTAAATGAGGCGATCATATCATAACCGCTGCATTTAACTCATCAGGAGGCTATACATATGGATTACACTAAATTTAGCAGCTGCGTAACTAAAGAATAAAAAGCAAAACATATAAAAAGAGTCCTTTAAAAATAAAAAATATAAAAGCGTCTTGAAAAAATACATATAAAAAGTCTATACAGTGCACTGTGTTAAAAACTATAAAAGAGCTTACTTGCAAGACAACCTGGCCAGGGCTGTCTCAACGTCTCTGACTACTGCCCTTGTGATCTTCTTTCTTTCTGCGCTCCTCTTTGATGGGTTTCGTGGCAGTAACGGCAGCAAGAGATGTTTCGGGACCCCTAAAGTCTTTACATTGGCTGGGATGCATATGTTAGATGCAGCCCAGCACACAGAGGCAGCATGGGGAGCCCCCGCACAACTCACTCCACCAGAGCCACATCTGCCGGTGTGGCTCAGGGAGTTCTGGTGGGCCACCTAACAGGGTGTGGCCCCTTGATTTAAAATCAGCCCCAGGAGGGCTAAAACACATTTTGGGCACTCCCCTGCTATTGGGAGCGCCAGTCATTAAAAATGCCCGGGGCCTACCGGTTATGGGATTCCTCCTGGGGGGTGGCTGTGCTAACAAATGCTCCCCTGTTAGACAGGGTAGCACCAGCATGAAGGTCTGGGCTGCGGCGATGAACGGTGCTGAGCTCATGCTAGCAATGTTTAAAAAAAATGTTAACCGTAAAGGGACCGTAGTGTGCCCACACACGAGGGTACCTTTCTCTCATTTTTTCCCCAGCACGGCTTAACGCACCAGGGACCCTGTCATTAATCCCGACCGGTGGGTTACATTCCCCCCCCCCTTTGGACTATCCTTGGTCCTGAGGATAGCTTTTGGCCTAGTCAATTACTGTATCCAGCCATGATTTAGGACAGGCCACTGGTTGCCACCCAGTACCCTGAATCTCAGGCACCTCCCAGAGTACCCCTGAATTCCCAGGAACCTGCTCAAGAGAATGAGGGATGAAAGACTGAAAGGAACAGACTGGAACCTCACACTAGACCCCTGGTGTATCATATGTTAACTTCATTACAGATCTACTCTCCCTGGTTCTACGACGGAGAGCAGCTGGGGCCTCATGTAGCCATGGGCAAAGTGGTATGGTTGCTTCAGTTGATGCTTGAGCTGTTTAACATTGCTGTTCTGTCTGCGGACACTCCAAAACACATGTCAATAGGCAGCCGGACGTCCCTTCCAAACATCAAAAAATATGGTGTAAACCCAGTGACATCATTCTTCATACAGTTGTACGCATGGCCAGAGTGGTCACATACTGACTCCATCTGTTCTTAGCCTCTGGCCTCAGGGTCCCTAGCATAGCCAAGAGGGTACGATTAAATCTCTCCACTTGTCTATTGCTCTGAGGGTGATATTGAGTTATACGGGTCTTCTTGATGCCAACCAGCTTCAATATCAACTTGATGAGTGCTTGAAGTGCACAAAGTAGTTCCCCCACAACACACGGGCAACAGTGGTGGCATGCTGATCTTTGGTGGGAAACTCCTGCGCGTACCAAGTGATGTGGTCTGTCATCACCAGGATGTTTCGTACTCCTTGTCTGTCCATCTCCAGCTTGAGTAAGTCTATGCAGACAGGGTTCATGGGCCCGGAACTCTGCAGATGATGAAGACAGGCTGCAGGATGAGCCGCTGTATTCCTGGTCGCACACCTGGCTCAGTGCTGGCAATAATACTCCAATCTGCATCTCCTGCTAGTCGGCCAGAAAAACCTTTAGCTGACCAAGATGTCGTGCTGGTCGTGAAGTGCATATAATACAGATTGGTGGAATCTCTGTGGCAAAACCAGGTGATGCAGTAGTCAGTCTCTAATTTTGCTTTCTTTGTACAGGATTCCACCCATCTGCACAAGCGGCTTCCACTCCTTCAGCATTGTAGCATGCTCTGGGTCATGAAGGATGTCTCTGGACACACCTGCTTCCGTGGTCTTGGCCTTCAGGAACAGAGCGATGCCAGGATCCGCTAGCTGCGACATACGGATCTCATCTCGAGTCAGACACGGTAGCTCAGATACCTCCATACTGGTGGTGTTGCAGTAGACGATGGATAATGCCTCTAATGAGGATGCCAGGAAATCCACACTCCTGGTTCTGTCTGGCTCCTACTGTCATGATGCCTACCCCCGGAGCACCAGGCCAGGCCCAGCACCCCCGGGAGCAGGCATTATGCCCCCGGGTAAAAGCCCAGTGGCCCCTTATAGGGGCTCTTTGGACTCTGTCCTGGCGCCGTTGGCGCCAGGCACATGTTGGACATCAGTCCTGGCGCCATAGGCGCCAGGCTCATAAAGGAAGGTGTTTTGTGCACTTACCTGATGCTGACCATGCTGCAAGATTCAGGCCTCCCTGAGACCTGAAAGGGACTATTTTTTCATTGGGACTATTATGCCACTCAGGCGTGGCCAGGGAAGGATACTTACCTGGAACTACTTTGGGGGCTACTTAAGCCACGCCCAGACAGTAGCTCACGCTTCGCGTTGTTCTGCATCCAAGCAGCTGAACGCTCACCGTGTCTGCTCCTGCAACTGGTCTCCAGCCACGCCCGCCTCGATCCTGGAACACCTGTAAGGAAAGAAGAGAAGAGAAAGGTGAAAACCAAGAATTTTATCAAACTTCTTGCCTGCATCCAGAACCTTTACGCCAGCGTTCCTGAGAAAAGACTTTCATTTAAAAGCACTGCGTTGTTCGCTGCAGCGCCGCGCTTCACTCACCTGTCCTCGGGAGTTCTTCTGGCTCCACCACGACTGTCTGCACCGGTCGCCACATCTCTGCGCCTAGGGGAGAGAAGAAGAGACAAAAGTTGAGCAGAAGGAACATATGAGGAAAGCCTAATTTTCCGCCATAACACTTACCGGTCTTCTGTTGGTGGACCATTCCTCATTTCGGGTCGGCGCCGCTTCGTTGGCAGGTACCGCACCCCGGCCCCTATGGGGAAAGGACAAAAGACATTACTGGAGGAATATAAAGACATTAAGAGGGATCGCCCCCATCGCTAACTCACCTGAGTTTACCATCGGCAATTCAATCCCTCAACGCATTGCCTTCATTCTGCACCTGAAATAAAGGACAGATCAGTAGGTTAGGAAGGCAACAGAAAAGGAGGCTCAACACTTGAACTTTTGTAATCTTCATACTTACGGCGTTCTGCTCAGAAAAGTCAAGTGGATTTTGCCAGCATCATTCTGAAAACCAGTGAAGTAACTGGACAAACACACGCCCCTGCACCAGAAGCAGGATGGAGAGTTCATCCTTTCAAACCATAAGGTGAGCTTCAACCGGGGATTTCGGAGGAAGTTAGAGAAGAACGAAGGGGGAAGGGGGATCAAGCACACTATTCTGCAGACTGTTAATCCCCTTTCTCATCTGCAGAAGGATATTCCTACAGGCCAGACAAGCAAGATTTGAGGGTCTTGTTCAGTCGGTGTTCCGAGTTCTGCGCATCACGCTCGAAGAGGCCACAGCAACCCAGACTAGACCAGCGCCTCTGTGGGAGTCAGGTGAGCGTTACAGAACGCAAAGCCTTCCTACAAATTCCCACCCAGGCGCTATGGAAACTTCTGAGACTGATCAGTTGGCCCAACTACTGGGGGAATTACGGGCCGAAGTACACGCCACTCGTCAAGAGACTAATGCTCTCAGGAGGGAAGTGATTGTATCAAAGGAAAGAACTGATGACCTGGCTAGACAGTTTTTGCAAGGTCAAGCTGGACACACTCCTCTACCCGGTTCCCGGGGGAACCCCGCTCCTGTGGTTCCCAGTAACCCTGTGCAGATTAATCTACCTGGAAACATGCCGCTGGCCCCACCCGAACGCTTTGCTGGGGACCCCAAACAATTCACCGTATTCATGAATCAGTGTCGTTTGCACTTCCTATGCAGACCTGGGGCCTTCCCTAATGACCAGACCAAGATAGCCTTTGTATTGTCATATCTCAGCGGCTGTGCTGCCGATTGGTCAGTTCCACTGGTTACTCAAGATGACCCGATTCTCCGTGATTTTCAAGGATTTCAAGCAAGCATGGAAAGGTTATTTGCTCGACACTCTCAGGGGCAGGCTCTGGATGACAAACTCCTATCCCTGCGACAGGGCAATCAGGACCTCCTATCCTACATTGCAACCTTTAATAGACTAATTGTGGAAACTGGGTGGCCAGAGGATAAAAGAATCACGTTATTTTATCGAGGTCTACGCGGAGAACTTAAAGATGTCCTGGCCCAAGTTGTAAACCCGCCCCAAGAATGCACAGAATATATAGACTTAGTGGTCCAATTGGATCACAGACTTCAAAAGAGAAAAGCAGATCGGTCCAAGTTTGAGACCCGGGTGTTGGTCAAGACCCACGCTAACCCCAAGGGTGCTGATGTCTCTGAGCCGTTGCAAATCAGAGGGGTTAAAGGCCCTTTAACTCAAAAAGAACGTGAAAGAAGACAGCAGATGCAATTATGTCTTTATTGTGGGTCCTCTGGACACTTTCTACGAGATTGCCCGGCAAAACCGCCCAAGAAGGTGGTAGGAGCCGCTGATAAAAACCATGAAGACTCTGTTTCGGGAAACGACCACGCCCGACAAGCATAGGGGTCCGCTTGCCGAGCTTGAAAACTAACTCTCAGACCTCGCATTTCATTGTGCCAATGGTCCTCGTAGATCCGGAACAGCCTAAGCGGTTGCATGTAATAAAGGCATACATCGATAGTGGGGCTATAGGAAATTATGTGGATCGTGAATTGGTCTCTAGGATTAACCTCCCTCTGCGTCCTAAAACCAGCAAAGATGTCATCACCACAGTCGATGGAACCGAAATTGCCTCTGGACCGGTAACACATTCCACTGCTGAGGTGACACTTATAGGTCCGGACGGCCATCGGGAGGCAGTTGTGTTTGGTGTAATCAAGGCTCCACAGTTTCAGGTTATTCTCGGAATCCCTTGGTTAGAGACACATAATCCTCGAATTGATTGGCGAGCAAAGAGAATAACCTTCCCGGATTGTGCATAAACCTGCTACCCAGAAAATCTGAAGATTAGTCTAGCGTCTGTAACCTCTGTCTCCATGCAACTACCTCCGGAATACCAAGACTTTCAGGACGTCTTCCAAAAGGAACAGGCCAACACGTTACCTCCCCACAGATCGTACGGTTGCCAAATCGATCTGGTGCCCGGTGCACAACCCCCTTGTAGCAGGATTTATGCCCTTACTGAACCTGAGAATCTGCATTTGAGACAATATTTAGATCAATACCTAGCCAATGGTTTCATTCGCCCGTCAAAGTCTCCGGCATCCTCGGCTTTGTTTTTCGTGCCCAAAAAAGAAGGCGACCTTAGAACTTGTATCGACTACCGCGCATTGAACCAGATAACTGTTAAAAACCGTTACCCTCTGCCTCTGATCCCTGAACTCCTTGACCAGGTGAAGGACGCTTGCGTATACACCAAGTTAGATCTCCGGAGGGCTTATCATCTGGTGCGAGTAAAAGAAGGCGACGAATGGAAAACGGCCTTCTGTACAAAATATGGATTATTCGAATACCAGGTGATGCCTTTCGGGCTGTGCAACGCTCCTGCTGCCTTCCAATTCTTCATGAACGATGTCCTTCGGGAACTCATCGATGTTTGTGTTGTCGTATATATCGATGACACTCTTGTATACTCCTCTTCGGAATCTGATCACAGAAAGCATGTCAGGGCCGTCCTTGAGAAATTGCGCCAGCACAAACTGTTTGCAAAGCTGGAAAAGTGCGTTTTCCATACCACCGAGGTTGAGTTTCTTGGATTCATCCTGACACTTAAAGGGGTCCGAATGGACTCACGAAAAGTGGATGCCATCCTCAAATGGCCATCACGTAGTTCGGTGAAAGGTGTCCAAAGCATGCTTGGTTTTGCTAATTTTTATCGCAGATTTATCCCGGAATTTTCACGTGTGGTACAACCCATTACTGCACTCTTGCGAAAAAATAAACGCTTCGAATGGACCGAGGAAGCCGAACAGGCCTTTCAGGAATTGAAAGCTAAATTCACGTCTGCACCTATTTTGAAGCACCCGCGTCTCGATGGTCGAAATATATGGTCGAAACCGACGCATCCAGCTTAGCCATGGGAGCTGTCCTGTCTCAGAGAGACCCTGAAACCAACCAACTGCACCCCGTAGCATTTTGGTCCAGAAAGTTCTCGCCGCCTGAGGTAAATTATGCAATCACCGACAAGGAATTATAAGCCATTACGTCCGCCTTTAAGGCTTGGCGGCATTATCTTCTTGGCGCCAGGCATACCATCACCGTGATCACTGATCACCGAAACTTACAATATTTAAAAACTGCCAAGGCTCAATCGTCACGTCAGCTCCGATGGGCTTTGCTCTTTGCTAAGTTCGATTTTGTAATCACTTACCGCCCCGGCTGTAAGAATGGCAAAGCGGACGCGCTATCTCGAAAAGGAATGGGAGAAATAGACACAAACTCAGAACCTGTGCTGATAATTCCCGAACAAAGAATTTTGGGGATAACCTCTTTACAAACCCTTGAAGACATTCAAGCACGGGTAAAACAACTCCTGGACTCTACAGCCTTGCATGATTGGATCCAAAGGGGGTCTTACTTTTCGGTCAATGATGGCCCATTTTATTCCGTTGAAAGGATTACCTTCAGCTCTGTCCTAGCCAAGGAATTCCTCGAAAATATCATCCGTTTGCATGGATTCCCGTCCATACTAGTCTCCGACCGAAGAAGCCAGTTTATTTCTCATTTTTGGAGAAAGTGTTGTCAACTGGCACAAATCGACATAAGACTCTCAACCAGCCACCACCCACAGACCGATGGTCAGACAGAGAGAACGAACCAGACCCTTGAACAATACCTACGATGTATGTTGCACCAATCGGAGGGTAATTGGAAGGATATTTTATGGGTGGCCGAATATGCATACAATAACTCGGTACACTCTGGAACTGGACAAAGCCCCTTTTATACCCTATATGGACATCACCCTCGTACTTCATACCTGGACTCACCTCTGAGCCTTGAAATGCCCGCAGTGGACCATTTGCATTCCACGATAACTCAAGCCTTCAAGGATGCAACTGCACATTTGCAACAAGCGAAAGGGAAATACAAAAAGAATGCGGATCTGCATCGGAGTGAGGCGTCTCCATACCAAATAGGGGATCAAGTATGGTTGGCTACCAAACACTTATTGCTTAAGGGACCTCGAACTTTTAATCCAAGGTATTTGGGCCCTTACTCGATCAAAGCTATAATTAACCCAGTGGCAGTCAAGCTCGATCTACCAGGTAACATGCGGATTCACCCCGTTTTTCATATGTCACTTTTGAAACCAGTGCAACCAGGAACCAGATTAATAAAGCCACCAGAACCAATCCAGATAGATGGGGAGCCTGAATTCGAGGTGAACCCAGCAACCAGGTACATGCACCTCGGCTGGTAAAAAGGTTCCATCGGAATTTCCCAAACAAACCGAAACCTCCAGAGGGAACAACCTTGGGAGGGGCCTTGGGGGGAGTGCTGTCATGATGCCTACCCCCGGAGCACCAGGCCAGGCCCAGCACCCCCGGGAGCAGGCATCATGCCCCCGGGTAAAAGCCCAGCGGCCCCTTATAAGGGCTCTTTGGACTCTGTCCTGGCGCCGTTGGTGCCAGGCTCATGTTGGACATCAGTCCTGGTGCCATAGGCGCCAGGCTCATAAAGGAAGGTGTTTTGTGCACTTACCTGATGCAGACCATGCTGCAAGATTCAGGCATCCCTGAGACCTGAAAGGGACTATTTTTTCATTGGGAGTATTTTGCCACTCGGGCGGGGCCAGGGAAGGATACTTACCTGGAACTACTTTGGGGGCGATTTAAGCCACGCCCAGACAGTAGCTCACGCTTCGCTTTGTTCTGCATCCAAGCAGCTGAACGCTCACCATGTCTGCTCCTGCAACTGGTCTCCAGCCACTCCCGCCTTGATCCTGGAACACCTGTAAGGAAAGAAGAGAAGAGAAAGGTGAAAACCAAGAATTTTATCAAACTTCTTACCTGCATCCGGAACCTTCACGCCAGCGTTCCTGAGAAAAGACTTTTATTTAAAAGCACTGTGTTGCTCGCTGCAGCACCGCGCTTCACTCACCTGTCCTCGGACGTTCTTCTGGCACCACCACGACTGTCTGCACCGGTCGCCAAATCTCTGCGCCTAGGGGAGAGAAGAAGAGACAAAAGGTGAGCAGAAGGAACATATGAGGAAAGCCTAATTTTCCGCCATAACACTTACCGGTCTTCTGTTGGTGGATCATTCCTCATTTCAGGTCGGCGCCGCTTCGTTGGCAGGTACCGCACCCCGGCCCCTATGGGGAAAGGACAAAAGACATTACTGGAGGAATATAAAGACATTAAGAGGGATCGCCCCCATCGCTAACTCACCTGAGTTTACCATCGGCAATTCAATCCCTCAACGCATCGCCTTCATTCTGCACCTGAAATAAAGGACAGATCACAGGTTAGGAAGGCAACAGAAAAGGAGGCTCAACACTTGAACTTTTGTAATCTTCATACTTACGGCGTTCCGCTCGGAAAAGTCAAGTGGATTTTGCCAGCGCCATTCTGGAAACCAGTGAAGTAACTGGACAAACACGCGCCCCTGCACCAGAAGCAGGATGGAGAGTTCATCCTTTCAAACCATAAGGTGAGCTTCAACCGGGGATTTCGGAGGAAGTTAGAGAAGAACGAAGGGGGGAAGGGAGGAGCAAGCACACTATTTTGCAGGCTGTTAATCCCCTTTCTCATCTGCAGAAGGATATTCCTATGGGCCAGACAAGCAAGATTTGAGGGTCTTGTTCAGTCGGTGTTCCGAGTTCTGCGCATCACGCTCGAAGAGGCCACAGCAACCCAGACTAGACCAGCACCTCCGTGGGAGTCAGGTGAGCGTTACACCTACTGACTTGCAGCCTCTGAGATAGCTCTGACACCTGCTGGAGACAACTCCTTCGTCGAGGTGGATGCAGCTGTATCATATGCATGAGCATGAAGCCACTGAGAGAGGGCATCGGTATCGATGTTAGTTCGCCTCAGGTCTGTACTGTAGACTGAAGTTGTATGTGGACAGTACGGAGAGCCAACGGTGTTTGGTAGCATCCAGCTTTGCCGACTGTCAATAATTGCCTGACCTCACCTGACCATTGTATTGGGACACGTCAGGTATACTGCTCAGGTATTAGTCTGTTTTCTCCCAGAGCAAGCCATTTGATGGCAATGGCCTCTAATTCCAACACAGAGTAGTTCTTCTCCTGTGGGAAGAGTTTTTGACTAGTGAATAGGATAGAATATTCTAATCCATCACTAATTTGTGATAAAACAGCTCCTAACCCTGTGAGAGAGGCTTCAGTTTGTAACACAAATTCTTTCAAAAAACTGTACTACCTTTAGGATTGGGTTCTGACACAAGATCTGTTTTAAGTTGTTGTAACATGTATCAACCTCATCAGTCCAATGTACGTTTTGGGGTTCAGCGTTCTTTAATTTATCCGTCAACCTAGCTGTTCTATCTGAGAAATTTGAAATAAACCTACGGTAATAACCAATCAATCCCAGGAATGCCTTATGGTCCCACTTGGTCTTAGGCGTAGGGGTATCTAGGAAGGCTTTCACTTTTTCTCGTTGGGGCCGGACACTTCCGTTCCCCACAGAAAAGCGAAGGTATTTTTGGGCCGATTGAGCCAACTTACATTTGGATGGATTGGCAGTTAAACCGACCTCGCTGACGGTTCTGATAGTAGTAGAAAGTTGAAAAATATGGTCTTCCAAAGTCTTACTATAAATGACTATGTTGTTAATATAGATCCCACAGAAATTGGAGTAGGGCTGGAATTTCCGGTCCATAAGCCTTTGGAAAGTGGCTGGGGCCCCATGCAGCCAGAGGGCAGCACTTTGAACTGGAATAGTTCCAGAGACGTTGAGAAAGCTGTGTTTTCCTTATCAGGTCCATGTAAATGGACCTGCCACTATCCCTTGGTTAAGTCTAGGGTTGATAGGAATGTGGCACTTCCGGGATTATCCATTAACTCATCATTGCGTGGCATAGGATAAGCACTGAAGGCGGAGGTGGCGTTGACCTGCCTGAAGTCTATGCAAAACCTCTTTGAATTATCAGGTTTCGTTACCAACACAATAGGGGAGGACCATGGGCTTGAAGAGGGCTTGATAATGTTTGTCTTCAGTCATTCTTTCTCTTCTTCAACCACTCTTTGTTTTCAGGCTTCTGGCAGTCTACAGGGTTTTAAATTGACCACTTTTCCCTTTGGAGTTCTAATATAATGATATGTACTATGTACTCTCCCTAGTTTCTTGCAGAATACATCGGGAATGCCATAACCAGGTCGCTGAAATACTCTTCATTCCGTCTAGATAGCTCTTGGGGAGTGAGCTCAGAATTGTTTATCTCCTCCGGTACCAAACAAGATAGTATTGAGATTTAAGAGATTTACGTGGTAAAGGTGGGTCTTTTGCTTCCTATCAGGTTGAGCTATTTTATACATGCAGGTCCCTGTTTGATCTAGTACCTCATATGCCCCATGTTACTTTGGTACAAGTTTATTTTGAGAGGTAGGTAAGAGGACTGATATCTTTTGTCCTACTGAAAAAGATCATAAATGTGCCTTCTTGTCATAGGTGGACTTATGTTGGACTTGACCTTTTTCTCGCAATGGGATAGCTGTTTGTGAGAAGATAATATATGCCTCTTCCCTCTCTTCCCAGGTCTCTCAGAGCATATCTAAGACATTGTGTGGTTCTCTAGTTCAAAAGGAGAGAAGCCGGTGGATACCTGAGGGGTCTTTCTTAGTGAAAATTGACCCCAGGGAATGATACTATCCCAATCCTTCCCATCCTTGTCTACCAATTTTCTCAAAATCATCTTAAGGGTTTTGTTAAATCTCACTACCAATCTGTCCATTTGGGGGTGGTAAACTGAGGTTCTTAAAGTAGAAATATGTAGTAATTCCTTTGACTTTACCCATGAGTTTGCTCATAAAATTGGATCCTTGATCCGATAGAATTTCCTTGGGGAAACAACCCTAGAAAAGAATGGTAGTATGTGTTTTAAGATTTGTTGCGTTGTATTGTTCCACATGGGGAACGTCTCTGGGTATCAGGTAGCATAATCAATGATTATGAGGACATCTTTGTTACCCAATCTAGAGGTCTCCAACAGTCCAATGATATCCATCCCAATTCCAGGGGAAAGGGACTTCTATGATGGTTTAGGGATTTAGTGGGGCACATAAGGGAATATGCGTGCTGGTTTTCTGGCATATTTCACATGTTTGGATGAAGTTCTGTGCACTAGGACCCCAACCGGCCCATAAAGATGGGGGTTGACAAATAGCACTTTAAGATGGAATAGAAGCATCAGTGAGATGGATGGGGATGCAGATTAATACTCTAGTATCAAATCAATAATGAGAACTCAATGGTTTGGCAAAGGGAGTCTGTTTAAAGACAAGTACAAAAAACGGGGAGTCTCATGAATATCAGCGGTTGCTAGATCTTCTTTCTCGCTTCACAACTCAAACGAACTTCATAAGAAATACATCATCTCTACAAAAAACTCGTCATCACTGACGTATAATGCTTAAAATGTTGCATGCAATTCTATTGGTTCGAGAAAGGTAACTTTAATATAGGTACTATATCTGTATATGGTGACAGAGTGAGGGGATTGGGTAAACACTGTCAGATGGGGCATCTAAGCCCTACCTTAAAAATGACTACTGTAGATGTCACTAAAAGTATGACATCCCATTGGTTCTACTATCTATATGACCCTAGATTACTTGGTCCACTATGATTGGGTTAGCACCAACCCCACTCATACTTTTCCACTTTGCCTAGTAGCATACAGAATGGTCGGCCAGGTGCAGGGTGCACGTCAGCTCCCCCCGCCTTGCTACAATCAATCATCACTTCAGTTATAATGTGTCAATTATTTCACTGTGGTTGGCCTTCAGACTGCATCTCTGTCTAGAAAAGTTCTGATATCTTTGCATGGCACTCTGTCATGCATAGGGGTGAAAGTCCCCCTTCTTCTCGCTCGGCTGGTCACGTGTTTCAGACAACGTAAAATTGCCTCATTCTCCATGTAATTAGTTTATTTGATTTTCGTTTTTGTCCACCACCTGCCTTCTGCTTCTTATCTTGACCTTTTTGAGCAGGATATTCTGTTCCTTGCTTCATTAATTGTAGCTACAGTTGGCCTATTTTAACAGGTACAACCTTGGCTTTTGGCACGACTTGTCTCTGTCTGAGTTTCACTTCTGTATTTTATTCTTGATTGGTTAACTATGAAACTCTCCTCATGCGGCCTCCAGTAACCTTTGGTTGATTCTGCCTTTGTGCATAGTGGAAGTATACTTATATAAAGTTGTCATGATGCCTACCCCCGGGGCACCAGACCAGGTCCAGCAACCCTGGAAGCAGGCATCAAGTTATTTTGAGCAAGCCCAAAAACCCCTGCTAGGGGCTGTTTGGGTGCAGTCCTGGCGCCTATGGCGCCAGGCTCATATGGAGAGTCAGTCCTGGCGCCATAGGCGCCAGGCTCATAGAGTAGAACTTACCTGATGCAGACCATGCTGCAGAGCTCCAAGCCAAAAGAGGCTTGGAAGGGACTATTTTACCTAGGGACTATTTTTTACTCGGGTGGGGCTGGGGAGGAATACTTACCTGGGACTACTTTGGAGGCTATTTAAACCACTCCCAAAGAGCAGCACACGCTTCGCGTTATTCTGCATCCAGCAGCGTAACGCTCACCGTGCCTACAAGCCAGCATCCAGTCTTCTGCCACGCCCGCCTCGAGTCTGCAGCTCCTAGAAAAAGGGAGGAACAGAAGGAGAAGAGGTTAGAATAAGAGCAAAACCTTCGATCCTTACCTTGAATTCCGGATCCACTGCGCCTTCGAGCTGGAAGAAAGAAGCAATTTACGCACGCCGCCTTGCCTGCTGCAGCGCCGTGCTGAACTCACCGCCCTTCGCAGCATCCTCACGATCCACCGCATCCTTCTGCACGTTCCCGTCACATTCTGGCACCTAAGGGGAACACAAGAACAGCAAAGGTGAGCCAAGGGAATAAACAGAGGCAATAGTAACTACCCCCATAGACTTACCTGATTACTGCCGGGGGTACTATTCCTCTTCACGGGTCGGCGCAGTCTGCATTGCATCATCACCGTACCCCGGCCCCTAAGGGTAACAAAAGGACAACAAGGTGAACTCTTACAAACTACTTACTTTTCGGAGTCAATATTGTTCTGGACCTCACCAATTCCTTCGAGCCAGTGAAGCAACTGGTTATCAACGCACCCCTGTGCTCAATGCAGGATGGAGAGCTCATCTTTTCAAACCATCAGGTGAGACTATAAGAGGGGACATCAAAGGTGATCTGTGGGGAGCACAGCGGGGGTGGGGGGATTTACGCTCAACCCCACGGGTGGTTAATTCCCTTTCTCCATTTACAGAAGAATATTCCTACGGGCCAAGCAAACGAAGCTAGGTGGGCCAGTCCAGTCCGTCATCTCGGCCCTACGCGTCACACTGGTGGAGACCGCAGCTGTCCAGTTCAGATCAACGCCTCTGTGGGAGCCAGGTGAGCGTAACAGAATGCAAAGCCTACCCACAAATTCCCACCCAGGCGTTATGGATACCTCAGAGACTGACCAATTGGCCCAATTACTAGGGGAACTGAGGGCTGAAGTGCATTCCACCCGTCAAGAAACCAATGCTCTTAGGAGAGAACTGATTTTGTCAAACGAGCGAACTGATGACCTTTCTAGGCAACTATTGCAAAGCCAGGCTGGACAAGCACCCCTACCTGGTTCCGAGGCAAATCCAGCTCCTGTGTTATGGAGTAACCTTGTGCAAATAAACCTACCAGGACATATTCCATTAGCCCCACCCAAACGCTTTGCCGGAGATCCCAAAAGGTTTGCGGTGTTTAAGAAACAATGCCGCTTGCACTTTTTATGCAGACCTGGAGCCTTCCCAAACGATCAAGCCAAGGTAGCCTTTGTATTGTCATATCTCAGCGGCAGTGCAGCTGATTGGTCAATTCCACTAGTTACTCAGAATGACCCAATTCTTCGGGATTTTCAGGGCTTTCAAACTAGCATGGAAAGATTATTTGCCCGGCACTCCCAAGGACAGGCCCTGGATAACGAACTTTTGTCCCTACGACAGGGTAACCAGGTCCTTCTATCCTACATCGCAACCTTTAATAGGTTAATAGTGGAAACTGGATGGCCTGAGGTAAAACGAATCACGTTATTTCATCGAGGGCTTCGAGGAGAACTCAAGGATGTCTTGGCTCAAGTCGTGAACCCACCTCAAGACTGCGCTGAATATATAGACTTAGTGGTCCAGTTAGATCACAGACTTCAGAACAGAAAGGCTGATCGAGCCATGTTTGAGAATCGGGTGTTGGTCAAAACCCACGCTAACCCCAAAGGAGCAGATGCTTCAGAACCCATGCAAATCGGAGGGGTTAAAGGACCCTTAACCCAGAAGGAAAGAGAAAGGAGACAGCAAATGCAATTGTGTCTATATTGTGGAACTTCTGGACATTTTCTACGGGATTGCCCTGTAAAACCACCCAAGAAGGTGGGAGGAGCTGCTGATAAAAGCCACATGGAGTCAGACTTAGGAAACGACCACGCACGACAAGCGCAGAGGTCCGCTTGCCGAGCTTGAAGAAGGATACTCAGACCTCGCATTTCATCATACCAATGGTCCTCGTAGATCCAGGGCAGCCATCGTGTATGCACGCTGTAAGGGCATACATTGATAGCGGGGCTATACGAAACTATGTGGACTATGAATTGGCTTCCAGGATGAATCTACCTCTCTGCTGAAAAACCACCTCAGATGTCATCACCACAGTCGATGGAATTGAAATTGCTTCTGGGCCTGTAACTCATTCCACCGCAGAGATGACACTATTGGGTCAGGATGGGCATCAAGAGACTATTGTGTTTGATCTAATCAAAGCCCCACAGCTCCAAATAATACTGGGGATACCTTGGTTGGAAACACACAATCCTTGTATTGATTGGTGAGAGAAGAGAATAACCTTCCCGGATTGTGCACAAACCTGTTACCCAAAGAAAAATCAGAACGCAGGCCTGGCCAGAGTAACCACAGCAGTCATCCAACTACCTCCAGAATACCAAGAATTCCAGGATGTCTTCCAAAAGGAACAGGCAAACACCTTACCTCCTCACAGATCGTACGATTGTCAAATCGATCTCATACCCGGTGCACAACCCCCTTGTAGCAGGATCTATGCCCTTACGGAACCTGAGAACCTTCACCTATGACAATAGTTAGACCAGTACCTTGCCAATGGCTTTATTCACCCATCCAAGTCCCCTGCATCTTCAGCTTTGTTCTTCGTACCCAAAAAGGAAGGTGACCTCAGAACGTGCATAGACTACCGCGCATTGAACCAGATAACTGTTAAGAACCGATACCCGTTGCCTCTGATCCCTGAACTACTAGACCAAGTGAAGGACGCTTGTATATGCACTAAATTAGATCTCCGGGGGGCATACCATCGGGTACGTGTAAAAGAGGGCGACAAATGGAAGACTGCTTTCCGCACTAAGTATGGGTTATTCGAATACCAGGTGATGCCTTTCGGGTTGTGCAATGCACCAGCAGCCTTCCAATACTTCATGAACTATGTCCTTCGTGAACTCATTGACTTTTGTGTTGTCATGTATATCGATGATATTCTAGTATACTCCTCTTCAGAATCTGACCATGTGAAGCACGTCCGAGCAGTCCTTGAGAAATTGCGCCAGCACAAACTATATGCAAAACTAGAAAAATGCATTTTTCATTCCACAGAAGTTGAATTCCTTGGGTTTATCCTGATCCCAAAGGGAGTCCGAATGGACTCACGAAAGGTGGACGCAATCCTTAAGTGGCCATCACCAAGTTCAGTTAAAGGAGTACAAAGCATGCTCGGCTTTGCCAATTTCTACCGCAGATTCATCCCAGATTTTTCACATGTCGTACATCCCATCACAGCACTCTTGCGAAAGAGGTGAGACTATAAGAGGGGACATCAAAGGTGATCTGTGGGGAGAACAGCGGGGGTGGGGGGATTTATGCTCAACCCCACGGGTGGTTAATTCCCTTTCTCCATTTACAGAAGAATATTCCTATGGGCCAAGCAAACGAAGCTAGGTGGGCCAGTCCAGTCCGTCATCTCGGCCCTACGCGTCACACTGGTGGAGACTGCAGCTGTCCATTTCAGATCAACGCCTCTGTGGGAGCCAGGTGAGCGTAACAATAGTGCTTCTATTGAGGTAGATATGTATAGGTGGTGCTTGCCGCAATCTCACTAGTAAGCACAGCAAGCGCCACGATTTTCTTAGCTTTTTTGCGGTTCCAAGCATATGTACACATGTAAACTAACTGAATATCTTCATTGTGCTCATGGCATAAGCTTCTTACATTTGACATTGTCCTTTCACTTTAGGTTCGTGAGGTCCCTAATCATTGCGCTTCGTCTCTTTTCGTCATTCACAGGTCGTCATATCTTCTATATGTGAGTCAGTCCAGGTTCTTGTGACTTCACCATTTGTTTTCCATTAAGCCCTTTTTGGCTTCTTCAGGGACTGTACTCAGACAATCTTCATTCCGTTTCATTTGTTGCTATGGTTTTCTCAATGGGTACTTTATTGTCCAAGTTTTCTTAGGTGTAGGTACCTCAGTGGGTGCGATTCTTCTGATAGGTACTGGACAGAGCCCCACTGTGGCTCTCTGCTGGTTTATTTGCTGCTCGTACGTCACATACTTCGGCGTAAACGTTCCTGGTACCTCAAAATGGACGGTTGGAGTGTGGGCCGTATTTGGGCCCTCCTCTACAGTTCTTTATGTGAGCATGGATACCTGGCCAATAGAATGTCCCACTGATGTGAGCTTGGGTTTTAGATTGTCCTAACTGTCCCCCTGTCAAATGAGAATATGCAATCTCTATCATGATCTTATGATGTGTTTTGGGGATTACTAATTGAGTTTTACTTAGGCCTTCTCTGGAGGTTTCCTTTATATATCGTCATCCCTGTTTCAGGAAGAAAAAAGGGCTCCCCTTTTCTAGTACTTCTCCCTCAGGAATCACTTGCATGAAAACCTCTGGGAGTGCTGGATCATTTTGCTGGGTGAAGGCTAGATCGGGACGGATCGTAGGTTCTTTTCCCTCTTTGCTTCAGTGACGAATGGTTAATCAGCCTCTCCAAAGCCTGAGCTACCTCTCTCAATTCCCTCGGGTTCACTTTCTTCCTTAAAATAGGGAAATAGAGCCTTCTCAAGAATTCCCTGTGCAATTTTGTTTCCACAATATATTTCGAATTGAGTTTTGCCATAGTTCTGTGTGAGAACCTTAATGTCTCCCCGGAAGTCAGATGGAACATCCAGACCAAACTTCCAGGCTAGGCCAGATTTTGGGGCCAGTCTTATATAACAACCCTCAGGGGGTATTAGGACTAATCAGGCTCAGACAATGGATCTCCCTCATTCGGGCTAAGACCCCTTTAAACAATGTTCACAATTGGTCTCCCTCGTTCGGGCGCAGACCCCTTTTTTCACAATCTTCACAATTGGTCTCCCTCGTTCGAGCTCGGACCATGTAATCTCACTTTCTACGTTTTTCTCTTGATATCAAAAATCGAAAACTTTCACATTTTCAATGCGTTTTGCTTAAACCATCGCAGGACCACTTCTATTCACTTCACACAATGTTCTTACTTTCGTTACTGCCGCTTCTTGGCTGGATACCTTCAGAGACCTTCGATTGAGCACCCACGTGGTTCCAGACCACTCTGTCACTGGAATTATATTTTTCTCCTTGAATGTTCAAAACATCCATCAGCAATTGAGCTTTCCTTGCGCCTTTCATCACATGACTTTCAATTTTCATTCTTGCACTCTTTATACAATGTTGCTGCTTGCAACAGAAACCGGTCTAGCATTGGTTCCCCCAACTCACCGCCTGTGTTGATCTCTCAGGCGCTGCCTTGATATTGGAGTCAAGGACGATTCCACAGTGGCTGCTGATCCTCCCTGACTCAGCAGCCATGCAGTAGGGCCCTGGGTATCTCCGACACACAATAGAGGATTCTTCAGTTGTAGAAAGCAACGGTTTCACCGGAAAGGTCAAGGGTTTCTCCCTCCTTGCATGCTCTTCTTGGTTTGTCGTCGTTCTTCCCTTGTTCAGCTGCCATCAGAAAAGTACTGTTCCTTCATGTACTTTGCCTCGCTCAGAGTGTGCTCTCGTGCTCCACCTTTTATCCGTGTGGGGAAGGTTAATGGAAATCAGGTGTGAGTGATTACCACTAATTGCCTGACTTTGCCTGACCACAGTAGAGGGACATGTCAGGTACAATGCTCAGGTGTAAGTCTGTTTTCTCCCAAAGTGGGCTGTGTATGTCTGTCAGCGTTGCCGCCTTTGTTAATGGTTTGAACTGAATCACCCTCCTCCTCAGCTGAATCCGGTTCCTCCTGCTGTATTATTTGTAGCCTTCCTTCCCATATGCTTCTTTTTTTTATTTGCAGATGTGGCTTGTCACGGAATGAAGCCACCGTGGGAGTTGAAGACAACGTCCCAGGGGCCCCTTTCCGGAACAGCCAGATCAGGGGAAAAAGCCATTAGGCACAACAACCCCCTTTTCTAGTGTGTGGTACGGTCCCGGATGAAGCAACAGGGGAGACCGGGTCTCAAAAACCGCCGTGTGAAGAAGTAGCCACGGGGGGAGCGGAATGCAAGGGATGAACAGAAAACGGAACCAAAATAACTAGGAGGAGCTACAACAATAAGAAGGTAAAAGAGAGCGAAAGAGGAGGGGGGCGGAGCACCAGAGGAAAAAAAACAGGTAAAACAAAATAGACAAGTAACGAAAGAGTGGAAGGAAAGGGGAGCAAAGAAAGGGGAACGGATAGAAAGAAGAAAGCCGCCGAAGCGGGAAAAAAGGGGAGGAGAGCAAAGGCAGTGTACTGTGTGTACTGAAGCGGAAGAACTAAGCGATGCCTCCCAAAAAGGAAAGATGGGACACTGAGCCAAGTGTTGCAACGCACTGTCCACCGGAAGGGGAGGAGAGAAATACCCACCGGCGGACAGTGTCGAAACAACCAGACCGCTCGACGTGATGCCGAGAACTAAACAACACCGCCATGGCTGTTCAAACGCCAGCGGTTCCAGAGACATCTACCGACTCGGGACATGACAGTGTCAAAGTGTTTGTGAAGGGTATGGGGGGTACAGTTTCTAACTATCCTATCTGGTAGGATGGGGAAAAGGTGTTAGAGGGAGGGGGATACCGTGTCTCACCATCAGTTGTCCCACTCCCAAAGACCCTTCACCCAGTTGATGCTCCCGCACTGTTCCATCCCCAGAGTCTGGATCCAAAGGTGATGGCAGTGCCCTGGCCACTTCAGAAAGAGACCCTGGGGACTAGTGAGTGAGACACCTTCTGGTTTCTCACATTACGGGCGCAGCTATGATGACATCTACACTGGGCGCTGCAGAATGACGGGCTGCAGCAGTGAGCAAGGCAGGCTTTAGGCTGAGCATAGCTGGTGTGACTGGTGCACTAGTCTGCAACCCTGACCATGTGTTTTAGGCCAGGGGCTTTACCCAGGCGTTTAACCTGGCCATTGGGGGCTGTAGGGACTCTGTCAACCTGAGCACCTGGTGTAGAGGTGTGCTCCAAGGGACGTCACCTACGCTATAGCAATGGTCAGGCTTAATCCATTCACCCTCAGCCCAGCTGCCTTCCTGAATCTGATCCATTAGGATGGTACCTGTCTGTCAGAAAGGTGGCAAATCCTGTAAAATCCTAACAAGGTCATTAGAATATTGTATACAAATCCCTATCCAAAACTTGCGCGCAAACAACTGATTGCAAAAAAATGTGAATGTATGCTAGCAAACTGTGCACTAACCCAGGAAGGAAAAAAGGTAGGTATAAGGTCAGTAGATAGGAAGGGTATAGGCATGCCAAAAGGTGATCTCAGCAGTGCATCCAAAAAATGTAGCGTGGTGATCATTTAACGCACCTTACTGGAACACAGGTGTAGGTCGGTCATAAAATATACAGCTAAGACCTTCACTTATAAATTGGCCTGTATCTTACCTGTATCCGACCCCTGCTCTCCTGGGTTAAAGATCACCCGGGTGTACCTCACTATGAAAGTGGTGAGGGTAAGGAAGATCAAGAGGTTGGGGTAGGCAGGTTTCCAAATACCTCTAAGGAGAAAACAAAAGGCTAGAGTAACTGGAAAACAAAAGGAAAGGTGGACAAACAAATGCTGGTGTGCAGTTTTTAAAAGCTTACTTATATACTTTTCCGTCACACCAGCAGGATTGTGTGAGTTTTTGTATAAAAAGGGCAAACACAAGACACTATATACAGATTACACTAAACTACAGAATAAAAAGCAAAAATGTCAAAGGGATTTCTTTAAATATTAAAAATATATGAGTCTTTAAAAAATACATACCAAGTCTACACAGTGCACTATATTCAAAACTATTTATAAAAGACCTTACTTGCAAAACAACCTGGCCAGGGCTGTCTCAAGGGCTCTGGCTGCTGCTCTCTTGATCTTCTTTCTTCCTGCGCTCTTCTTTGATGGGTTTCCTGAGAGCAGCAGTAAGGCAGCAAGAGGTGTGTCAGGACCCCTAAAGTCTTTACATAGGCTGGGCTGCATATGTCAGATGCAGACAAGCACGCAGAGGCAGTGCGGGGAGCCCCCACACAACTCAATCTACCTGGACCAGGTCTGCCAGGTGTGGTCTAGGGAGTTCTGGTGGGCCACCTAACAGGGTGTGGCCCCTTGATTTTAAATCAGCCCCAGGTGAGCTAAAAGCACATTTCGGGTGCGTGCTCCCCTACTATGGGGACCATCAATCATTAAAGATGCCCGGGGTCCAGCGGTGATGGGATGCCACCTGCGGAGTGGCTGTGCTAAAAAATGTCCCCCTACTAGCCAGGTGAGTGCCAGCATGAAGGCACGGGCTGCAGTGGTGAACGGCACTGACCAGAGCCCCTCTAACCCTTTCTCAGGGTTTGATCATTGTGCTGGGCACTAAGGTCGCGCGAACAACTTTAAAGTAAAATGTATAATAGTAAAGGAAGCCTGGCATGCCCATGTACGAGGGTCCCTTACTCTAGTTTTTTTATTTCCTGATCCCTGGCGTGGCTTGGCGTTCCAGGGATCCTATCATTAATCCCTGACTAGGGTTTACAAGGAGTCATTGCTTGTCTTGTAGCAGAAAGTGGTCCCCTTCCTGCTTCTTCAGTTGCTGGTGATTGTGCTCTGGCACTGCTCTTCCTGCTGAGGGTGTGCAGTAGGCGGTTGTTGCCACTTGTAGCAAGTTCAGCTTGGTCAGTTTCCTGCTGTAGGAGTAATTGCTAGTCTTGTAGAGGAGAGTGGTCCTCTTCCCCCTTCTTCTTGTTGCTGGTGATTGTGCTCTGGCACTGCTCTTCCTGCTGAGGGTGTGCAGTAGGCGGTTGTTGCCACTTGTAGCAAGTTCAGCTTGGTCAGTTTCCTGCTGTAGGAGTAATTGCTAGTCTTGTAGAGGAGAGTGGTCCTCTTCCCGCTTCTTCAGTTGCTGGTGATTGTGCTCTGGCATTGCTCTTCCTGCTGAGGGTGTGCAGTAGGCGGTTGTTGCCACTTGTAGCAAGTTCAGCTTGGTCAATTTCATGCTGTAGGAGTCATTGCTTGTCTTCTAGCAGAGAGTGGTCCCCTTCCTGCTTCTTAAGTTGCTGGTGATTGTGCTCTGGCATTGCTCTTCCTGCTGAGGGTGTGCAGTTGGCGGTTATTGCCACTTGTAGCAAGTTCAGCTTGGTCAGTTTCATGCTGTAGGAGTAATTGCTGGTCTTGTAGAGTGGTCCTCTTCCTGCTTCTTCAGTTGCTGGGTTTGTGTTGTTACTGTAGGATAGTTGGTGTTGGCAGAATAATGTGTCCTCATGAGGTGACCCATCGTGGTAGAGGCTGTGTCAATGGCAGATGTCTGCAGATGCTGGGAAATGACCAAGCCGTCTTCATGGACAAGCTTATTTGTGTGTGCAAAGAATGTGTTGAAAAGGCACATATATTTGTATTGATATTACCCAGCAGATGGCACTGCTTTCCAGCCGCATGGATGATCCTCTCTGACCACTCTCAACAAGTGGTTTGGCAAACCTCTGCACAGTGTTCTTACTTGTTGTCTTTGTTTCCTTTTTAAAACGTCCACCTGAATTGGTGCTAACATATTTGTCACATCCTCTTGTTCCTCATTATTAAGAGGTGTACACGGCACATCTTCCAGTGCAAAATGTATTGGGCCTCATTACGACCCTGGCGCTAAGTGTTTAACGGCGCAGTAAAAGGCTGCGGCGCCGTTAAACACTTAGCGCCTTACTACGAGGTCCCTTTGCGGGACCCGACCTTAACGGCTGGTCTACACCAGCCGTTAAAGTAGGGACCCGCAAAGGGACCTTGGTGCTAAGTACGGTACCGTAATTTGCGGTACCGTACTTAGCGCCTTCCCCATTCCCATAGAGACCTATGGGGTGAAAATGGGAATGGGGAAGGGCCATGGTTCAATGGGGAATTACCGCCCCGCCAACCTTGCAATGGGGTGGTAATTCCCCATTGAACCATGGCGGACCCGTTACAACACCGGCACCAACCATGGTGCTAATAGCGCCATAGTTTTGCGCCGGTGTTGTAATGAGGGCCATTCTCTCCTCGAGCAAGTCCTTTGCCATGCCAGGGTGTATGTGCAGCACAGCACATGTTCCTCATTACGAGTTTTGCAGTATTCCTGCAGTAAATCTGGCAGAATACCACCAAACGGAACTACCGTTACTGCCACTTGGTCCGGCAGATTTACTGCCGGATTACAAGTGTTTGTAGGCAGAGTTAGTCCCCATTTTCAGGAGTCCATAGGGCTTCATGTAGGTCTTCACTGGCATTTAGGCAGAATTATCATCAGCAAATATTTTGCCGATTTTCCAGCGGAAAGTTGGAGGATTTACCTCCAGCATGAAGCTGAAGGTAAACCCTCCACTCCAAGTCCAAACTCAGAATATGTCGGAGTGGGAAAAGGGACGGTAATTCTGTCACTTTCTTACCACTCTTCCATACTCGTAGTGAGGGCATGTCCTTACCAGGATATTTATTTATTAGTATTTATTAATTTTTCAATGTACAAAGCGCCTAAGCCCGAGGGCATCAGGGTCGTTATTTAGGGGTTTGCCAGAGGTCGCAACTGCGACCTCTGAGGTCTCCCTTGCGACCTCTCTGGACTCCCTTGCGACCTCTAAAAAAATAAAAGAAAATACTTCTTTTTTTTTTTTGGTAATGCAAGCTCCTGGGCTGTGGCCAGCACCATGTGGCTCTTTACTTCTGGAGTTGCTGGCTTTCTTGCTCAGGCCCCTTAAAAAAAGAAGAAAAATAAGAACAGGAGTGCCATAACACTTTCAGCACACACCCTAAATAAGAAAGACTAGGAATACCAAATAATGTGTCTTTCTGGAAACCTATACAATAATTGCCAGACTCATTAAAGGTTTATTTCAGGCACACTTCAGGGGGTGAGTCACTGATTTAGTCTGTTCTTAAACACCAACTCAGCCTTTCATCCTTCTGAGGTCGATAAAGTACCAACACAGGTTGGGTGATATTGGGTGTATATTTTTGCTACATAAAGCGCTTGAGCTTAAGTGCTATATAATAACACATCATTATCATTTGGTCATGGACATCTGTTTGCATTCGCAGTTATTTGGTAATATGGGCCTATACACACTGATCTTAACGATACATATGACGATCCATTTGTGTATGAAATGTACATCACATTATAGTGATATCTTAACCATATTTTTCGTGGTGTACAATGCTATGTGATGTCACTTCCTGTTTTGTCAACCGGTGAAAGGTTGTGTGCCATCGTTTCCCGCAATATCACTTTGGGGTGGGGTCAAATGACATCACTTCCTGTGATGTCATCGGGGGTTCAAGGGTCGTGTGATGTCACTTCCGCTACCCCTGTCATTTTGGTGAAATGATGTCCCTGATCAGGGTGCTGTTGCATAACCAGTTACACACAGTGAGGAGACATGGGACTTCATTACACGGTAGGAGGTAGCCATGGCGCTATTAGCGTCATGGCTACCCCCTACCGCTGTCGGAGTCCGGGTTCCCGGAATAGGGACTTACCGGTCTATTCCGACCTTTACGGGACCGGTAAGTCCCTATTCTGGGAACCATTCCCCATTCCCATTTGAGCCCCCATAAGGCTCAATGGGAATGGGGAAGGAGCTAATAACGGTACCGCAATTTGCGGTACCGTTATTAGCTCTGAGGGCCCTCAGTGGGAACCGTCCATTACGCCTGGGCAGACCACACATTAAGGACGGGACCCGCTGAGGGACCTCGTAGTAGGGCGGTAGGGGATTACCAGCACTGGTGCCCTTACCGGTGCCGGTAATCCCCTACTGCCTACTGTGTAATGAGGCCCCATGGAGTTCATACATTTATGGTGACAAAGCAACAATGTTTAGGCAAACAGCCAGGTTTTCAGTGTTCTTCGGAACGCCCAGTACAATTCCTCCGCTCTTAGGGCAGGTGGGAGAGAGTTCCATTGGTTAGTGGCCACTGTCGGGAAGCTAGATCCTCCTCCTTTGGCTCGCTTGAATTTAGGTTGGACAAGTCGGTGTGCATGGGCCGACCTGGCTCGTCTAGTAGGATTAGATCTCGTATTCTTTTGCGACAAGTACGAGTGTGCTGAATGGGACAGGCATCTGTGTGTAATGGAGATATTTTTGAAGATTATCCTTTCTTGAATAAAGAGCCAATGGGCCTCCCTTCTTGTGATCTCGTCTCAGGATGTTGAGGGTTCAGCAAAGCACATTGTTCTGGATCACCTGCATCTTTTTGATTTTGTGCCGAAAGAGAGGATGTTGCAATAGTCGAGCCTTGAGCCAATGACAGCTAGGGCAATGGTAAGGGAGATGGTTGGTGTGAGGAATTGTCTGGCAGCATTAATCAACTTGGTCATGTATGGACCTGCTGGTCCACTTGAGGGCCTTCAGGGCCAACAGCTATTGCTTGCTACACTGCTATATTTTCCCACAAGCCTGCATCTTCTCATGTGTTGTAGACCCTGAAAATAGAAACATGTGAAAATATGACAAGAAATTATACAGTCCTGTTTACAAGAAGAAAAATGTACAATATTTGGTTCTTTTGACAGCTGGCACACACCTCTAGATGTCTCACACCCCTAGATGTGTTCACCCTGTATCTCTCCAGATGTTTAGTGACTTGCTACCATGCAGTGACGTCACTACGGGGTTGTGGTCTGCACCGGGTGACACCCCTTGTTCTCCCCTCTGTCCTCATCTCACCCGATCTCTCTTCGGCCTTCAGCACGGTCAACCATGGCATCCTACTCAACCGTCTCCACGATAACCTGGGTATCACCGATCAGGCCCTAGCCTGGCTGACCTCTTGGGTCCTTCCTTTCCTCTATCTAAATCTCTACTTGTCTGTCTGCAACCCAGGATTGGTGTGCCGCCAATGATCTCTGCCTTAATGCCAGTAAGACAGAGATCCACCTCATCGGCACACCTTCACCTTCCTTTCATGTCACTCTCTGGCCGGCCTCCCTTGGCCCTCTTCCTGCTCCCACCTGTGAGGCTAAGAACCTCGGGGTCATCTTCGATTCCACACTCTCTTTTTCTCCTCACATCTCTGACATCTCTTAAGAAGTCAAGCTACCAACTGCACCTCCTCAGAGGTATTCTTCCTTTCCTCACCTTCCCCCTGAAGCTCACTGAGCCTCATTATGAGGTTGGAGGTAGCCTTGCCGGTTTTACCAGCAAGGCTACCTCCAAACTCGCATATGGGTCCGGCACCCACGAATGGGCAATTACCGGGCTATTCCAGCCCAGCCGGACCTGGTAATTGTCCTTCGCAGGTGCCGGGCCGGTACATCCCCATTCCCATTTGAGCCCCAAATGGCTTAGTGGGAATGGGGAGGGTGGTAGTACTGGTACCATTAATAATGATAAAGGTGCTACCATCATGTTCCGCTCGCGGGTACCGGTACGGCCAATAGTGCCAGTAGCGATACCAGCGCTGTTGTTGCCTTACTGCCATACTTGTAATGAGGCCCACTGTCTCTAGAGTAAACAGTCTCTCTAGGTGAATAGCACATTGCATGCTAAAGCTAGTCGCCGCCGCCACCAGTCGCTTTCATAATTTGGCGCTGAACCGTTGGAATGCTCGGAACACTGCTGCTGCTTACAAGGTAAGTTCCATTTTATGAAAGGCATTCATCGTACCTAAAAAAACGGGTTTAAAAAATATATATAAATTTACCATAAAATCTCAAGTATAACAGGGAAGTTAATATTTGGTGAGATAGACGTGTCGCCACAACCACTTTTCGCTCTGGACATGGCCCTTTTAGCTTACCCCTTGGGCTTGTGTGAAAGCGTTATCCCAACTCTGGCTGGTGAATGAAACAGAAACAGAAGTAGTATGCTTTCATTGAGCAAGAGTTCACTTTAGAGACTGCAAATGCGTACCAGTTGAGTGGCCGTCTTACCCGACTGTAAACAGCCAACCATGCATTCTACCCCCTAGGCCTGTGGCGCCCAACACATGGAGGGAAAAACCACAGGGCAAGGTACGCAATGGTGCCTATTCCTGAAAAACTGTCTGTGCCTCTCCTCTGCAGCTGTTAGTACACGTGGCTTGCATTGCTATGGCAACTCGCTTTCCTGGCAGTACAGTAGAAAGGCGGTAGCACTTGGGAGGGGGTGACACCATGAGTTAATGCATCGGGTGTCACCAAACCTAGTGACTCCACTACCTCTGGTTAGAAGAAAGGTGGTTCAGCTAGATTGCATCTTGCAACAGCTATGCAGACTCTGGTTCCTGAGCCTCAGTCATGGGGACAAGAGGGAGGACATATGGAGGGCTCCTTTGGCAGTGCTCGGGGAGGTCGTCGGCAGCTACGAGCTCTCTTCGATTCAGCGGCACTTCACGGTTTCAGCGCTTTACAAACAACACTGATGCAGAACAAAGGAGGTTTCAGCAGGTGTCTCTTCATGATTTCTGTTTCAGATGTTTCTCCCAGTGGTCGACTCTGTCTCTAGTCCCAAAACCCTCACCTTTTAAGCAAGATTTCCCATTCATGTACAGCGTAGGCTGTCAATCACACAGCAGGGTGGTTGTCCTGTTAGGACAGCTGGCCAATCAGTACTGGTTTCGTTCAGACACACCTGGAGACAAGGGACATGGGAGTTTCGAGACCCTCCCTCACATCCTGTCCTATGCCTATGGAGTGTGTCTGACTCCAAAAACTGTGAAAACATAAAATCCTAATCAGGGAAAAACACACGAGAGAGTGAGAAAAAGTTCCCACTCACTCAGGAGCTAAAATTAAAAAGTCCTAAATCCAGCAAAAGAGCTCCCTAACAGTGTGACAGGCAATGGGGTGGAAAAGGCAAAAAACAGAGCCCCTTCCCCCTATTTCTTTTCATTTGTTATTCAGTCCGTTGCAAGATTTCTAGAAAGTCTTTGTGAAATCAATCGCCTCTAATCGCAGATGGTAACTCCTCTGGTGCTCACACTTAACACCTACCTGAAAAGATGCTGCGTCAACGGTGGCCAGACACTAGAAAACACTGCACTGTACGAATAGAATTTGGTGATTTAATCCAAAATCACATCAAATGTAATGAATATGAAGAAGAAAGAACGCAACATAGAAACGAGAAAGCATTCCTTCCCTGACCCCTTCCAAGCGTCTTCTTTAAACAGCACAAAATTAAATGCCACCTTTTATCCAAACAAAGGACTTCATTAAGAGTGTGCTGGTCTGGAAAAAATGCGGGTAATTCTGGCTCTGGCATTTATTCCGGAACGGCACACTTCAGGTTTGCCGGTGGAGGCCACAGATCTCCCGGCAGGCCTGACCTGCCTGGAGTTCAGGCCCCTACCTGCAAACAGATGCCTGAATCATCGGCACCGTTACTAACAGTGCCAATGATTCAGGCAATCCCACCTCAGGGAGTCCTGTGGGACTCCATGAGAATGGAAACTTCCTGGCACTCCGCTGCCAGTAAAAGCCCGGTAATGCCGGAATATCGGGCAGGTTTTCCGGTATCCGGCCGGAATTACCGGCGGGATACCGGCACGCCTATAATAACAGCCAAAGAGTCCTAAGGATGAATAGTCTGTGATCCTCCATAGACCAGGGGTTCCACCCTGGGATACACCATGTGATGCTATTCTCATTGTAGGCAAAAGCATCCCTGTTGATGCATTTGAAGTTGCTGCAGGCACACTGTAGCTGCATTTTCTACTCTACTGGGAGCCACAGCAGGTTAGTGCCAGCGGTTTACACTTGATGACAGTTCCTACTTTCAGAAAGAAAACCTGTTTTGAGCCACCTGGAGCCTGCTAATACATTTCATTGAAATACCCCCAAGAGTGCATTTCAATAGTCCAAGGGACAAGTCACTAAGGCTCCAACTACAACTGCACACTTGTTCATTGGCTTGAAGGGATGAATCCCATGTAGCCACTTGATATTAAAGGAACATACCCATAAAAGAGCATACCCCATGAGAACTGCCTGTGTCTTTATCAACTATAACGTCTAAGCATTTAACCCGAGATCAAAAGTTGACACATTTTCCAAAGCTCAGGCAGTTTGTGGTGAGAGTAGGGATTCCTTTTTACAGTTTTAATAGCACCCCCTCCATCTTTCCCTGACAAAGATGAAGCTAGCCAGAGTCCATAAAAGCTGAGATGTTATCCAGGATTCATGGATTGGATGTACTTTCAAACAGATTTAATTTTAGTTATAACAGATGTGGGGTAGAACAATGAAGAGTATGGTTAAACTTGAAAAATAAGAGCTCTGAGATGGTGGAAACAGTTGTGAAAAGAAGTGGAACTGTTAACAGTAAAAAGTAGTGGAACTACGTTCCTGATAGCTCCTGCTCACTTCAACGTCTGCCTATGTTTTGCTTTTAACTTGTAACAGCCCTTGCATCAAATAACAAAGGCTTGTGTCTGAGAACGTGGCCAGCCTCTCTGCCATTCAAGTACAAAAGCTAGGAAATAATCTGCAGAAGAGCTTGGAGTGGGCCAAAAGCAGTAGTTCCATCAAGTCTTTTTCCTGGTGATAAACTCCTGAAGATGAAAAGAAAACTCTTCACTAAGCCCCAAGAGAAAAGAAAGCGTCCCCTGCAGGGCTGGGGTCAGAATTCTGCAGATCCACGGCGTCAGCTGGCACAAGGAAGCATGCCTGGGTTGGGTGTTTCCACACGTGTGGACATGACACAGGCGCATTAAGGGGTTACTCCCCATTCCGTGCATGGTCGGTGTTTTGCATTTGCTACAATAACAAAATATGTCCGTGCACAAATAAAGAAGGCGTGGTGCACACCCAAGTAAGAGGCCCTCATTCCGAGGTTGGTGCTAGTCATGACGCTATTAGCGCCATGACTAGCACCAATACCGGTACCGCCACCGACTTGGTGGTATGGGGACTTACCAGTCTATTCCGACCTTTGCCAGGCCGGTAAATCCCCATTTAAAAAGCCATTCCCCATTCCCATTTGAGCCCCCATAGGGCTGAATGGGAAGGGGGAAGACGTCAATAATGGTACCGCAAATTGCGGTACCATTATTGACCCGGTATCCCTTTGCGGGTCCCGTCCATAACGCCTGCCAGGCCTTAAGGGAGGGACCCGCAAAGGGACCTCAGAATAGGGTGCAAACGGATTACCGGCACCGGTGTCATTACCGGTGCCCGGTATCCCTTTGCGCCTGGGTCGTAATGACCCCCATAGTGTCCTTCTGGTGTGAGCTGCGCGGAAAGCAACCCTAAAAATAACGATGCGTTTGACAAAAACGTTCTTGTGCAATTTTCTTATCCTTCCATCCACATGTTCGGCTTTCCCGTTGCAAAGCCGCCAGATCTGAGAGGTGATATGAACAAAAGCATTCAAATGTTTGAGCTAATAAGGAAAAATATTCTTTCGGCAACAACGAAAATACATTGCCCAATCTAACATTGCCTTTCGGCATTTGTATTCATGTCAAGAACACTGATGTCAATTTCGAACAGAAATGACTTTCAATTACACATTTACAGATGGCAGAGGCATTCCCCTGAAAGGTGCCTGTACAATAGCACAAAGAGGAGAAAAAGTGGCGAACCCGTGATCAAAGTGGGATATAGACAGGGTCAAAACAAAATGGGTGTCTTACAAAGGTGACATTAACCTAGGGAAGCAAATTCTGCAAACTAAAGACAAGTATACAAAATTGCATTGTTATACAGCACTGGAGGGAGTGCTGGTGCCGGGTGGGGAGGATAGGGAGATGGATGGGCAGAATTCCCTCAGCGGCCAGTAGGCGAAGTTTAAGCAAAAGTACATGTTTTATTGTTCTACTGGGGGACTGCGCCGTCCGCTGATGACTCCCGCCATTTAGGGTAGCACTTCTGCCAGTAATGTTCCACATCGACTGTTGCAACAGCATTGACGTAAAAAAGAACTGAAACTAAAGAGAATATGCAACTATGCTGCCTGTCTCATCTTCAATCTGAGATGCTGTGACCAGGAAACTCCCACACCGCCTACGGATTACAGAGCATTCCGAGTTCAAAACTTCCTCTGACTCACAAACTTTTGCTTGGCCTGACCCCAGATGACCTCACCAGGGTGTTCCCGAACCATCAGCCAACCAGACGCCTAAGGCCTATTGCTTTAACCCCGCTGGCCCTCCAAAAGATGAGGTAGCAGCATTTCAGGGGCAGGACCCTGCCCATCCAAGGCTTTGTATTCTGTAACACTCGCCCCCCACATCTCCACAGTGAATCACGGAAAAAATCCGAAGCCCAGACGAACACTGAAGAACCCACATGCTGACATCAGCATGAAGAACTTAAGTGGTTCTTTTTCCAAGCACTGGAGTGCAAATATAACGTGTAAAAGCAGGGTGTTAGCCATTTACACTTAACTTTTACACTCTAAGGCATATTACAGCCATTTGAAAATGGAGCTGGAGCACGAGATCGATGTAACATTCCACATTCAAAGGACACATATTTTTACTTCCCCCATGAGCTTTTCTTGCAGGTGTAAAAGGAATGGATTACCAGGGAATCCACTTGTTTTATCACCTGCTTAAACCTGGCAGATTTCATAACAATCCATTTTAAATGCTGTCTGCAAAGTGTCATTTGAAGGTGGTATTTACATTTATGTTCTATACAGGTTGTAAAAGCAAAGCGTAAAGGTGATTGCCAATTTCTACTCTTTACTTTTGCACTCTCTTTTAGACTAGTTGAAAAGTGTATGCAGGGAAATCAATTGCCCTTAAGCGCTAACACTGGTGGTAACCTGCATCCAATGGACCCATTTTTAGGCTCAATTTGCATAGTGTTCATTGCATGCACGGGACCACCAGTTTTGGCATGTTCGTGCTGTTGGGTTACCTGCACACAGTTTTCAACATTTGTAACACGATGTACAACAGCAAACAGTAAAAACAAGCGAAATCGCCTTCCCCTTTTTACCTATACGTTCCGTTTTTGTAAAAGATGTAAATGCCGCCTGCAATTAACGCTTTGTAGATGACATTTAAAATGGATTCTCTTTTGAATCCTACTTCTTTCAGCAGGTGCTAAAAACAGGCGGATTCCATGGGAATCCATTTCTTTTCTGCCTGCATCAACATCTGCTTCAGTCGTAAAAGGGCGCACCGTTGAAGTTAGAAAAGAAGTCCACCTTGGAAGAGGGGTATCAGGTAACATTATCTCCATACATAATGTCGCCGGGAAAAGTTTGTGGCAACATTATATATGGTGACATTATATATGGGGTCAAGGGGAGCGCAGGTTGCAAGGGTGTCCCCCGCCCCCCTTCAGAAAAAAAAGGTTTTGGGGGTTGCAGGGGTTTCCCTGCAAAAAAAACTGCAATTATTTGGCGACTTTTTTGCCAGGCAACATTTTTGCAGGGATATTGTTACATGGAACCGGAAAAGGTAATACAGTTTGTGCCCCTTCTCAAGACCGCCCGAGACCATGCTGGGTGAGCTAAAGTACATGTTTGCTGGGCCCATTGCTTTAAGTGGGATCCCAAATTGAGGAGGGGGCTCTCGTTGGGGGTGTAGCCTAAGTATGTGTGTACTTAGCCCATGCCCCTAGTAAAAGCCTCCCCTCCCTCTCCCAAGGGCGGGAGCTGGTGTAAGCAGGGGAGCTGGGGCGGACTGGCATTATTGGTTCACAAAAGGAGGGACTGGGCGCCACAGCGGAGTGACACCAGTGCGCCACAGCTCTCAGGTGCAGCAGGCAGCCCTTTAATTCAAGGAGCCATCATGTAGTTAAAAGCCATGGGCTCCTTCAGTGAAAGGTCTCTCTGCTGCTGATGACTCCTTACTCTGAAGCAGGAGGAGAGCTGGAGGGTCCGGCTCACTTATTGTTTCTGAGTAAAGAGTCATCACGCAGTATGAAGGCTTTCATGATGCTTGGGGATGCTTTACTCAGAAACAATAGGAGAGCTGGGGCCTGCAGCCATCCTCCTGTTTCTGAGTAAAGAGTCATCAGGCAGCCTGTTTAGCTGAAGCCATAGTTACACGGGCTGTCTGGAGGTGTCAGTACTTAGGGTTAGAAAAAAATAAAAGGCAATGCCTTTTTCATTTTTTCTAATCCATAGTGCTGACACCTGTAGGCAGCCCGTGTAACCGTGCAGCGTTTCGGTTACACAGACTGCATGAGGAGTCAGCGTGGCTGAGGCTAGTCAGGGCTGGGCCTCAACAGGTCCCCCCCAGCTCGGGAGCACTTTATGCAGACTGCCGGGGCCATGCCCTGGCTAGCTCCAGCCCACTTAAAGCCCTTGTAGGGCCTCAAGATGTATTGTTTGTTTTGTGCTGGTGGCCCTTGCCTAAGTCACCTGCCCCTCCTTTATGCCATGCCCCAACACCATTTGGCCATGCCACCTTTCCCATGCACCCCCCTCAATTTACTGGGTTTGTCCCCATGCTGTGGCAAAGCCAAAAGTCAGACGAAAGAAAGCAAAGCCTTTTTCCATCCACCAGAAATAGAATAACGTTGTTAAACAATCCTAACTACACCCCTGATGTGTACATACCCGACTGTCTTTTGCCCCAACCCCCCGCGGCCTGGCCTCCCACGCCTTCTTGACAAAGCACTATCAAGCAGCCATTTGGTAGCATGAGAGCCATAGAATCTGGAAAACAAAAGTTACACAAATGCCATTAAAAACAACCGGAAATGGATGGTTGACAAATGTCCTGCTAAATAAAACTGCATTTATTTACTAAATGTTAAAGTTATACACCATGCTTTGCATACCCGCCTGGTTCACAGTATTAAATGCAAGGACATATTGTTTGGGAAAATGGTGCCATTTAATTGGCTGCTGGTTAAAAGTGGAGGTGGTGGGAGAAGAAATGCTTTCTCCTGTCTGTATTGCTTTCTTTCTTTTTAAAAGTCATTTAATTTGACTGTGATTTTTACACATCAATAAATCGACCAAACAAATGTTGAAATGTGGAGGCCCGGAAACCGGGAGAGAAACAGGAAGGGTTAGCCAAATAAAGGCAATCAAGTGGCAGCCCCGCGAGACGAAGCTGCTGCTGATGGGAAGGGGTTTGGGGGAGGAGGCATGCCCTCGAAACATGTATGTGCAGCTGGCGATGATATTGCGTCGTTAAATCTGACGAGCTTTACAGAGCAGGGATTCGCGGGGAGAGATATTAAACCAACCGATCACAGCGACATTATTAGTAGAAAGCGATGGGTCTTTCTGCATAATAGCCTTCCTTGCAACAGGAAATGATAACCACAGCGACTTATTCTCTTTCCTGTTAACCTCTTGTGCACCATACACCGAAGAGGAGACATGAACCGTTGACAATGTATCTTTCTCCGGCGTGGCGTCACAATGTTACCCGGGCACTCAGCGCATGGCGGAGCAGGACAAATCTGGCGGTAACCAGATTACTGCTCTTTCAAACCACTTGGTTTTACTTGAAGGAAATGCCCTCCACCCAAAACCATTGCCCCGTGCAGTAATTGCTGGATGCGATACTGCGTGCAGTAATTACCACATTCAGTTATTGCTGATCGCCATGGAGTCCAATGGCGACCCAAAATGGGGAATAACGTAAGGGTCCCTGAGAGGAAATGACCACTGCTCTGCAGGAATTCAGGAATGAGTAGTGCTTTCAAAACTCTACTCCAGGGGTCTACAGCATGTGGCTCTCCAGATATTTTGGACTACAGCTCCCATCAGCCTTAGCCAGCATAGTCAATGGTGAGGGATCATGGAAGTTGTAGTCCCATACTGCTACTTCACCAGCAGTGATCCCTGCCATAACATTGAAACAGGTCCAACATGAATCGTACACTTATTTCGCTTCTTTAAGATTGAATGTGTTGAGGGCAGGATATACTCTTCAAGAGGGATGTGAGCTAGCCCAGAAGTATCCAAATAAAAACAGTACTGTGGTGCCAAATTAAAAGAAATGTGCAATCAAGCTTTTATTAAAAATAGGACTCTATAACTAAAAATACAAACACGCTATTAAAACTACTAACAATTCACCCTGTGAATAAATACACAGGCTATGCAGATTTTTGGATGAAAGGGGATTTGAAGTTAGGCGTATGTAGGAAATTGTCTAAGTAGCAAAGTTCAAGTTCAAATGTATGTCTCTTAAAATGGTAAGGGGTGGAGGGTTGTCAACATGACCATTAACACTAGGTTAGGGGGACAAAAGGGCTGTGGTTAAATATCTTTAAATCTGTTACAGGGTGCTCAACCGTGTCGAGCTGGGCTTCTGGGATCTTTCTGCAAGGTCGAGTCAGTGGCAAGGCAGTCGAGTCAGTTCGTTGGGAGACAAGCACTGTACACTTCAACAAGTAGCAAACACTTCAAGGCTTGAAGGAAGCTTGGAAACAAGCAATTTATTCTCACACTTCGACAGATCAAGGGTTTCGCGAAACTGGGATTCAACTGAAGCAGTGAGACGGTTCCACTGGTTCAGACAACGCAGTCCAGTACGAGAGTGGTGATTGAATCAAAGGCACTGAGGAAGAGGCAAGCAGGTAGAGTCAACAGCTCGAAGCTGATCGAAGAGGTTCAAAAAGCACAGAATGTCAAAATCAACTTGGTGGGTTCTTAAAGAGGAAAACCAGGCTCAAGACTACCACTTTTTATTCGGAACTGTTATTGGACACTGTTCAGGGTCTCAGATGAAAGGTAAGTCTGTCTAAAGCCCCTCCCACCAATAAAATATTGCCAGAGTACACTTGCAGTTGTGCACCTCAGTGGGCATCGCCTTAGGTACCATTGTTTCAGCACCGGGCAGGCTTTACAGCAGTAGTTTACTCCAAATGTTCCCCTGAGGTGGGTGGGGGAAGGGTATCGCTCCTTGAAAATCTGTATCTTCACCCTGATAGGAGGGGATTTTGGACAGACTGATACCCCAATATTGTTCCAGTGAAAAAAGGCTTGAGACCAAAGATGATTCAGTTAATGGGACGGATTCTCACACCCTCTTATAGTCAGTTTGCCACACAGGACTGGTCCACTCTAATCCTACAGTAAGAAGCCAATCCTCGCTACTGTCAACCTCCTCAAACTCTTCTTCAGAATCTGGTCCCTCTACCACTTCCTCCTCACCTGAAGTGCTGGTACTACTGGAGATTTCATTCTTGCGTCCCCGTTTGCGGTAGTCCTTTTTTTTAGAGGTAGGATCTACCTCGGAGGGAAGCCACAATCTCTGCTATTAGAGGAGGAAGGCAAATGACTCCTTCCCCGAAGTAGCTCGATAAGGGGAAAAAGCCAGTGTAGGCATAACAAACCCCTAAAATGCTGGGCGGTGTAATTCAGTTCCAGACTTGCGTAAAGATGAAGAAGATCCTTGAAGATCCGGACCACGAGGCAGACTCCAGAGGGGGCCAGGAGTGAGGAACAACTCAGTCAGGAGAGATAGCGCAGGATGAAGATGACAAGCGAATTCCAAGGGAGGAAGGTGGCTACCAAAGCCACAGAAAGGCTAGGGAGCCCACTGGAGGGCCAAAGTGGGGTAAAAGATACCTCATGGAGGAGAAAGAGCTGAGATGTGAAGCAGCTGATCGAACGGCGGCTCCGAGAGAGAGGAGGCGGGAGCCGTCGCAGGCTCGGGAAAGCAGAGAAAAAGCAGCGCACCCTGAGAGGCATAAGAGAGAATGCAAAGGGCATTCGGAAAGCCGAACGAAGCAGAGGGAAAAACACTAGCGTACAGCAAACCAAACAAAGCTACTGGGTTGTAACGCGAGTGGCAGCCGGAAGGCGCTGGCTATGTAGCTCCGGCGGCCATCTGGATGAACAAAAAAACTGAACTGTAGAGAGCCGTAGGGAAAGAATATGGCAACCCATCATTGGTGGTGCAGCCTCCACCTCCTCCATATTCGCCAGTTGAGGCACGTGACAGCTTCTGTAACAAGCGTCTTGCCTTCTGATGCCAGCTCCTAGAATGCTTTGTCTGCAGGAAGTTGGGAGGGGGACAGGAAGAAAGGGTTTCCTGGGTACTTCCAAAATGGCAGGACCCCTCTCATGGGTTCTGCTCCTCTCCTGAGCTTCCCTGCACTTCTACCCACCTCTGCCTATCTTGGACCAAAAGAACTCCAGTCATCATCCCTCTGATGTGGCTTTCCTATTGTTTGGCAGAGATCCATTTTGTAGTGCCTTGCTCCAATCCCACCCCCTCTGGGAAAGTCTATCCTCCGGGGAAAGTGTTAAGCCTTCCCAGGAAGACAACAAAGAAGGCCTCCAAGGCTTTGCCCTACCTGTTGTGGGTGAACCCTCCAGTCAGCAATACACAAAAACTCTGACAAATATAGGAGTCAGAAGAAAACTAGTTGATAATAAAAAAGGCATCAGATGGCTTTGATAATGTATAACTGTATTTCCTCATAGGCCACTGTATCAAAATGGATAACGTTTTATATTTAACCAAACTGCCACCAGGCATTGGGGATGCATAGTTATATAAACCTTCACTCACCGGGGCCTGCTGTTGAAGGAAGCCAAAGATCATTGGAATTCATTTAGATCACACCAGGCCGTTGTCAGGAATGTAAATGTTACTCTGTAGCTGCAACGTTGCCAAACTATGGGGCTGCTTCTGGTGTGTAAGTAGACAGGGCCTAGGCAGGAGGATGCATGTGTACTATACTCTTTCAGCATGGAGCATTACTGGAAGTCATTGCACCAAACTGTGAATAAGGCTCATAGTTTTGACCTCATAGTTTTGACCTCATGGTTTCGACTTCTCTCCTCACATCTTTGATGTCTCTAAGAAGTCACACTACCATCTGCACCTCTTCAGAGGTATTCTTCCTTTCCTCTTCTTCCCCCAGAAGCTCCCTATCTCCAGAGCCCTGGTTCTCTCTAGGCTGGACTATTGCAACAGCCTCTATCTAAATCTGCCTTCCTCTACTCTCCGCCCTCTGCAACTTATCCAGAACAGGACTGCGAGACTTGTCCTTGGCCTCAAGCCCAGGGATCGTATCTCTCCAGGACTGAAATCTCTGCACTGCCTCCCAGTGGCTGCAAGGATTAAGTTCAAAACCCTCTGCATTGTATACAAGGCTTTCTGGGGCCTGGGGCCAAAATACCTTCAACTCTCTCTTCCCAAATATCTTCCTTCTCGAGCTCTTCGCTCATCCGCCTCCAGCTTGCTCAAGGTCAGTCGCTTCTCCAAGCTACGAATTGGGGGTAGATCTCTCGCCTCGGCTGGGGCCTCCCTCTGGAACAGCCTTCCCGCCTCCCTGAAACTTGAGGAGAACCATCTCCGGTTCCGGAAGCACCTCAAAACCTTCCTCTTTGCTTCTGCTTTCTCTCCCCCCTCTCCCCTGCTGAATTCCTGGTTTAAACTGCACTGGCTACATGGCCACCCTTTGTGACCTTGGGCCTGGGCCCCGCCATTTGCACACCTGCACTGCCTCCCTGGCAACCCTGCACCTTGGGACTGTAATCTGTATCCCTACAGTCACCCACCAGCACTTATGTTGCTCTTACCTTGCACTTGCCACCATCCTGCCGTTTATTTATCTTATTTATCCAACTATCCCATGTACTGCACTTTCCCCTCTCCCATGTACTGCACTTTCCCCTCTCCCTTCCCCCTCACACTTTTTCCTTTCCCCCTTCCCATGCACTTGCGCGATCTGAATGACACCTGGCCTAGTAGGATCGTTGTCTGTCCTCCCTTTGTTTCCCACCCCCCTTGCCTCGTTGCGCCTTGAAACATTTGTGTATAGGCGAATTATAAATGCCATATCATATCATATCATAAGAGACCAATATCATCACCAAAAACATCTACAGCAATAATCTCAAAATGCTCTTATGTCCGCATTCCGCAATATCGACTTGAAGCAAATTAGCTAAAATCACCCTGATGGGCCCAAATATGCTGGTAATTGACGACGAATGGTAAACTAACCCTGTTATAGATTTATCAGGGAATTATATTAAGCCGCAATTTTCCAATTGTTAACGTATCACAAAGATGCTATGTAGATATTAAGTGCATGTTGCTAATTTTTCTGTAGATATTTTTGGGGTCGGGATTTTCGTTGGAGGTATTCTTGTAATCTCAGTTATAACCTAGAAGCAGCACAACACACAGTGAAAGTCAGTGGCTCATGGCGCTCCATGGTCAACCACTTTGACGGTACTGACTGCTGTTTAAGTCCACTGATGACTAGGGCATTTTGCAACTCTCTCCTTGGCTCTTGTTTGTTTACTTAATTTTTGGGTTTTTTATAGCATAGTGTGGGTCCCAGAGGGTTTCAGGGCTCTTTACAATTTTAAGTAAACAGATTACCACAGATGAAGACATGGGCCCTGAAAAGGTCATATTTGACAATAAATCCACCAGACTGAGTGGCACTGAAAGCAAAAGTTGATGGCTGGAAGGATTTGAATGAATCATAACCACAGGCATAGCTCTGGGCAACCCTCCAGAGCATCGTTTTTCAGCCTACCAAGCCATTACAGAAGGGGAAAAAACCATATGCAATTCAGTCTTGGTCCCACCCCAAAAGGGGCAGTCCAGCCTGAACGGCTAAGTCACATCCCTTCGGCACGAGACCACAAGTCTCGCCAGACAAGTTCCAGCCACAGGTTGAAGAACGATGATCTGGAGGGTTGCCCACAGCAATGTCAGAGGTTAGGATTCATTCCAAACCTTCCAGCCATCACCTCTTTTGTATTGAATAAATCACCCCGAGTGGGATGGGTATGCCCAGACGTGGGTCCCGAGCCTGCTGGGCCTAGAGACCCAAGCTACTCCTCACTGATAATGCCCAATGAGGCTGAAACATGTCTGATTGTGGTCTCGTGCAGAAGGGATGTGACCAAGCAGTTCGGGCTGGAGTGCCTCTTTTGGGGTGGGATCAAGCCCGATTTGCACATGGCTGTTCTCCTTCTGTACTGGCCTGGCACGTGAAGAATGATGGTCTGGAGGGTTGCCAAGAGCAATGCCAGAGGTTAAGATTAATTCTAAACCTTCCAGCCATCACCTCTTTTGTTTTGTATCAGGCTGAGTGGCAGTATCAGAATCCAGGTTACCTCCAAACTCGTAATGAGGTCCCATGAGTGATTCTGAAGATGTTAAAGCAAACATCACTATAACGGAGAACTATATACAATGGGTTCATAGTAACGGCCAAAGGGACAGAGTCTCATACAAATGTTAGTTGCGTATGATGTGGGAATTCTAGCTTGATGTTTCCACGCGGGTTGGCTTTCTAAACACTAGCTTTAAGTCTCCGGAGATAGGAGATAGGATGTAGGAAGTAAGGATGCTAAAAAGGCAGTCAAGAGGGCGGGTCAGAACCTGAGTGCACCTCAGTCTGAGGGAAAGGATAAGAAGAACTCCAAAGCAATTTATAAAGAAGCCAGGGAAGGTAATAGTAGTAAGCATGCCCCTTGTGCAGTCACACAGTGTAGGTAAAAGTGTCCCTCCTGCTTTGGCAGTGCCCGAGATATTAGTCATCTTGAGGTTCCCGGGACCAGGCCTGTCCTGATCGAGAAGGCCCGTGGCAAATCCTGGCCAGATTTAGTCTTGCAGCTCATGGAGGTAGGACAGTGAGACTCAGAAACCAAGCCATGATCAGCAGCAGCTCAGACAGCAGAGTGGCTGCCAAGCACTCCCCCTTGTTCTGGCACCACAAGAGGATGAGATGTGGCAGTGGTTATGGCACTGCACTGCATACGCGTGACAGCTGCAGGCAGGAACTGGAGATAGGTGAGATCAGCAACCTCCTACATGCGGCTCAGCCTCCCACTTGATACCATATCAATTTAGCATTATTCCGGATTACATGGACATCCTCTTGTTTACCCCTTCACTTTACTCATAGGATATAGAAGAATGAGATGGGGGAAGTGCTCCCAATATTTCACATTGTGCCCTAATGACACCCCAGTTCAGACAAAAACTCACACAAAGAGCACAGTATAAATGCCTCCAAGAGACACACGACTGGCTCCCTTTCCTGCCCTCAGGTTGGATGAAACATGGTAGTGGTTGGGATTCAATTCCCCTTATATTCACTTGTCCTCTAATGGTAGTGACCAAACACTGTGAAGACCAATGGATATCCTAGGTATCACCGACAGGGCACTGGTGTGGCTTCCCTCTTTCCTCTCTAACAGACTCTCCCAAGTTCAAATGGAACCTTTTCTCTCCTCCACCTCACACTCTACCTTTGGCGTCCCTCAGGTCTCTATCCTATTGCCATGGCTCTTCAACATCTACCTGGCCCACCGGATCTCCACCTGCTCTCCTCACTTCCAGTGTTAGGCAGATGACACACAGCTCTCTTTCCGGCTGCCTTCCCCTACCTCCTCCTCCTCCTCTTCCTGCCTTATACCTGACTGCCTGACTGCTATTCAGGCATGGTGCTCCGCCAATGATCTCTGTCTCAATGCCAGCAAGACTGAGATCCTTCTCATTGGGACGCTTGCTCCAGCTTCCACCTCACTCTCTAGCCAGACTCCTTGGGCCACTCTCCTCACCCACTTGTGAGGCAAAAAACCTTGGGATCATCTTTGACTCCTCTCTCTCCTTCTCTCCACACATCTCAGCCATTGCCAAGACGTCACATTTTCAGCTTCATATCCTCAGGGGTATTCTACCTTTCCCCACCTTCCCCCAGGAGCTCAATGTCCCCAGAGCCCTGGTTCTCTCTAGGCTTGACTACTGCAACAGCCTCTCTACCTGCCGCTGCAACTGGGGCCTGGTCCCTTCAGAGTCATACAGGGGCCAGACCACCCCCCTACCAGCTTTTCCCATAATCCTTCATCAGCACTTGCCCTCAGGCTCCCTTTCCCAGACTATCCCTACCCAGTCCTCCTGTCCACTGCACTTTTCCTCCCCTTCCCCCTTTTTCACCCGGCACTAGCCACCCTGGCCTGAATAGCACTTGCCTGCCCACTTCCCCCATGAGGTCCCCTCACTATTGTACATCTCCCTCTGCCCCCTTATCCCCTTGCACGTATCATCTTGTCAAGTACTTACATAGTAGGATTGTCACACGTCCAATATAGCCATTTCTTTGTTCTTGTTGATGTTTTCTTAGGATATCCCATGCCACCGACCCCTTCACTTTCTTGTCTTGTGGCGCCTGGAAACACTTGTGTATAGGCGCCATACAAATGTCCAATAAAATAAATGGGGAATCTCATTTTTCTTAAAGACCTAATCACTTCCTCTGTTCATGTTTGCGTGAAGAAGGCCGGGTGTGGCCTTAATCCAGACAAATTTTCTTACTGTGACGTTTCCATTGAGATCTCCCAAGAACATCCACAAAGGGAAACCTGTCTTCCATTAGCAACTGTTGCTGATGAGATGTTGTTGAACTAACCCCTCCACACCACCTTACGTATCCTACTGTATTTCACAACTGTTTGTAAATAAGCACAACTGCATGTAAATATGCAAACATGCTCTGCATTGTATCTATATATACACCGTGTATGCCTGTAACAAGTAAGACTGCTTTCAGCGCCACGATGCCCCCGGGCAGATGTGCGCTATGCAAATCCAAATAAATAAATAAATAAAAGAGTTGGTCCATTAGGTGGCCAGAAATGCTAACTGGATCCACCAGTAACATCCCACCTTCCAACCCAGCCACCTGGACATGTCAGCTAACTGCACCTCAACCACAGATCCTCCATTGTTGTTGGATGCCTTGGACCCAAGAGTTCCACCTCATCCACCTCTGCGCTACATTCCCACACACAGCCCCTGCCTCATTCCAAAGCCCTTACCTCTGCTACCACTCTCCCCCACCATTAAGCTTCTCCCGAGGAAGCCCTCAGCATGGCCATGGAAGGATTCAAGGTTAAGGCCGCAAGCTGCCTTCACAATTTTCAGTGGCCTTTTTTGTTTGTAGTTTTCTTTTAAGGGAAATCGGTAAGACATTGTGTGCGCAAAGCCGATTTCCCTTAAAAATAAATTGATGTTAGCACATCTTATTTTTGCACAGGGTGCTAATATTGTTAATGGCCCCCCTGCAGGACTTCCTCTGTCCAGTAAAGAACATAAGCCCTCACTGAAGCCCCCCGGCCCCCGCTATGCTCAAGCCAGCAGGCAAAGCCGACCCCAGAACCATCATTAACACACACCATCATCATCCTCAAGACCAGCTTTCAAGCAGTCAAATGCAACCATTTACAAAACATTAAAATCTGTAGGATAAAAATCAATACAAAAATTAAAAAAAGTCTTAATATTCGTCATCGATCATATTAAAAGGAGTTCATTATAAGAGAGTTAAAATGCAATTATGAAACATTTAAGCAGATAGGGCCGTGAGTCTATACAACCACGCGCGGTCAATGTGCTTAATAACGGGGCGCACTAAATTCATATCATATGACTGCCTTATCAATCGCATTGCTTTGTTAATATTTCAAGTTTTCTTAAAAATAAACAGGGGTTTAAGATATTTGACCCTCAATCATTAACACTATAGAACATGGTTCCTCATTATGTGGCCCTCCAGATATTTTGAACTATAACTCCCATCATCCTTCAGCACTGACTATGCTTTTTAAGGATGATGGGAGATGAAGCCCAAACGTTTGGAGGGCCACACGATGAGTATCCTGTTATAGAACATTCCCGAAGAGCATCAGGTGACGTCATGCCATTGTCAAGCAGCCGGGAATGAGTCTTGCTTTTAGAGGCATGTGTGACTCCAGTGGTTAACAGAGCTCCTCACTGTAGCCTGGCATCCTCTCTTATTTGAGATTAGTAAAGCGTGCATTTGCAGCAAGTGGCCTCGTGGCGCTGATTGCCGTTGAGGATGCTTAGAGAAAATTCAGCTGCAGACAACATCATCAAAGAAATACCCAGGACTTTCGGCGCTTATAAAGACAAAAGTGCTCAGAAATGATAACTGCCGGGTGGTTCGTCCTCCTGCGGACATGATTCTTCTTCTGGGTCATCACTGTTCCACGGTTCAAGTCTTTGGGTACCAACTGTGTTCTCACACCAATCCAATTGCAACTGGCACTGTGAGTACTTGTCCCCAGTCCTGATGTCCTGATACATTCTTTTGAATCATCGGTAGGAGTCGGCAGGGACCAGATGTAGTGAGGTTTTGCACATTCCCCTCCACCGCATATTACCATTGACTTACATTGGTCCGAATCCTGCTTTGCTGCCATCTTTCTCCAACCAGTTGGGCCTTGAACCCAAAACTGGAGGTCTTCAAGGGTGTCTCCCATGGTGTTGCCTGGGAAAGGTTGCTTCTTTGGTCAGACCTATGGGGCACATCTGGCACTTACCCTATTTTATCCCATAACCGCGACTTGCCTATGTACTTTGTCCCATTGGGGCTCATTACGTGTTTACCGGGAAACTGCCCCTATACCCAGAATATTACGAGTGGGACTGCCAGAATCACTGGCACCTGTGAAACCGGTACCAGTGATTCCAGCATTGCTTTGCTGTTAGGGGCCTGATCTACCAGCAGGTCAGGCCTACTGCTAGATCACTGCCCCCACCGGCAAACCTGTATTTCCCCGGTCTGGTAAAAATGCCAGTGCTGAAATTACTGAATTTTTCACTGCATTTTGTCCAGACTGGGAAAGTCATAATGACCCTCATTGTAATCACTTCGGTGTGCCCCCTACGTACAGTACTCTGTCTTTTTCCAGCTAGGTCTGTGCTCAAAGGCCTCATACATACATACAGTGACACATGGGGAGAACATGCGTCATTCCAAGGACCCGAACATCAAATTAAAAGGATCCACCCCCAGCAAACTAGATTTCTGGATTGAGGGGGGCTAAGCTTCATCTGTTGTCTGAGCTTAGACTACACGTTACCTGTTAAGGGGAGAGGCTGTTTATCAGAAACAGGATAACTTCCAATAAGCTTCTCTGTGGCCACACAGGCTACTTTCGCTTGATGTCCGTTGCCACTGGTAGCCAGTGAAGGCTAGGAGGTGTGGGAGACATATGGTCTCTTGAAGACGCTTTGGTCAGGAGCCTTGCTGCTGCATTTCCAAGCCACTGCACTTTACTAGAGTAGGGAAGGCCTAAATATGGGCTGTTAGCATAGTCGATTGTTCATAAGACTATACCATCAACCAGATCAACATTGCGTCTTTATGGTTCTTAGGTGTAAGAAACCTGTCTGGACCACTTAACGGATCTGGGCATGGAATGAACGATTGTGGTCAAATTGTATATGTATGTTTTTTACACATGACAACAGTGTTGGATACTGTCCCAGAGTAAGAGGCTGGTGTGTATCATATTGATCCATCAGAGATTCCCGGCCACCAGGATCGCTGTTTTGGTAGGGTTAGGTTTCCAGCTCTTGAGATCCATCCATTTATTAATAACCAGAAGGCAGCACAGAAAGTAAGAGGGCCTGATGTTTTGAGATGAAGTAGAAGTTGTGCAACCTCTGCGTAGTTATAAAACTAGAATCAAAACTTCTAATAAATGAAGCAAGAGGTCTGAGGTATATACGAAACCTGAATGGTGGTAGTGATGACCCCTGTGGGACACCACAGTTAGAAGCATTGAGTTTAAACAGAAAAGGATTGACTGAGATTGTCTGCAATATGTCCATTAGAAACTAGGCAAGCAATTGAGGGCCTTATTGCACGGTGGAAGGGCTGTCCTAGGATTTGACTGGGTATGAAGATAATTAGGTTATGTAATAATGTCCCCACAAAAATGTCTCCTTACAAAAAAGTCGCTTTTTTTTGTGGAGACATTATTACATTGAACATGTGGGGGACAACCCAACAACCCCCACATTTTTTTTTACAAGGGGAGCAGGGGACATCCCCGCAACCCGCCCCCATACATCATGTCACCATATATATTATCGCCAATGGCTTTTCCCAGCGACATTATGTATGGGGACATTATTACCTGATACCGATAACTATTGATCTATTGCTGGTTTGACCCGACTCCTGATAATGAAAGTGCAAGAAGAGTCATTGCAGCCGCACTTATGCATCGTGTGAAAGTAGAAAATAAATATAATTGAGCCACGTCCACAAATGCTGAAATAGAAACTTGAACTGAAAAAAAACGTAAAGAGAAAAGAACAACATTCTACACAGTCGGTGCATGCACTGCAAAGACCTGCAGTCATCAGTGCTGGCCAAGAGATGGAGGCTCCTGTATTGTACAATTCACCCCTACAGACGGTGACCAAGAAGTGTCATGGCCATCAATGCACACATGGTTTTGGAGTCCCTTTATCAGACTCAGCAGTGGTAGCTCATAAGAAAAGGCATTTTTAACAGGCACCAAAGATTTAGGAATGACAACCACCACACCTCATAAAACGTAAAGCTCTGAGTGACTCTTAACACCCAATAACTTTCCACCTTAATGTATCACAAGGTTTGAGTGCCGAGTCTGGCTCTCAAAACCAAAACTGAGCCACCCATGGCTTTTAACATTGCTGTTTAAAGCTGGGTCAAAAAGAGTGATGCTATTGACTTCTCCTGGCATTATCGATGTTAGCGCCCGGCTGAATACACCTTAGACAATGCGGTAGAGTGGCAGGGACTTTTGTGATGGCAGCAACCTTTCTGCAGTCAGCATATTCATTTGGCTTCACCATTGGCACCAGGCTGTCTTTTCAGAAACACATAGCCAAGAAGGCACAAAAATACCTGGCTCAAAATCTCCACCCTTTGCAAACTCAAACGGTTCATCGCACCGCAGGGCTTCCAAACAGTAGGAGTGGGGATGCAAGAAGTAAGGCGGCTAGAAAGGCAGTCAAGAGAGAGGGCCAGAACCAGAGTGCACCTCAGTCTGAGGGAAAGGGTAAGAAGAACTCCAAAGCACCTCAATTTAGCTGTAAGCAATGTATTGTAGTCTATACTTTATAGAGAAGCTATTAAACATGCCACTTGTGCAGTCACACATTGTAGGTAAAAGCATCCTTCCTGCTTTAGCAGTGCCCGAGATATTAGCCGTCTTGAGGTTCCCCGGGCCGGGCCTGTCCGGATCGAGAAGGCCGTGGCAAACACCTGGCAAGATCGAATCTTGCAGCTCATGGGGGTAGGACAGTGAGCTTCAGAAACCAAGACATGCTCAGCAGCAGCTCAGACAGCAGAGTGGCTGCCAAGCACTCCCCCTTGTTCCGGCACCACAAGAGGATGAGATGTGGCAGTGGTTATGGCACTGCACTGCATACGCGTGACAGCTGCAGGCAGGAACTGGAGATAGGTGAGATCAGCAACCTCCTACATGAGGCTCAGCCTCCCACTTGATACCATATCAATTTAACATTATTCCGGATTACATGGACTTCCTCTTGTTTACCCCTTCACTTTACTCATAGGATATAGAAGAATGAGATGGGGGAAGTGCTCCCAATATTTCACATTGTGCCCTAATGACACCCCAGTTCAGACAAAAACTCACACAAAGAGCACAGTATAAATTCATCCCCCAGGCCAATCCTACCCCCAAATTGCCACCCACCTTCTCAGTCATTCGACCTGTGAAACATGTTGAGGCTTTTGCCACCTCTTTCTCTTCCCCTACTGCATCACTGGCTGACTCACAACCTGACACTGCCCTCTCCATGCTCCACTCTGATATCCCCGATACTTGCTGCACTTGCCCCTGTCATGAGGATCCTAAAATCAAGTGCAACTCCTGGTACGACTCAGACTTCATCACCCTTAAATGCAAGTGCTCAGGTGCTCTGTCTTGTTCCCTTCCTTTCTCGCTCTTTCCTTCTCACCTGTGGTGTCCCACAGGGTTCAGTCTTGTTGACCATTCTCTTCAACATATATATCTGGCGCCTCATTGTTCTCATACGCTCCGTCAGCATCAGGTGCTATTCTTATGCTGACGACACCCAGTTTTTGATCCGTCTTGATCTTGATCCTACTGAGCTGCCGTCACGTTTCCATCAGTGCCTGGCTGTTGTGGGTGAGTGGATGGGCCAGAACTGGTTGAAGTTGAATGGGCACAATACAGAAGTAATGGTGGTGGGTGCCCCTCCTGATCCCACGCTTTGGGTGTCTTCTTTCTGGCCCACCTTCTTAGGTCCCCTACCTGTTCCAATGTCGAAGGTCAAAAACCTAGGTGCGACCCTCTCTGCCTCGCTATCCGTGAATGATCAAGTCTCTGCCATTTGCAAAGTGGGTCATTTCCATCTTAAAACCTTCAAGAGGGTCCTTTCGCTCTTACCTGCTTCTCTCCATCCACAGGTTGTGGCTGCCATGGTGCTCAGCCGGCTGGATTATTGCAATTCGCTATATCTTGCACAGCTAAAAGGTCTAATCCAACGACTCCAACGTTTCCAGACTCTGGCTGCCCATGTTGCCTGCGGGCCACCTTATGGCGCACATATCTCCCCGGTGCTGCGCGCCTTGCATTGGCTTCCGGTCTGCTGGAGAATTGAGTTCAAGGCACTTTGCATTGTGCATCGAGCGCTTCATGGACAGGGGGTGGAATATCTTCAGTCTAAGTTTATCCGTTACCACCCCTCTCGTTGGCTATGCTCAGCATTGTTGGATCTGTTGGTGGTTCCCTCCTATTGTTGTGAACGAATTGGAGGTCGGACCTTCTCGGTGGCCGCTGCTCGTTTGTGGAACAATCTTCCACCCTCAATTAAGGCCCTATTCAATCATCTGGCCTTCAGAAGGTCCTTAAAGACTCTACTGTTCTAACCCTGTGGTGGCCTGTTCTGGTGGTACTCCTCTCTCCCACAGGCCAAGATACCCCTGGTGACTGTGCGCTTATAAATTCCAATAACATAACATAGCAAGTGTAGGGTGGCTGAGAGGTAATGGTTGGCATCTTGTACATCCTCTGACAAACTGGCCGGCCGCCTGCTCCAAAGGCAATACTGACGCTCTGTCCTCACTAAGAAGAGCTCACATCCAATTCCGCGTCTCTGTGGCACCTAACAACTCGGCCGAACACTTTAAAATCACCAAGGAACTGGCCAATCCTGCCCCAGTCTCTACTTCCCCTGTCCCTTCCCTGGCCCCCTGCATGGCCCTGGATTCTCACTACATCTCTAAAACCCAGGACATCCTGTCCACCCTCCCGGCTTCTCCTGCTTCTCCCCCCACCCCGTCCTCTTCTCTTGGCCCTGCTGCAGCCACTACCCTCCCTTCTCTGCCATTCCTCTCTTCTCCCCTGATGAGGTTTCCGACAAGTCCGATCTATAAAAACCTCATCTAAGCAGGTCCTTTCCTGCTCCTTCAAAACCTTCAAGGACTACGTTGACACCCTTGCTCCAGGCTTAGCTGACTTTTGCAACCATTCACCCGCCTCTGGAACCTTCACCTCCCCCCTGAAGCACTCTCTTGTGCACCCTCTTCTCAAAAAACCCTCGGCCGACCCCGCACTTCTGGCTGATTATCTTCCAATCTCTAACACTCCTTTCGTGGGCAAACTCCTGCAAAAGCCGACCATATCCCAGATTAATCTTCACACTGAATCTGTTGGTTGCCTTTATGACCACCAGTCTGGCTTCAGAGCAGCCACAAGCATGGAAACTGCTCTCCTGAACATCCATGAAGACCTGCTCTCTAACCTTGATTCTAACGTCCCCTCTGCCATTGTCCTACCTGATCTCTCTTCTGCCTTTGACACCGTCAACCATGCCATCCTGCTAAACCGGCTCTGTGATAACCTGGGTATCACTGATCAGGCTCTGGCCTATCTGACTTCTTTCCTCTCTGACCGACCCTCCCAGATCCAACTTGGGTCCTTCCTCTCCTCTATCTCTCTCTCCACCTGCTGTGTTCCCCAGGGGCCTAACCTTTCTCTGTGGTTGTTCAACTAATACCTGGCACCTCTTGCCCACCGCATTGCTGCTCTCTGATCCAACTTCCAGTGCTATGCAAATGACACCCAGCTCACCTTCAGGCTCCCATCTGCCGCCTCTTCTCCTTCTCTCATCCCAGACTGTCTATCTGCAATCCCAGAGTGGTGCGCCACCAGTGATCTCTATCTGAATGCCAGTAAGACATAGATCCTCCTCATCGGCACACCTGCACCTCTCTTTTCTTCCACTCTCTGGCCGGCTTCACTTGGCCCTCTTCCTGCTCCCACATGTGAGGCTAAGAACCTCAGGGTTATCTTCGACTCAACACTCTCCTTCTCTCCTCACATTTCCGATGTCTCTAAGAAGTCAAACTACCAACTGCACCTCCTCAAAGGTATTTTTCCTTTCCTCGCCTTCCCCCAGAAGCTCACTGTCTCCAGGGCTCCGGTTCTCTCCAGGCTTGACTACTGTAACAGCCTCTTTTTAAATCTAACTACCTCTACTCTCCGTCCTCTGCAACTCATCCAGAACAGGACTGCAAGACTTGTCCTTGGCTTCAAGGCCAGGGATCGTATCTTTCCAGCACTGAAATCTCTCCATTGGCTCCCAGTGGCTGCAAGGATCAAATTCAAGACCCTTTGCATTGTCCACAAGGTTTCTGGGGCCTGGGACCACAATATCCCCAGTTTTCCCTTCAGAAATATCTTCCTTCGAGCTTTTCACTCCTCCACCTCCAACTCCTTGAGGGTCAGTCCCTTCTCTAAGCAACGAGTTGGTGGCAGATCTCTCTCTTTAGCAAGCGCCTCCCTCTGGTACAGCCTCCGTGCCTCTCTGAAACTTGAGCAGAACCATCTCCGGTTTTGGAAGCAGCTCAAGACTTTCCTCTTTGCTTCTGCCTTCTATCTTCCACTTCCCTGATGATCTCCTGTCTAATACCGCACTGGTTACCTGGCTACCCTCTGAATCACGGACCCAGGATCCTGTCCTCCCAGTTGCACACGTGCACTGCATCCTGGCAACCCTGCACTTGGGGCTGTATCTGCAACCCTATAGTCCCCCTACTTGCGCTCATCCAACATCTGTTGTCCACACTTAACCCCTGCACTGCCACCTGCTGGCCGCACTACTTTTTTCTATGCCTTGATCCTATGTCCCAAACTTCTCCTCCTCCCCTCCCCTGGAAACTGTCCCCTTCCCTCTCCCCTGCAATTGTGTGTTTTCAATGTCACTTGGTGTAGTAAAATCGCTGTCTTGTCCCTCCTTGTTTATCCCTCCCTTGCCTCGTCGCGTCTTGAAACTCTTGTGTATAGGCGCGCTATAAATAAAATATATCATATCATATCCAAGAGACACACAACTGGCTCCATTTCCTATCCTCAGGTTGGATGGAGCTTGATAGTGGTTAGGATTCAATTCCCCATATATTCATTTTCCAATAATGACAGCGACCAAACACTGTGAAGACCAATGGGGAATCCTTTATTTCTTAAAGACCTAATAACTTCCTCCATTCAGGTTTGCGTGAATCAGGCCGGGTGTAGCCTTAAGCCAGACCAGCATTCTTACTGTGAAGTTTCCATTGAGAACTCCCAAGAACATCCACAAAGGGAAACCTGCCTTCCATTAGCAACTGCGGTTTAGGAGCTGGTCCATTAGGTGGCCAGGAACGCTGGCTGGATCCACCAGTAACATCCCACCTTCCAACCGAGCCACCTGGACATGTCAGCTAACTGCACCTCTACCACAGATCCTCCATCGTTGTTGGATGCCTTGGACCCAAGAGTTCCACCTCATCCACCTCTGCGCTACATTCCCACACACAGCCCCTGCCTCATTCCAAAGCCCTTACCTCTGCTACCACTCTCCCCCACCATTAAGCTTCTCCCGAGGAAGCCCTCAGCATGGCCATGGAAGGATTCAAGGTTCAGGCCGCAAGCTGCCTTCACTATTTTCAGTGGCCTTTTTTGTTTGTAGTTTTCTATTAAGGGAAATGGTAAGGCATTGTGTGCCCAAAGCTGATTTCCCTTCAAAACAAATTGCTGTTAGCACCTCATTTTTTAAAACAGGGTGCTAATATTGTTAATGGCCACTCTGCAGGGCCTTCTCTGGCCAGTAAAGAACATAAGCCCTCACGGAAGCCCCCCGCTATGCTCAAGCCAGCAGACAAAGCCGACCCCAGAGCCATCATTAACACACACCATCATCATCCTCAAGACCAGCTTTCAAGCAGTCAAATGCAACCATTTACAAAACATTAAAATCTGTAGGATAAAAATCAATACAATAATTTAAAAAAGTCTTAATATTCGTCATCGATCATATTAAAAGGAGTTCATTATAAGAGAGTTAAAATGCAATTATGAAACATTTAAGCAGATAGGGCCGTGAGTCTATACAACCATGCGCAGTGAATGTATTCAATAACGGGCCGCACCAAATTCATATCATATGACTGCCTTATCAATTTCTTTGCTTAATTAATATTTCAAGTTTTCTTAAAAATAATCAGGGGTCTAAGATATGTGGCTCTCAATCATTAACACTATAGGACATGGTTCCTCATTATGTGCCCCTCCAGATATTTTGGACTATAACTCCCATCATCCTTCACCATTCACTATGCTGTTTAGGCATGATGGGAGATGAAGCCCAAAACGATTGGAGGACCAAATGATGAGTATCCTTGATATAGAACATTCCTGAAGAGCATCAGTGACGTCATGCCATTGTCAAGCAGCCGGGAAATGAGTCTTGCTTTTGGAGGCATGTGTGACTCCAGTGGTTAACAGAGCTCCTCACTGTAGCCTGGTATCCTCTCTTATTTGAGATTAGTAAAGCATGCATTTGCAGCAAATGGCCTTGCGGCGCTGATTTCAGTTAAGGATGCTTAGAGAAAATTCAGCTGCAGACAACAACATTGAACAAATGCCCAGGACTTTCGGCGCTTATAAAGACAAAAGTGATCAGAAATTATAACTGCCGGGTGGTTCGTCCTCCTGCGGACATGATTCTTCTTCTGGGTCATCGCTGTTCCACGGTTCAAGTCTTTGGGTACCAACTGTTTTCTCACACCATTTCTGAGCCAATCCACAGTAACTGGTACTGTGAGTACTTGTCCACAGTCCTGATGTCCTAATACATTCTTTTGAATCATCGGTAGGAGTCGGCAGGGACCATATGTAGTGAGGTTTTGCACATTCCCCTCCACCGCATATTACCATTGACTTACATTGGTCCGAATCCTGCTTTGCTGCCATCTTTCTCCAACCAGTTGGGCCTTGAACCCAAAACTGGAGGTCTTCAAGGGTGTCTCCCATGGTGTTGCCTGGGAAAGGTTGCTTCTTTGGTCAGACCTATGGGGCACATCTGGCACTTACCCTATTTTATCCCATAACTGCGACTTGCCTATGTACTTTGTCCCATTGGGGCTCATTACGTGTTTACCGGGAAAATGCCCCTATACCATCTCCACTGCCCGATATCCTGGTATTACAAGGATATTACGAGTGGGACTCCAGAATCACTGGCACCGGTGAAACCGGTACCAGTGATTCCAGCATTGCTTTGCTGTTAGGGGCCTGAACTACCAGCAGGTCAGGCCTACTGCTAGATCACTGCCCCCACCGGCAAACCTGTATTTCCCCGGTCCGGTAAAAATGCCAGTGCTGAAATTACTGACTTTTTCACTGCATTTTGTCCAGACTGGGAAAGTCATAATGACCCTCATTGTAATCACTTCAGTGTGCCCCCTATGTACAGTGCTCTGTCTTTTTCCAGCTAGGTCTGTGCTCAAAGGCCTCATACATACATACAGTGACACATGGGGAGAACATGCGTCATTCAAAGGACCCGACCATCAAATTAAAAGGATCCACCCCCAACAAACTAGATTTCTGGATTGAGGGGGGCTAAGCTTCATCTGTTGTCTGAGCTTAGACTACACGTTGCCTGTTAAGGCGAGAGGCTGTTTATCAGAAACAGGATAGCTTCCAATAAGCTTCTCTGTGGCCACACAGGCTACTTTCGCTTGATGTCCGTTGCCACTGGTAGCCAGTGAAGGCTAGGAGGTGTGGGAGACATATGGTCTCTTGAAGACGCTTTAGTCAGGAGCCTTGCTGCTGCATTTTCAAGCCACTGCACTTTACTAGAGTAGGGAAGGCCTAAATATGGGCTATTTGCATAGTCGATTGTTCATAAGACTATACCATCAACTAGATCAACATTGCGTCTTTATGGTTCTTAGGTGGAAGAAACCTGTCTGGACGACTTAACGGATCTGGGCCTGGAATAAACGATTGTGGTCAAATTTTATGTGAGGGTTGTTTACACATGATAACAGTGTTGGATACTGTCCCAGAGTAAAAGGCTGGTGTGTATCATATTGATCCATCAGAGATTCCCGGCCACCAGGATCGCTGTTTTGGTAGGGTTAGGTTTCCAGCTCTTGAGATCCATCCATTTATTAATAACCAGAAGGCAGCACAGAAAGTAAGAGGGCCTGATGTTTTGAGATGAAGTAGAAGTTGTGCAACCTCTGCGTAGTTATAAAACTAGAATCAAAACTTCTAATAAATGAAGCAAGAGGTCTGAGGTATATACGAAACCTGAATGGTGGTAGTGATGACCCCTGTGGGACACCACAGTTAGAAGCATTGAGTTTAAACAGAAAAGGATTGACTGAGATTGTCTGCAATATGTCCATTAGAAACTAGGCAAGCAATTGAGGGCCTTATTGCACGGTGGAAGGGCTGTCCTAGGATTTAACTGGTTATGAAGAAAATTAGGTTATGTAATAATGTCCCCACAAAATTGTCTCCTTACAAAAAAGTCGCTGTTTTTGGTGGAGACATTATTACATTGAACATGCGGGGGACAACCCTGCAACCTCCACATTCTTTTTTACAAGGGGAGCCAGGAACATCCCCGCAACCCGCCCCCATACATCATGTCACCATATATATTATCGCCAATGGCTTTTCCCAGCGACATTATGTATGGGGACATTATTACCTGATACCGATAACTATTGATCTATTGCTGGTTTGACCCGACTCCTGATAATGAAAGTGCAAGAAGAGTCATTGCAGCCGCACTTATGCATCGTGTGAAAGTAGAAAATAAATATAATTGAGCCACGTCCACAAATGCTGAAATAGAAACTTGAACTGAAAAAAAACGTAAAGAGAAAATAACAACATTCTACACAGTCGGTGCATGCACTGCAAAGACCTGCAGTCATCAGTGCTGGCCAAGAGATGGAGGCTCCTGTATTGTACACTACACCCCTACAGATGGTGACCAAGAAGTGTCATGACCATCAATGCACACATCAAATGAACAGATGGCCACAACCATGGTTTTGGAGTCCACATTATCAGACTCACCAGTGGTAGCTCATAGGAAAAGACAATTTCAGCAGGCACCAAAGAATTGGGAATGACAACCACCACACCTCATAAAACATAAAGCTCTGACTGACCCTTAACACCCAAAGACTTTACACCTTAATGTATCACAAGGGATGAGTGCCGAGTCTGGCTCTCAAAACCAAAACTGAGCCACCCATTACTTTTAACAGTGCTGTTTTAAGCTGGGTCAAAAAGAGTGATGCTATTGACTTCTCCTGGCATTATCGATGCTAGCGCCCGGCTGAATACACCTTAGACAATGCGGTTGAGTGGCAGGGACTTTTGAGATGGCAGCAACCTTTCCGCAGTCAGGATATTCACTAGGCTTCACCATCGACACCAGGCTGTCTTTTCAGAAACACATAGCCAAGAAGGCCCAAATAACCTGTCTCAAAATCTCCACCCTTTGCAAAATCAAACCATTAATCGCACCACAGGGATTCCGAACGGTAGTGCAGGCTCTTGGGGCCTCAAATAACGATGGAGGGATACCATACTGATGGGCCTCCCAGCCGCCTACCTTGCTCCCCTAAAAGCAGTCCATCACACTGTAACATGTTTTATTACAGATGTATGGAAATTTGACCGAAACGCCCCATCCTGTGCAAACTACTTGGCTTCCTCTTCAGACCAGTATAGTGTTCAAGACTGCATGTATCATCTACAAAGCAGTCACAAGCACACAACAGTGTGCCTGGTGGCTACGCTCCACATATCTGGTGGTAAACGCTCCTCGTGCAGCACAATAACCAACGGTCTGCAAAGAGAGGACTTGCAAACAATCCTTCTCGTGTCATGCACCCACCCTTTGGAACTCGATCCCAGTATCGTCTCGGAACGCCCCTGCAATTCTCTAATATTGCAAATCTCTCAAAACAACTGGCGCACTGACAGTACTGCACTACTGTTAAAAGATGCCAGCCCATACCCTGGCCACCCACACCCTGTACAGGTCTCCTCAGCTCTAGAGCTAGGTCGGCACTTTAAACAATAAAATATAAAAAGTAATATTCATCCAAAAGCTTCTGAAAGGCTCACACGGCGCTTCTTGCATGAAGGTTAGTGTTGGACATGGAAAATACACACAATACAATCAGGAACCATAAGGACACAGTGTTATGGTCTATGATACCACAAGGCGGTCTGGCAATTCAACACTACTCATTCATCTGTCTGTCTGTTTGTGAAACACACCTGCATGGGGAGGAAAAATTATGTCTTACCTAATATTCAAGGGAAAAAGTAAGACAGGCCTGATTTCAATCTATTCCAACAAATGCAGTGGAGCTAGATGGGTTTTCGGTGCGAAATTACTGCATGGGTTTCCATGTAGGAATCATACACCGGTCCTATGCAATATTTATATGCAAATTCTATATCGGACAATATGTGTATTGTAAGGAACTCATGGTGGCAACAGTAAAGACACACAAGTGATCACAGTTCAAGGGTGTTGATTAAACTGTATAGGTGGGTTGGAAAGCACCTAATCTAAACCTAAATCTAAGCTGGGAGCAAGTTTCGACCATAAAATAATACTAAAACAGTCCTAGTGGCGTCTTTGTCAAATGAAAGGGCCTATACTAAGAAAATCCTATTGCCAATCCTTATGCTAAATACAAAAAGACGTGTGGGGTAAGGTTCACAAGAAAGAAAGAAGTGTTCAGAAATAATAAGTCAATATGCGGTACTTGGGGTGTCCCTTCTCCACGTTTTTAGCATGGGATAATGTGGGATTTTGGAGCACAGCACACGCTCGAGCTTTCCCAGCATGAGCTAACAGTTCCGCTCTCAGCAATCAGGGCCATCAGTGGTTAAGTCTCTTTTCTACAAAAAGTCTCTTGCCGCCGTGGGCCAGATGTATTTGAAATTAATAAACCAAAAAGTTCCTTTCTGCTTGTATGTTGGGTGATGCCTTCCGGGGTCTGACAGGTTCAAAGTAAAAGTTTCAACAAAAGGTTCTAGAGTTTTTCTCGGGTTTCATCTGGATGACAGTTCTTTACTTCTGGGTTCCCCCTCTTCCGGGCTCAGACCCATCTTGAATATTAGCTTTTATTTGTCCGCTCTCACGATGACATAGCATGCATTCACAAGGCTTTCCCTCTTGTACTTTGCTTTGTTGCGTTCACAGGTCGGTGGGTGTGAGCGTCTCACACTTGGGTCCCCCTCTTCTGGGTTCAGATCTGGCTCGACTGTTCGCCTTCCTCGATTGGGTTCCCTGTGGCTTTCTGCCATTTTGTTGTGCCTTTGCGAATCTTAATGTCTTTTTATACACTTCACTGTGGACATCCCTCGCCAGGGTTCACTTTTGTCAACACACTGTATTCCGGGACTTTAGACTTGTCAATCGTGCCTTTCTCCTTCAACTCTTACGATGCAGGATTAATTTCCCTTGGCTTCACAATCATCTGCCGGTCAAAGACTTTCGACTGTAGAGAGGATTGTACAAGACCCTTGTATGACCACTTTGACCCTCTCCTCGTCTTTCCCAAAGCCTTCTGGTTATTGTAGTTTCAACAATTGGGTAATCAGCCAGAGTTTCCTGAGTGAGCACCCACGAGGTGCCGGTCACCTCTGCTGCTGGTTTCTCCCCCTTTTGCATCAATCGCTCTTTTTGCTTTCACAGTTCAATTAGCCGTTTGCTACTTTTCGTTAAACACAGTGCAACACAGTTCGGTTTCTTATCGACTCTCCCCTCGACTCACCGGCTGTGATGAACTGCTTGGTTTTCTTTCTCTTTGGAGTCGAGGTTGGTAACACGGAGACAAGCATCTCTCCCAGGCTTGGTTATCAGTGGAGGAGGGTCTTGTGTACCGTTCATATCTGCTGCAACACACGCTGGCTTTTGTTTGCGACCTTACGATTCCTTCTGCTGAAGATTCATGGGCCTTGGTTGGAAAGGGCAAGGTCGCTTCTCTCCTTGTCACCCTCTCGGTATGCGCCGGCTTTCTGCTCCTCTTGAACTGCTGCGCTGAGTTAGCTCTCACATCATGCGTTCAGCCTTAATCGTATTGCGCTCTTGTGCTCCACCTTTTATCCCTGTGGGCAACAGAAAGGGCCATCAGGTGTGTGTAATTCCCGTCAAGTTTCTGACTTTGCCTGACCTTTGTGTCGGGACATGTCAGGTAAACAGCTCTATGGTTAGTCCGTCACGTCGGAAAATGGGGGTTAAAGTGTTTGTGTCCTACTTGGTAGGTTTGGGAAAAGTTGTCGGAAGAAGGGGGTTATCGTGTTTCACCCATCAGTGTCCAACTTCCACTCCCTGTGGACCTCCCATACAGGTGATCCTCCCTCACTGGTCCACCCCCAGGAACTGGATCCAATAGCGAAGGGCCGTGTCCTGGCCACCTCGATGGCAGACCCCCAGGGACTAGTCAGTGAGACAACTTCAGGTTTCTCACAGTATAATATGAATTACTTCTTTTTTTATATATAGCACACATTACACATTTAATATGCTGCCAACTTAATGTTATCAATTGATAAATCTCAGAAGGATGGAAGTCTGAACCATGCAACTAGAATCTGAAACTGTGATCTTCAGCTTGAACACAAATCTCATCAATGAGTTCTTGACTTGCAGAGCTCTGTGATGAGCTTTGGCTATGGAGGCCCTTTGGTTACATCTAGGAGGGGTCTGTTGCTGGCTAAAAGGAAGTCAAGTAGGAACACACTAGGAAGGACACTGAATCCTACAGGAGTCAAACAAGTATCACTAGGACAAAAGTTCCCATAACAATGTTTTGTAAGACTCCAAGTTGGGCTTTTCTGTGGTGATTTCTTAAAAAGACAACATTAGGCCAGAAATAGATCTCAAAGGCTATTGTGAGGAACCTGTGGGCGTCCTCACTTCTTTTCCCTGAGGATCCTCCACTCAGATGGCCAAGGAAAGGCCATCACTTTTGGATCCTGACCCTGGGGATGGATGTGTGAGGGAGGATCACCTGGGTGGAGGGAACTTGCGGAGTGGGGAGAGGACCTTCTTAGGTGAGACACGGAATCCCCAGCCACATTTCAGAATGAACCTTGTACCCCACAAGCCTATGTAGACCCTTTTCCTTTTCTTCCCTCCATAATGTCCCCCAAAAACATCACTTCAACACTGGGACGAGGACGAATGAACACAGAGTTATGCACACTTCCTTTAATACAGATATCCCCAAACACCACTCTGGTACTGAGACGAGGAAGAGGGCTATGGAGTCGTACCGATGGAACAGCAGGGCATGTCCAGCTAATGAGTTTCATTGGGGTCAGGCAACTGAACTGAATGACACAAACCTGCGGTCACTTTACAATTCCAATCAGTATATAAAGCCTCGCCATACAGCAAGAAGGAACACACAGAAGCGGGCTGCAGAAACGGGCTAGAGAAACTGGTTGGAGAAGAAGAGCGGGAGACACAAGAGCCAGGAGCTGTATGTCGAGCAGTAGAGAGGTACAACGTGGCAGATGCTGGCTATGAGAGGGCCTGGAAACCCTGCAAACCCTCCTTGCCGGGTGCACACAGCAAACACTTTGGGGCGCCGAAGCAGTCACGTTCCCACTAGAGCCAGGAGAGCGAACAGTGCTCTCTATTGCCTCTGCGAAGGGAGAGCAGAGTCACAGTAAGCCGGAAAGCAGTGCGAGGAGCAGAGGGAAGTCGAAGAAAGCTGCCGTGTTGAGCCGGTGAGTGAGAACAGGGAAACACTCCTACTGGGGCACTCCGGGAGCCTAAATATACGCACTCTTGAATATCGAATGAACTGCAAATGGTTAAAAGCACTTTTGAATGCCAAAACTTCTATTAGCACTTTTGAAAGCTTATACAGACACGTTTGAATGCAGAACAGATTGAAAGACATTTTAAGCACTTTTGAATGCCATACAGAGCAAAAGCGTCATGAGTACTTGTGAATAGAATGGAAGCACGGTGGTGCAAGTAGCAGAAACCACTGAATTAATGGCCTGAGAAACCAAGTGTTGACAAAGCTAAGAGAATATCAAGAAGGATATGAGACGAGAAACCAAGTATTAGGAACAACTAAAAGATTTGAAGTAACTGCGGGTTAAGGGAAGACCTGTATTGGTAAGAGCCAGAAAAATACAGAAGGTGTAGCAAAGTGCATGGTGGCCAACCAAGCCACGTTAAAGTGTTGGAAAAGTGTGCTACTGATACAAACTTCACTGACAAAGGAAAGCAGTGGACAATCATTGATGAAAAGCAGATAAGAAGGGGTATCAGTGGTGTGACTTGTAATGGGTGGATCATGTAGTCCGACAACTGCGTCTAGACTAAGTGCCTCCCTTTTGGAAAAGGCCCATGAAAGTAGCCAACAGCCACTTATGTGATTTTGAAGTCGAGAAACAGGCTTATCTTTGTGAACCAGTGAAATGTACTGATGACAAGAAAGCTGGAAGATTTGAACTCTTGGGGAAGGGAACCCCGATATTTTGTGAACAGTTTTGAACTTAGGGGACGGGAAGCTGATTACAAGCCAAGAGCTGGAAGAAGCTCAGGACTTTACTTTGAACATTATTCTTTTAATGCTGACATCCCTACACATGGTATACAGTTAGTTGTGAAGGCAACTATAGGTTTTGGGTTTTGGACACAGACAGATATTTGATTTGGATATCCTGACACAGACTATACTTAGTTTTCTTTAGGTAGTGAAATCCCACCTTAGCATAGGGCAAATTAGGCCTTACTGCATCCAGCATTTTAGATTTAACACAACTTTTGAGTACACATTTGAATCTGTTGTCTCTGTCTACTTCCTGATGCCTTCACACTACATTGAAACAGAAGATGTTTAGGTGGTCTTAACCTATTTACTTTGATCAATGACCACCAGGAGGATAGCTCAGGGGCAACATGCTAGCCTTGGAAGCAAGACGACACAGAGCCACACAGGTTCGATCCCCAGTTCCGCGCTTAGAAACATCTGGGTATTAAGCATGTTATAAATAACCAATCATATCATATCATATATCATTCTTTAAATCTTGGTTTTAGAGGTGGTTCGGAATTGATATTGAAATTCCCAATAAGTGAACGTCCTTTCAGTCTGTTTGTATGGTATCTGGACAGAATTTCAAAATGTTCTCGTGAGATAGTTTCTTATAGGAATCTGGGTACTTGTACATCAGATCCCATTGGGCAATTATTCTTCACTCAGTCTCTTTGTCAGAGGAATCTCAGTGGTCAATGTTTCCCCACTCACTCTCTTACTCAGAGGAATATAGAACGTGTATGCAATGTTTCTCCACTCACTCTCTTCCTCAGAGGAATATAGATCTTGTGTGCAATGTTTCTCCACTCACTGTCTTCCTCAGAGGAATATAGATCTTGTGTGCAATGTTTCTCCACCCACTCTCTTCCTCAGGGGAATAAAGATCTTGTGTGCAATGTTTCTCCACTCACTCTCTTACTCAGAGGAATATATAACTTGTGTGCAATGTTTCTCCACTCACTCTCTTCCTCAGAGGAATATAGATCTTGTGTGCAATGTTTCTCCACTCACTCTCTTACTCAGAGGAATATATAACTTGTGTGCAATGTTTCTCCACTCACTCTCTTTCTCAGAGGAATATAGATCTTGTGTGCAATGTTTCTCCACTCACTCTCTTCCTCAGGGGAATATAGATCTTGTGTGCAATGTTTGCCCACTCACTCTCTTCCTCAGGGGAATATAGAACTTGTGTGCAATGTTTCTCCACTCACTCTCTTCCTCAGGGGAATATAGATCTTGTGTGCAATGTTTGCCCACTCACTCTCTTCCTCAGGGGAATATAGAACTTGTGTGCAATGTTTCTCCACTCACACTTTGATTTAGCACCTCCTGAAGATCAAGCGGATTCCGTTGGAGTCCATGATAAAATGCCACCTTCAAAACCTAGTTTGTAGGCATCATTTTGTCTCTCGCAGAGCGTGAAAGTAAAGAAAAAAGGCAAGGGATAAAGTGGGTTGTTTGAGTTATATGTGCCACTCCCTTGCGTGATAACTAAGTAGCTCAGTAGCTTGACATGAAGCTACGCTCTGGAACCCCTAGCATACAACCACATACTAGGCATGTAATAAAGCAACATATTGTTGGTTCCAGTGCGAGCGCAAACGCAATAACAAATCACAAGTAAAGGGCCTGATTCATGGAAGTGTTTTATAATGGCGCAATCCCATAGGAAAATGTTCTGTGAAGCAGGGCCAAAGTATATCTTCTTTACTAGAACCACCCTGTTACTACACAGGCGAACCTGATCTCACTATTCCTACTATATTTACACATTCGGATCACCCTTGGTGCTTCACAAGGAAAACCTCATTGTATTAAGTGCATAGTTAGTATTGATGAGTTAGTGTGTTAAGTGCACTATATTAAGACAGAGTATACATTGATTTATGTAGGACTGATGTTCACATTTCAAGCAGTTGGAGTACTTGTTTCATATAGCTCATATCTGAAAGCTGACAGCTTGGCCACGAGTTTCGCCCATGGGGGCTTCATCAAGACTAAAATAACATTAATTGATACACACTATTTGTTAAAAACACGCCTGTACTGTTTTCTGTAGGGTCAGATGCAATGTTGCTTTTGTAGGCTAGTCTATTACTCAACCTTTATTACAATCTCTTGACCGGCCCTGTGTGTCTCCAAAAGGTTAATGCGAGATGGTTTGTGTTGATAAATTCATTTGCTTCTTGTTCGTTAGCACAAATAGCGTTTATACTTGCAGTGCTTCATTCCTTAATATTGCTTCCCATTGCAGAGTTCTGCAAACCCGCCGTGTATGGCGTAAATCTGCGTCCCGCATGCTCTAAAGAGAAAAGGCGATTTTACCTTCATTTACTCTTCAGAATTACACTGTGCTTTGTGAGTGTTGAAAATTGCATGCAGGGGACCAGCAACACTTAAGTGCAAGCGTTGGTCCTCCCCCATATTCAACAAGCATATCTTTTAAAATTACCGCCTACGTTTTTGTCAGAGGAATATGGGGACTTGGGCTTTAATTCTCAGTGTGCAATCGCGCTCCATTTTGTATCTTTCTCAGATGAATGTGGGAATTTGGAAGTTCAATTTACAGTAGGCAATGATTCTGGACTCACTTTTTCTCAGTGTGAGCTGGAAACCTGTACTTCAATTCCCAGTGTGCACTGTTTTTCCGCTCTCTCTTTTTCGCTTGGATTTCAGTTCACATTGCTCAATGTTTCCCCACCTAGCCTTTCTCAGAAGGGTCTTGGAAGTTTGGCTTCAATTTCCAGTATGAAATGCTTCTCCACTCAGTCCCTTCCTCAAAACTGCCGGGGACTGGGCCCAGGGCTCGCTCGTCGGCATTTTGTCTCAATCTTGTCTTCTCCCATCTCTGCTTGTAAAAATGGCTTCCCTCATCTCTGGAATTTGGTTTCATGTTGACACTCCCTGTTGCCTGCTCTTCTTGCCCAGTCCGCTTCTTGCTGCTGTAGTGCTTCTGGTCTGTAACCCAGCTCCGACACCCTCAACCGAGTAGCATTCTAAGATGTTACCCCTGATGATGATCACATGATTTCCACATTTGGAAACAACTTTATAGCACACCATTACAGAATTTTAGCAACTGGAAGAACACCCATTGGAGAAGTTAGACCGCTCACTCTGCTTTTTTAGAGTGATCCTGGGACTCTCGATCATTTTCTTCACAGTACTTCTTTTAAAGCCAGATTCAAAGTACTTGGTATTATTTGGTACTTCAGTCTTGAGTTTGATTGCACAACCAGGATTCACGCTATATCAAAGGAACATTGTGGTACGCTGTTGGGGTTGCAAATTGCAATGTTAACGCTGAAACTCTTACAAGCGGAAGCTGTCTAACTAAGGCTTTTCCAGCTGTTTTATGACAAAAAAATAATTCCTCAATAGTTTATGGCCATATTAGGGCAGTCAGTGAACATTTACATGAAGGAGGACCCCTTGCGCTTTATGTGCGAATGGTGGAAGGTTTGAGGGTACTCGCGTAGTGTCTTGAAACTGTTCCCTGAACCCCTATCTGATTTTGCAATGCAGACCTTGTCGTGCATTGTGGCTCCTGCACCTGCACTACACAGTGATTGAGAAGTAGGCTGCTTTCTGAGAATGAATGCAGGCAAGTGATCCTCCAGTGCCTCACAGGCCTCTGTCTTTTTGTGTTTCTTCGTGCACATCTGCTTTGACCTGCACTGGATCTGTACATCAGCAGATGAGCCGAGTCACAGAGCTGTGTTTATTTACAAAGTTTGTACGTGTGGATCACTGCTGTAAGCCAATCTGGTTACATGTCTTTATACCGAGGTATTATATACCGAATCACTTATATATCGAAATATATACCTTGAAACCCTGAATGAAAATTTTTACGGGGTGTGAGGCCCCAAAGCCCTTTTCCTCACCCCTAAAAACCCATCCTGACCGTTTCCTAAAAATAATTAACCCTTTACCCACCATAAATATATTCGATATAAGGGTTTTTCAAGGTATATGTTTAGATATATAAGTGATTCGGTATGCGATTTTCGATATAAAGACTGTATCCTGCCAATCTATGCACAGTGGCTGGTGCAGATCAGCAACAGGGTGCCAACCTGTGGCATGTAGTCCCATTTCTCTAACAGCGACCGGACATAGCATGTGATGTCACACTAGGTGTGGTAGCACGCTTCAGCATAAGGAGTACAATCCAAGAGAAAGGTGCAAAGCAACCAGAGGAGCAGCAGAGCACTGATGCTTCAGGTCACCGACTACTGACTCTTTCAACAACACCTGACCAAGGACTAATTCCAAGGGATGCGAATACCGACGTACAGACCTCGCAGTGCTGCGCTACTGTTAAAAGATAACAACTCAAATGCTGGCCACCCACACTATGTACAGCGCTCCGCTGCTCTCGATCTAGGTCCGTGCTTTAAACAATAAAAATGAAACATAAAATAAAAATACTGCATACTGATGAAGCGCTCTGCTTCAGACTGATAATTAAAGTTAGTAGAGGGGAGGGGTGGAGAGTGCTGGGGCTGAGTGATGGGGGTTCGGGCAGCAAAACGCCCGATTTAAGGGAAATCCCACCAGAGAGGGTGAAGGGTTGTGGGGGTTTGGGGGTTGGGAGCAGGGAGGAACAATGGGGGATTTGGGTGGTGAAACCCCCCCGAATACTAAAAAGAAAACACATTTTAAAGGTCTCAAGAGAAAAGGACCTTTACAATGCTGGTTTTCCGATCAAAATAAAATCAGGCATTGTAAATCGGTCTTTTTCTCTTGAGACCTTTAAAATTCGTTTTTTTCACATAGAACCAGTATTTCACAAGGTATTTTACTCTACTGTGCACATAACCACACTGAAACCCAGGCGTTATAGAAGGCTTCAAAGCTTGACCGCCCCAAAAGACATACATCAAACAAAACAACGCCTTGCCTCTGGGTCATTCATCAGGTCAAAGAAGCCATGGAATACAGATAATGTCTAACATAACATAACCCAAGATTAAAGTAAATAAAGTCACACACATCACTGTATACTGAATTGTCTAAAGTCACAAATAGATGTGTGCATCTACGCTCCAACAACTTGCACTAGTCTAGGCAGTAGCTGTCTCATATCACACACTCAGCCACTCACACACACAGAAAGACACAACTGTTCCATAACATCCCTGTGACTCACAAGTCCTGTGCTCTTAGATTGCAACGACACATAGAGCTGCTCTGTAGTTTGACCAGTTGCACTTATGTATGGCACTCACAGACCCATTGATTGGCAATTATATACCACACCCAGCCCTCTGTATGATAACACCCCTCTATAACATTTACTTGTTTCACTCAATTTCAACCAGCTCCTACAAATGTCTTGTATTAATTAATTCATCTTTTATAAAGCCAGTCTTGTTGCCAGTGAGCTAGTGTATGTTAACAATAGGCACCCACTGAGTATTCCTTCCTCTCTTCAAAGGCCACGCTCTCCAGCAAGCACTGGTACGCAGTGTCATGCATGAAGTACCATTCCAGTGCTCATCCCGCAAGGCTAGCAATGTCAGCTGTCCCCTCAGGCCCTGACAGTGCTACAGAAACCCAGAAGTGTATGCTTTCTGCAGAAGTACACTGTCTCTGCAAATGTTCTGTAGCAGTGTGAGCCCCTCCAGTGCTGTGGTGTTTGGTCAGTGCTACAGGAGTTGTGGCGAATCTGAGGATGTCATCCCTTTTCCCCTACGGGTAGCCCTTTGCCATGTGGCCATGGTGGTGCCTCCACAGTAGAGGCAGGAGCACTTGGGGTAAGAAGCCCCTATGGGATTTGGGATGACTATTCTCAGAGAACGCAGTATGCCCCCGCTTTAATACACCCAACCAGTGATCGAAGTGAGCGGGAACGGTTGGGAGCGGTGTTCCACTACTTATATTTTTATCTGTTTACCGTTCCTCTACTTTTTACGAACATATTCCCCATTCTATACAGACGATTTCTCAATTCATGTCCATGTGCAAGTATAAAGTTGTAATAGGAGCCTTAGTTACTAGTCACTTAGACTATTGCAAAGCCCCGGCCGCAACACCTTGTCACATTTTGCATCTAACCTCGCCCCTGCCAAGACCACAGTTCCACTACATTTTTGGTACACTTCTACCAATGCACCCAACCCCTTACAAATGCCAAGTCTTCCCTCCCCATCTTTGGATAGAGCCAATGTGTTCTGTTACCAAACCAGTCAAACTAATATACTTGACAAGACTGAAGTACCAAATAATACAAAGTACTTTTAAAATAAGTACTGTGAAGAAGATGATCGAGAGTCCAAGTATCACTCTAGAGAAGCAGAGTGAGCATTGTAGCTTCTCCTGGGATGACATTGGCTCAAACGAATGCAACAACCCAGTATCTCAGGTGGGACACAAGAGGAGAACGATCCTCCCAGGAGGAACTGAGGGAGCCATGCAACGGGCGAGCAGAGAGTCAAAAGAAAAGGCATGAATGGAGGAGGAGGAGAACCTGAACCTGATCCAAGTAAGAAGGATCACTTGGGCTGCTGCCAAGATGAACCACTGGGTGCCCCACACCCCGGCAAAGTAACTACAAGGAAGGACATGCAGCCAGGCAGAGTCAGATGTCTGCAGTACTGCCGCAGACCCCGCCGCTTACCCGAACACTACCAGACCCTCGAGAAGCAATGCAGCTGCTCGGGAAATGTTGGTACCTGCAACGAAGAAGCAAACATGTACACAGGTTACCTGAGAGGCGTTAGAGGGCCGGGGAAGCAAGGAGGTGAAAACAGAAACTAGAACCAGAGGGTCTGGAACTCTGAGTAGGGATTGGAAGTCTGGAACCCACTCCCATATGGAAGTGAAAGTATAAGAGGGTCTGGGATCCCGAGAATAAGCAAGATAGAGGAATCGTATGTTTGGCAGGAGAGTGAACCAAACAGATACAACAAGGAATAGCGAGTCTGGGACGCTTACCCATTTCAGAAGCTGAGAATAAGAGGATCTGGGACCCTGATTATAAAAGGAGCAAACAAGGAAGAGTTGTTTGCTTGGCAGGGGAATAGACCAAGCAGATACAACGCTGCACTGTGAGTCTGGGACCCGCACCCATGTGAAAGGCAAAAGCCTACAGTAATGAGGAATAAGAGGGTCTGAGACCCTATGGGAATAAGAGAGACAGTCCATGAGAGGACAGTTGCTTGGCAGGAGAGTAAACCAAGCCATTCAGAATACTGTGAGTCTGAGACCCGCACCCACAAGAACCCTGGAACCTAAAAGGATATCATTCTACGCTTACTAGGGAAGTGTGCCAAGTTGTTGGGATAAAGAACTGTGAATATGAGAACTATATTTTTGTTAATTGCTCAGTGACATTTACCTAAAAGGATACGGGGCTCAGAAGCCCAAAAGGAAGGAAAGTAGAAGAGGTCTAGGGGACAGGAGAACAACCCTAGCCATGGAATCCTATACTTATGAACATTGTTTTGTTATTCACTTGATTGCCCAAGAGACTGGGAACCTTTCTGCTCGTTGGAACTACCATGAACACTTTACTTTGGGAACAGATCATCCTTGCACAGTTGGCTTAAATTGCTAGTGTTAGGGACAGAGGTATGCTTTCGAGATACTATGTAACAAACAGTGTCCTAATAGGCAAATTATTTGTGAACAGGATGTGCAGTCATTTGGTTAGAGTTCACAATGAATGTCTGTTGATTCCCAACTCAGCAACAAAAAAATTATAATCATTTCAGCTTTTGTAAAAAAAACATGTATTGAGAGGTTTATTATTTGGCCACCACTTCCATTCTCTCATTCTCTTTATTCAATATTTTATCATTTTTTCTCAGATGAGAGTCATAATTTAGCCTCAGCATTTTGTTTATACATATAGTGACAAAAACAACAAACCTATAGAAGTAGGGAAAGTAAAAATCTCTTGTTCCTGTATACAATCACATATTCGATAAACCAGTACGTTTATCAGGAAATCTCCTGGACTATACGGAGCACATAATTAAACAGGTAGACATTTGCTTACAAACCTTTACAAACCTTTCCAGTGTGTGAAACAACATGAAAAAAACATCACATATAAACATTAGTAACCCTTAACATGTAATGTGGTCCATGTGTCCATATTCTGAGTAGTACCAACTACTTCTACTTGTTCATATGGATCTATACTCCTAATTTGTGTTTTTCTAGGAGGAATTAAGGGTCAGAGTGTCCGATTTTTGATTCACCCTTAGTGTGATGGTCACCTGACCAATTCTTGGTTGACGTTACTAATTGTTAGTACATAGCAAGGACAGGATTGTGTGGCTCTATTTCTGTTGTTCCCGTCAAATAGTGGTTTGGTACGCCTTCTTCTGGACCATTAGACTGTTGAACCCCCGGAGTGGGAACACCAAACAGTGTGGCTACTATTAGCAAGGTTTCTGATATAACAAAGAACACGTGTATATATATCGATGTTCTAAAAGTGGGAGAGGGGCTGCTAAAATGCCCATACCAGGACGAACCTGGGTAATAGAAACCACACTGCTTGGTTTTTCCACTCCAGGGGTCCAACAGTTTAATGACCCAGTGATCTTTTATTGTTTTGTTCATGTTGTTGATTTTTGCAGACACTGGAAAGGTTTGTAAGTAAATGGGCCTCATTACAAGTAGAGCGGTAAGGGTTAACGGTCACCGGTAACGAGACCGGTGCCGTTAAACCCTTACCGCCCTACTACGAGTTCCCTTTGCGGGTCCTTCCTTAACGCCTGCTTTTAGCAGGTGTTAAGGACGGGACCTGCAAAGGGACTTTAGAGCTAATAACGGTACCGTAATTTACAGTACCGTTATTAGCGCCTTCCCCATTCCCATTGAGCCCTATGGGGGCTCAAATGGGAATGGGGAAGGGCCCTGGGGAATGGGGAATTACCGGTCCCGCCAACCTTGGAATGGACAGTTATTGCTCCATTCACCAGGGCGGAATCGGAACGAGTTTGGAGGCAGCCATGCCGCAAATAGCGGCGTGGTTACCTCCAAACTCGGAATGAGGCCCAATGTCTAACTGTTTAATTATGTGCCCTTTATAGTCCATTCAAGAGCGTCATGAAGGTGTTAGGAATTCTGAGGAAGATATCTGGCTAACTCTCTGTACAGACCGTGGAGGGACTATCTACTAGACAGGGCACATGGTCTAGATACGAACTTGACTTGGGTCATGACTGAGCCTCATGGTTTATTATTATTATTACTATTAGGGTATTTATTGAGCGTGGACCCAGCTTTGGGAAACAACAGAGCACTTTACAATCATCGGGAGAAGAACACAGTGAGGGAAGCAGAGAGAAAGGGAGCATGGGGCTCAAAATAGGGGAAGGCGAGGGCAGGCAGGCCTCCGCTCTTCTCATTTCCAGAGAGTGAGTATGAGTAGCACCCACACCCCATAATAAACCCAGCGAAAAAGCATCCCGCGATAAAAGTATGTTGTACCATTATATCCTTGCGAATTGAATTTTAGTATTTAAAAGTAGTCTGCAGATGTACCACAAGCCTGGAAAGAAGCACAAAGGCATTTAGAAGAGGCACCCCATTAATGCACGCTGAAGCTTTTGTGGGCAATAGGAAGGTTTCAGTAGTAAAACAGGAGAGGGGGCGTGGAACAGGGGGTAAGCCATAGATCTACAAGAAGGCATGCTCAAGTCTAAGTGGGTGATGATGGTCAGATGTAACCAGTAAAGCCAGAGTGAATGTCTGGAACAAAGACTAAGGGGGTCATTACAAGTTGGGCGGTAAGGGGTTAACGGCGCAGGTAAGGATGCCGGTGCAATTAACCCCTTACCGCTGCATTACGAGGTCCCTTAGGGGGAGCCGCTAAAGGACCAGGGAGCTAATAATTATTAACAGGCCCGTTATTAGCTCCCTCCCCATTCCCATTAAGCCCTATGGGGGCTTGAATGGGGATGCGTTCCCTGAATGGGGACTTACCGGGTCCTCCAAGGTTGGAATGACCCGGTAAGTCCCCATTCCGGGAACCCGGACCTGGACCCGAGTTTGGAGGCAGCCATGGCGCTAATAGCACCATGGCTGCCTCCAAACTCGTAATGACCCCCTAATTCAAGAGTGCCCAAAAAGGAGCGCTTGAGTTTGATGGGGGGTTTTGAGCAGTAAAACAAGACTGGCGAAGTGGAACCCAGTCTAAGCTTCAGATCCACAAGAAGGCATGTTTTAGGCTAAGCTGGAGACGTGGTCATGTTTCATCACTTAGACAGGAGTGGCGGCATAGAACAAAAGCTAAGCCTAGGGCAATGATGGTGAGGGCTCAACAGTGACCCAAGAGCGAGAGGGTGGAACAAATGGCAGGCCCAGGGCCTACAGTGCTTCTGAAGCATTCAGCCTGGTGTATCCCCTTTCGGGCCGCACCCCAGCAGGCTCGGACTGGCCTATAGGGCAATATGCCCATGGGCGAACCAAAAACACAAAATGCTGGCATGGGTCAGTTTTTTTGGGCAAAGTAAGCCACTTTTTTGGCCAATTTGGGCCTGTTTGATGAGTTACTTCACTATGCGGCTAGTACTTTTGACCACTGTTGCTGAGTACATATTTGTTTTAATGCACAGTTTGCATCACATTTTATCAAAAAAATCCCCCTTGAGTACTATTCAAACAGCGTCAAAAATGGAATGAATAGCTATTTGCAACAGTGGGCCACTTTGTCATTGGTGCTCGAGACAATTTTATGGCCCAGTCCCACCCTGCACCCCAGCACTTGGAAGACCTTTCTTCACCGGACGTTTAGCTCCTGATGTGCCCGGAATCCCACATAGTATATGGTCTTAATAGCCTCTTCTCGGGGGCACGGCGGCCAGAGAACTGATTCCTCTTCCTGGGCAGGTCTCCAAACAGACCAGCCCTCTTTCAGCAGTGGAAAATTGATTTGTTTCTACATCTGTCATGTGACATCAAGAGCGGGCTACTCCATCCTCAGGTCTGAGGTGCATCTATCGAACATGAACAGTAGCTGTGACGCGTCAGAGCCTTGGATAGGATCCTACCACCACCAGATGTGGCCACTGAAACATTTGCGGATGGTAATGTGGCCCTTACTGCCACCATGACAACAAAAGCGATGGGTGGAAGGTTTTGAATGAATCTGTACCACTGGCCTTGCTCTGGGCAACCGTCCACACCACCGTTATTTTGCCCGTCTGCGCTGTTCCAAAAGGGGTCCAGCCATATGCAAATCAGTCAGGTACTGCCACCAATGATAGCAGCCCAGCCCGAACTGCTAGGCCAGGTCCTCTCTGCACAGAAACACAAGCAACCCAAGACATTCTTCGGCCCTGTTGGGCCTCCTCAGTGAGGTGCAGCTTGGTTCCCTATGGCGCAGCAAGCAAGGGACCCATGTCTGGGCATACCCTCTCTCACATAGTGAGACAAACTGTGACCACAAAAGTGATGGGTGGAAGGTTTTGAATGAATCTGTACCACTGGCATTGCTCTGGGCAACCTTCCACACCACCATTTTCTAGCCCGTCTGCGCCATTGCAAAAGGGGTCCAGCCATATGCAAATCAGTCAGGGACTCCCACCAATGATAGCAGCCCAGCCCGAACTGCTAGGCCAGGTCCCCTCTGCACAGAAACACAAGCAACCCCCGACATGTTTCGGCCTTGTTGGGCCTCCTAAGTGAGATGCAGCTTGGTTCCCTATGGCGCAGCAAGCAAGGGACCCACGTCTGGGCATACCCTCTCTCACACAGTGAGACAAACTGTGACCACAAAAGTGATGGGTGGAAGGTTTTGAATGAATCTGTACCACTGGCATTGCTCTGGGCAACCTTCCACACCACTGTTTTTTTAGCCCGTCTGCGCCATTGCAAAAGGGGTCCAGCCATATGCAAATCAGTCAGGTACTGCCACCAATGGTAGCAGGCCAGCCCAAACTGCTAGGCCAGGTCCCCTCTGCACAGAAACACAAGCAACCCTAGACATGTTTCGGCCTTGTTGGGCCTCCTCAATGAGGTGCAGCTTGGTTCCCTATGGCGCAGCAAGCAAGGGACCCATGTCTGGGCATACCCTCTATCACATAGTGCGACAAACTGTGACCACAAAAGTGATGGGTGGAAGGTTTTGAATGAATCTGTACCACTGGCATTGCTCTGGGCAACCTTCCACACCACCGTTTTCTAGCCTGTCTGCGCCATTGCAAAAGGGGTCCAGCCATATGCAAATCAGTCAGGTACTGCCACCAATGGTAGCAGCCCAGCCCGAACTGCTAGGCCAGGTCCCCTCTGCACAGAAACACAAGCAACCCCAGACATGTCTCGGCCTTGTTGGGCCTCCTCGGTGAGATGCAGCTTGGTTTCCTATGGCGCAGCAAGCAAGGGACCCACGTCTGGGCATACCCTCTCTCACATAGTGAGACAAACTGTGACCACAAAAGTGATGGGTGGAAGGTTGTGAATGAATCTGTACCACTGGCATTGCTCTGGGCAACCTTCCACACCACCGTTTTTTAGCCCGTCTGCGCCATTGCAAACCATTACTGCCACCATGCCATCTGATAAGGCAGAATCCTCCTTTCATACCATGAATGACACATGGGCCTCATTACGAGTTTGGAGGTAGCCATGCCGTTTTTAGCGCATGGCTACCCCCAAACTTCAGTCCGGGTCTCGCAAAATGAGAATTACTGGGCCATTCCGACCTTTGCGGGCTCGGAAATTCCCATTTGCGGGATCCGGACCCGTTACATCCCCATTCCCATTCCAATGGGAATGGGGAGGATGCTAACAACGGACCCGTTAATGACGGGTCCGTTGTTACCACCCTGTTCTGCTAGCTGTCTGGCCAGGTATACAGAGAGGGACCCACTGCAGAACTCGTAATGTGGCGGCTCGGTATGAACGGTGCCACAGTCGTAAAGAGGCCCATTGACTGTTTGTATAATGCCTATTCCACTCCCTACATGAACCAATCCTGTGCCTCAATGCTAGGGAGACTGACTTATGAAAAGGGATTAATTATTACAGACGATAAGACTGATAAAGGAGTTTCATGTTGTAATTAGCTACTGCACTGGTTATCTGCTATGTGCTAAGCTAATTTTCAAAATGTCACTGGCGTGAAGGAAACCCCAGCTCTGATCTCCTGCGTGAAGGATAACACAAGTATCCTTCTAAAGTTATTGAAAGCAAACTAGAGAAAGCATTCATTTTTTGTTTCCAAGGAGAAAACACCATTCCAATCATGTCCTTGTAACAATTACTTAATTATATATAACTACAGAAAGTAAACGTTCAGGGCATATTTCATATCAATGTGATGATATATATTCTCCATGTAATTCTTTTTGTGCTCGGGCGTGTGGGACATTTGATGTGTTTTTTGGTGTGTGCATCCAGGGATGGTAAGTGATGTCCAGGAAAGAGAGAGAGGGCGATAGCAGGGGTTCTCACTGGGACAATTTTGAGGGGAAGTGTGGCAGTGACATGCACCAGAACATGGGCAGCATTGGTAATAATGGCATCGGTTTACGCACCCCACAAAGGTATTTGTGGGCCCACGCAGCATCAAAAGGGACTAGGTGGCATATATTGTTGAGGCAGGCCTAATGATTTTCTTTGGGTACAAGCAGCATGAAAGGGCCAGTGCTGACTATATTGCTGAGACAGAACCTCGTGATTTTCTTTGGGCAGAAGCAGCACGAAAATGTATTTTACAGGGGCACTGGTGACATATATTTTTAAGACAGAGGCTCATTGTTTTCTTTGGGCACAGCCAGCATGAAAATGTGTTTTATAGAGGCAGGGATAGCCTATGTTGTTGAGACAGAGCCTCATGATTTTCTTTGGGCAAAGCTACCTGAAAATGTGTTTTATAGAGGCAATGATGGCGAATGTTGTTAAGACAGAGCCTTGTGATTTTCTTTGGGCACAGTCAGCATGGAGATGTGTTTTGGAGAGGAAATGATGGCCAATGTTGTTGAGACAGAGCCTCATGATTTTCTTTGGGCACAGCCAGCATGGAAATGTATTTTGGAGAGGCAATGATGGCCTGTGGTGTTGACACACAGCCTCATGATTTTCTTTGGGCACAGCCAGCATGAGAATGTGTTTTGGAGAGGAAATGATGGCCTATGTTGTTGAGACACAGCCTCATGATCTTTTTTGGGCACAGCCAGCATGAGAATGTGTTTTGGAGAGGAAATGATGGCCTATGTTGTTGAGACACAGCCTCATGATCTTTTTTGGGCACAGCCAGCATGAGAATGTGTTTTGGAGAGGAAATGATGGCCTATGTTGTTGAGACACAGCCTCATGATCTTTTTTGGGCACAGCCAGCATGAGAATGTGTTTTGGAGAGGAAATGATGGCCTATGTTGTTGAGACACAGCCTCATGATCTTTTTTGGGCACAGCCAGCATGGAAATGTGTTTTGGAGAGGCAATGATGGCCTATGTTGTTGAGACTGAGCCTCATGATTGTCTTTGGGCACAGCCAGCATGAGAATGTGTTTTGGAGAGGAAATGATGGCCTATGTTGTTGAGACACAGCCTCATGATATTCGATGGGCTAAGGCAGCATGGAATAGCCAACACAGGTGATTTTCTTTGGGCAGAGCAAATATGAAAATACTTTGAAAAATGTTTTTGTGTATTGTAGGTGGCATGGCACCTATTTCAGTATTTCAAGTTTCCTCCCATTTTACTTATTCAAAACTCTATGGCTTTCTACCCAGTTTTATTGGAAGTGTGCTGTAAAATACGCAATGTTTAACCTATAAATTGAAAAGGAAATACAGTAGCGTCTCCTTGCAGACTGTCCTGATTTGGTTCTGGTTCCTACGATATATGTAAACCTTGAATGATAAAAGATAGAATTGCAAAAGCTGTAAATGAAAAAAGATGAATCGCAAATGATAGACTTGTTGTATTGCACTATATATATATATTTTATTTATTTGCATTTTTAAAGCACACACACAGCCCAGGGTCATCGAGGCGCTGTTACAGGAATATGTCTTAGTTGCGCATTTATAACGGCTTAAGGCCCATAGGTTTCTAAGCGCAGACCCGGGGATCGAACCTGTGTTGCTTCGTGTCGTCTCGTTATCCTCCCGGGATTGCCATGTAATCGAGCATTTCAAATAAAATTGTTTACAGAGCTAAAAATCAATTGCCACCTTCTTCGCTCTGATGGGAAAGCCAACAGTCCACCCACCTACTTTCAGCACTACCGTTGCATGGTAGGTGGAAGGAGAGGAGGGGAGATGTCATCATATGGAGCATGTAAAAGTACTAGAGGGAGGCTGGCGGGCAGAGTTGGGGCACTGCAACACTTTCCTTGGAATAAAGAGATTTTCCAGATTTTATGAAAGGGTTACTGTGTCTGGAATGAAAAAAAATGAACGATGCTGCAATTCCAATGGTGTTTGTCTTCACACTTTGGAGTTGATTTGGCTCCAGAACATAATTTGACGGCTGGGACCTGGTTTGTTTGGACTCAGGAGTAGCCAGGCCCATTTGCATGGCAGAGTTCATATGTGCATGACAAAGGATGACATGCATACAAGAGTGTTCTGCCTTTTTGTCCTGCACTTTTGCACTCTGCCATGTAAAGTGAGTAAACCCTGCCTGGCGCGCTTGCCTGCCAGGCAGGGTTTCCTTATAAGTGTGAATGCTGCCTACATGGGTGCATGGTAAGCAGCGTTCACAACTATAATTAAATGCTGCCTGCAACGTGAGCATGGCAAAAAGCATTTACAATGGATCCCTATGGGTTCCGTCTGCGCAAATGCTGGAGAATTTGTATGGCGGATGAGTAAGGAAGGTGGCAGAGACTCAAGTTACGTTCCGGCCCTCCACTACACCATACACATGATTGAAAATGTGGCAAGGCATGAATGCAAGGCGAGAGAGCCTTACTCAAGGCTTTAATGCCTTTCATTCACGTGACCCCACCATGGAACATGAACTCCTTTCTAATTGCCTATTATTTTTCACAGTAGTGCAATACCGTAGTTTTCCATGAGGGAGCATCCCGCTTGTTGCACACCATACAGTTCACAGGCGTCGTCCTTCTATGATAACAGAAAAGTTAAAGAACACATGGTGTAGGATGGGGAGAAATCCCACACTAAGTCACTCCTTCAAGAGTAACAGTTACTAGGGCAGTTGCTATGCCTTCAAGACGTGGACTTGCACCGGTTCTGGTAAGATAGATTTTGAATCAAAATAATATCCAAATAAGAAATGTGCTGTTCCATCATAGAACAACACTTCCCTTATTTTGCACATGTCTCAGATTCAGACCCTAATTGTTTTATAAACATGTAAATGTTCACCAGCCCTCCGACCCCCACCCAGCTTACATCTATCTACGCTTTCTGAACTTCCTTTTTAAACCAACGTCTTCAAAAAAAGGGGACTCCAACCTTTCTGTTCCCCCTATCCTGACCGGATCTCTATCCCACAATACTTTTCCTGACTGACCCACTCATCTCCCTATTCATGAAGCCTCTTGCAGTGTTTTTAATTTTGACTTTCTTGCTTTATGAAATTCAAGATTTTGACTTTTTCTTCCTTTATTTTGAGCAGTTAAGGAGAGGATGGGATCCAGTGGTTCAGCCAGAAACATACATTCTAATCCCGGCTTCCCCACTTGAGCACACATTGTCATACTTGGCAAATCACTTTCTCTCTTTGCCTCATTTCCCAGAATTTGGAGCATTGTAGACAAGGGAGGAGGAGGAGGAGGAGGTGGTTATGACCAAACCATGTGGTTATCAATAGAAATAACCCCCAGGAAAAGATTGCCTTGTTTCTTGGATACGTACAATAGGATTGTACAACAGCAGAAAGTAACACGCTACCCCTCCTCCTGTTTTTCCACAACTTTAGGACCAAATAGCAGTCGAAAGATTCAGTAACCGCCTATATCAATATACACATAGAAATCTCACTTATCATACAATAGGAGTCATCCTATGACATCCTATGGTGAACGGAGGATAGCACAGGGGCAACGGGCTAAGCCCACGCAGAGCAACAGAGGTTTGAATCCCAGATCCGCGCTTAGAAACCGAACTCAGGTATGGTATTAGGTATGTTATAAAAAAACAATTAAATAAATGAATTCATTAAGAAGAATCAGAAACATTTTGGTAATTCCAAAATTCAGCTTATGATGTTCTCAGGTGTTTAATATGCCTGATCAGATAAATATACACACATTTCAATGTGCCCGAAATGGATTGGCTGGCCGACGCACAACTCAATACATTAGCAATCATCCTGGAGGAAAACAAAGACCATCATGGGTGTCCATCAGAAAGTCCCAGCATTAGGTGTGAATCCAATATCTCCATCAGTAATGTCTAGCTTACTCTCTGTACAGTCCTTGGAGATAGCTTTCACTGGACAGGGGCATGGTCTAGATCAGGGTTGCCCGACTCCAGACCTCGAAGGCCAATCCATGCCAGGATTTCAGGATACCCCTCATTAATATTCATTAGATAAATCTGCATAAAATGATTCTAAATGTATGCACATTTTTCCTCATGAATAGTAATGAGGGATTTCCTGAAAACCTGTCAGAAATCTGGCCCTCGAGGCCTGGAGTTGGACAACCCTGGTCTACATGAAAACTTGACTGTGCAGCGACTGAGTTATGTGGGTTCAAGTTTGAACTCTTTTGATTCAAAAGAGTTTGGGCACGGCGAGGTCTGGTGATCTGCCAGTGCCAAAACTATGTCCTTATGAATTGGATTCCTTTCCTCCTCGTACAATGAACCACATCATCTGCTAAGGAAATTGCACTGGCTTCCCGTTGCCAAGCGAAGTTTCTTGAAATCCATGTGCATTGTGCACCCTGCTTTCTATGGCTTAGGGGCTTAGTATCTGCAGGCTAAATTCTCACACTATGTGGCAACCCGCTCTTTGAGATCCCAGTCTGCTCTTCTTGTAGTGGTCCCCCGGTAAAGACTGTTACGGAAGGGGGGCAGGCCTTTTATGTGATTGTCGCTAAAGCCTGGAATGATTTTCCTTTGGTTCTACGGGGGACCATTTCACCTACCGCTGGTTACTGAAAACCACTTTATTTTGAGTTTGATACATTTTTTTAAATCTCCTACATATGCTGCCAGCGCCATGAAGCCTTCGGGCGTACGTACGCTTTACCAAGTTTACTTAACATAACATAACATCACCATTGTGTGTTTTTCACTTCCATGCAAGACATACCAGTATGATTTAAAAGCAGTCTGTGGCCGGTCTTTAAAGAACCGGGCAGCAAACTAGCAGAGGAACCCCACAAAGGCATGCTCAAGCTTGGAGCCCAAAGGTGAGGTTTCAGGGGTGAAACAGATGAGACCGTGCGGAGCAGAGGCTGAGCCTTAGATTTCCAAGAAGTCATGCTGAAGATAAGAGAGAGGGAGCATGGAAAAGGCACCAGACCAAAGCCTTATACGTCATGTAAAGCACTAGGCTGGTATACCCTGTTTTGGGCTGAAACCAGCTCCTGTGAGACTTTTCTTCATCCCCTGTTTGGCTCGGGATGTGCCTGGAATCCCTGAGAAGAAAGGAACCACACAGGAGTAGTCTTAAGGGTCTCAGCCCTGGAGTGCTGTGACCAGAGCCCTGTGTTCTCTATCTGAGCATGTTTCCGAACACACCAAGGCAGGCTACTCCATTCTCAGGTCTGGGGGTGCATCGGTAGCTGCGAACCCTGGGACCCTTGGATGGAATCCTGCCACCAGCTGTGGCCACTGAAGCACACGCTGATAATCCAGATGTGGCCTTTCCCAGGTCCTACCCGTTTCATTCGTCGCGCAGACTCAGAGTGCTCCGATCATACGTCGAGCAGCGCAGGGGCTATTTGCATAATGCCTCTTGCGTTCCTTCCATTAACCAATCATGCGCCTCAGAGCCGGAGATCTATAATCAGGACAGTGGATTCATTATTACAGCAGATAAGACTTACAGGAGGTCCATATTGTAATTAGACACCGCACTGATTATCTGCTATGCGCTGAGCTCATTTTGCAAATGTCACTGGCGTCTAGGAAAACCCCGCTTTGATCTCCTGTGTCACACAGGTCTTCTGATGGAACTGAAAGCAAAGCACAATCAACGTTAAGATTTTTTTTTTTTCCAAGAGGATATACCATCCAAATCATGTCCATCTAGACATTCTGCAATGCTGTGAAGTATAGAAAGTCCACCTTGTGCACATATTTTGTATCGCATTTATCTGAGAGTATTCTCAGCGTAAATCCAGGTTGCACAGCCATACAGACACAAATTCGGTCTGATGATTTCTGCAGTGTGTTTAATTTGTTACACAAATTGTGGTGGTTTTTTTACACGTGGTAGCCTCGTATCCAATGGTTTCTCTGATGAAGGGATACAAAATATGCAGGGATATAACAAACTATACTTGATTTCTTTACACAAACAGCAAGACACTTCCGGACAGAAATCAATGGTTTGCACAAGATCAAAATGAAGCGGCAAATTCATTCTGAATAATTAAGTAATATAACCTGAGCAGGGGGAATTAGGGCATCAGTTACAAGCCTAAGCGAATCGAGGGCTTTAATGTGAGCCCCAGGGCATTACCTGACCGCTAATGCCCCCGTGCAAGGGTTGTATTGCTATTAGTGCCGCAGCATGTTGTACCAGAGTTGTTATAGTGTCGTTTTCTCGAGTTGAGAAACAGCGTGTTAAGTATTTCTCGACTCGAGAATAAAACTACAAAAAAGATGGTCGCCATGGATCGGGGAGACTGGAACTACACCTTGTCCCTTTTCGCTTTCCATGGTGGCTGTTCCCGAGCCAGAAATGTGCCGGTAGCCCTACTGTTGCCGGTGCTAGCAAGGGACAAGTAGGCGCAATGTAGGTGGGGGGGAGGATCGGGTATGTGGAAAAGGGGGTGGGGGAAGGGAACGAGGGGGAGAGCGCACTTACCGGATTCCCTGCGAGGGAAGATGGCGGTCTCCCGCTCTGAGGACGCTCGTAGCAGGGTCTGTACAGTGTGGTATAGACCCTGTTCTGAGCCTCATCTCTCACTGGGTACTAGTGTACGTGTGCACATGTTTTACTGCTGATTTCTTTTCACGCTTACAACAACGTCAACGTGACAGGTGTATTTGTAAAACGCAAGTTCATCCTCACAGGGATATGTTGGTGCTCTAGACAGATAATAGATGTTTATTGTTACCCAACTCAATGGTACTCAATTTATAGACCTCCGAAGGATGAAGGGCTGAGTGGACCTGTGTCCACAATATCAAACACAGATCCCTGTAGTGGATGCATTATTTCACTGAATCCCAGACACGATTATAAAGACCCTTTAGTACAAGGTTTCTTGCTTCTTCGTTCATTATCATTATTAATATTATTATTATTATTATTATTATTATTATTATTATTATTATTAGGGTATTTATTGATATTGATATTGATATTGATATATTTTTTTAAAAACAATTTTATTAGTTTCTTCAAACAAGCAATACAAACCAAACATGCAGTGCATATATCAACAGTCCAATTGTACATTGCTTAATTCTGGTCACTGCCTCCCTTATCCCACCCCCATTCCGAGCCTATTACTTTCCACATTCCATTCCTGCATCTTGTGGTAGGGTCTCCCTTTCCATGGGTTCTGTCGGGTCTTGTATTGACCCAAATAACTCTGCTATTAATAATTTCCAGGCCATCAGGGTCTCTGTCTCCTCCTCCCCCCCCTGCACTGCTCGCTTCTTGCCATACCATGGTTTCTGCATCTGCCCATTTATGCAAATCTTTCCATCACACCTCTACTCACGGTCTGTGGCATGTCTTCCACCCCATAGCAATTCCCCTCTTTGCAAGCACATATGCCAAATCTTCCAATTTACTCACATGCTCGAGTTTCTGTGATCTAGGGAACCCCCCCAACAAACAGGCCCATACTCTATCCACCACAATCTTGACCCCCTTCTCTGCTAGTTTCTGCACCACTTCGCTCCAGAAGCATCAATAACCGGGCATGACCAGAACATGTGCACATGTGCACCATACCCGCCTTCTCTTTATCACATTTAGGGCATGCTTGCCGTCCTGCATTTTCAAACCTAGATATCCTCTGGGGTGTCATATACGCCCTATGCATAATATATAGTTGTATCTGCTTTAATCTCGCATTCCTCAACACCTTCTTGTGGTACCCCTGGGCTCATTCCCACATCCCGTCCTCCATCAGAGCTCCTACCTCCGCTTCCCAGTCTTGTCTCAATTGGGCTACCTCCTTCCCAACCTTTGACATCATCATCTCGTATATTCTAGAGATTTCATGTCCCCCCTCCATTATATCGTATATTATATCTATGGTAGCATCTGGTTCTTCCTCCAGTACCACTTCGGGCCATGTTCTCTTAATTCTCTGCACCATTCTGTGATACGTAATATACTGGCCTGTGTGTAACCCAGTTTCCTCACCCAGCACCTAAAAATCTATGATAGTCCCCTCTCGCCAAATAACACCCATTGTTGCTAACCCAACTGGTTGCCAGTGGTTTCTGATTATCATCCTTAGCTGCTTTTCTCCCCCTGCCAGTGCAACTAGTGGTAGTTGCGGAGAACATGGGGATGGGTTCTCCATCATCTGGCATGCCCTGCGCCACATCGTCCACCCAAGTATCATCATCTTGGTACGCCCTTCCATTTCTATCTTGGGCAACCACATCATCTCTTTCAAGTAAAATGGGGCACAATCTTGTCCAAACAACCTGGATTCGGAGGTCACTTCATCTGAGAGCCATTTTGCAACATACTGCAATTGCCTCGCTACATAATAGACCTCATAATTAGGCAGTTTTATCCCCCCTTTCTCATAAAAGTTCTGTAGCTTCCATAGTGCCACTCTGGTTCGCGTGCCATGCCACAAGAAATCCCTGCACATACTGTTCAATTTAATGAAGAACTTCATGGGTATCAGGTGTGGTATATTCCCAAAATAGTGCAGGAGCCTAGGTGGGACCACCATCTTTAGCATTGCCCCACGTCCCATCATTGGTAAGGGCAGCTTCACCCAGAATCTCATGCAATTTTCGATTTTCTTAATGGCTGCCTCCGTGTTGTGCCTATGCTCCTCTTCCACTGTGTGGTATACATCTATCCCTAAATAACGAAATGTGCTAACCGCCCATGGTATCTGCAACACCGGTAACTGTTCCACTAGAATCCCCTTATATCCACATAATGGGAACATGCTAGATTTCTGAGGGTTCACCAGACAACCCTGCATATCTCTCCATCACTTCTAAAATGTATTGCCGATTTTCTTCCGGGTGCCGCAAGTACAGCAGCATGTCATCCGCATATAGGGAGATCAGATGTCGTTCCCCTCCCACAGCAATGCCTATGATGTCATATTGTTGTCTCAAGTATATTGCTAGGGGTTCCAGGGCCAATATATGGAGCTTTGGAGACCACGGACATTCTTGTCTGGTACCCCTGCGAAGCTGCCATATTTCCGATATCACTGCTCCTGTTTTAACTCTGGCCAGCGGTTCACTATATAGCATTTTCGCCCACTGTATATATCCAGGCCCCATCGCATAGCCCGCCAGGGCAGCCAGCACTTGACCGAGTTGAAGGCCTTTATTGCATCCAAAGACACAATTGCCATTTCACCCTCGTTCTCGCTCCCAAACTCAATAACTCGTTGGAGTCGTCCATGATTATTAGATATATTCCTATTCGGGACATAGCCCGTCTGATCGGGGTGTATTAGTTTACCAATAACCCTCCTCAGTCTGTTTGCCAAAACAGCTGTCAGTATCTTGCTGTCTTGATTCAACATCAACAAAGGTCTATCGGAACCGCAACTATACCCAGGCTTGTTAGGTTTGGGAAGCGGTATTATAATCGCTTCTCTAAGTGACTCTGGCAATCTTCCCAACTCAAACACTTCATTCAACATTTCTAACAGTGTGGGGAGCACCCCTTATTTATATACTTTATAAAATTGACTTGGGAGTCCATCAGCCCCCGGAGTTTTACTAGTAGGCAACTGTCTCACCACCTCTTCTAGCTCCTCCAAAGTAATTAGTGCATCCAGCTCTCTTTTTCCTCAGCACTTATCTTTGGCAGTCCCATATCCTCCAGTGTTTCTGTTATCGTTGCGCGACTATTCTCCCAATCAACTCCATATAATAGCCTATAATAGTCTGCAAACTCCTGATTAACTCCCTCTTGGGTATCAGCTACACTACCGTCTTCCCTCGTTATTGTTCTAATCGTGGGTCTGGGGGTTTCGCTCTTATATAGCCATGCCAAAAGCCTTCCTGGTTTATCTCCTCCTGCATGCTGTCTCTCTATATATTTTTTATAGTTGAGGTTACACAGTCTTTCCCAGTGACCCGCGCATTTCTGCTGCAGCCTGAGTATCAATTCCATGTCTTCCTTAGTATTACTTCCTCCCCTCAATGCCTTTTCCAGTTCCCCTTCTGTTTCCTGTAGGTCAGCCAGGATCCCACCTTGCAGACCTTTAGATTTTGCTATGCTACCCCTCTCATCACAACCATAAAGGCTTCCCACAATATGCCCGCCGAGTCCAAACTGCCAGTATTCATCTCAAAATAGTTTATGATCTCTTCCCTCATGTCCTCCCTAAAAAAGGGGTCTCTCAGTGCCTCCGCTCGGAGGTGCCATGTCAGAATCCTTGCTCTTGGCGGGCAATATTGCCATCCGAGGATCAGGGGCGAGTGGTCCGAAAGGACCCTTGCTTTATATTCTGCTTGTGTAATCTCTGTTATTACCTCTGATGTAGCAAAGACATAGGGCCTCATTACGACTCAGGCGGTAAGGGGTTTACGGCGGCGTAAACAGCGCCGACCCTTACCGCCTGATTCCGAGGTCCCTTAGCGCCATGGAGGTTTTAACACCTGCTTTTAGCAGGTGTTAAAATCCATGGCGCTAAGGGACCTTGATGTTAATTACGCCACCGTAATTTACGGTGGCGTAATTAACGCCTTCCCCACTCCCATTATGCCCTATGGGGCAAAAATGGGAATGGGGAAGGGTAAATGGGGATTGGGGACTTACCGCCCCGCCAACCTCGGAATGGGGCGGTAAGTCCGCCAACCTGTAACGCTCACCTGATTCCCGTAGAGGCGCCGGTCTTGACTGGGCGTATACCGTATCTTCAAAGGTGATGTGTAACACACGGCTGGCTCTTTGGGCTGGACCTCTGTGCACTGTATGTCTGACTCGAAGGGTAAGATGTCTGCAGATAGAAAATATGGGATTAAGGAACTGGGTTATTGAATGTCTCTCTCTTCTTCCCTTTCTCTTCTCCTGTAGAACCCCAAAGGTTAACGCTCTCACCTTAGGTAAGTGAACGCCGTGCTCTCCATCTGCCTCGGGGCAGGGTGCTGTAACCAGTTTCTTCACTGGATAAGGGGAGCAGGCCTCTTGACTTCAGAGGACTGCTGTCCGTCGTTTACTGCACGAACGGTAAGTTTCGAGTAATTCTAATGTCTTTAAAGTCTTTAGTAATGATGTTTCTTGTTTTGCAGGGTTCCGGCGATGGCGGATGACGGGCTGAAGTGAGTTGAAGATGGAGCCCGTGTGATGAATAGAAGCGCCTGGAAGCACGTAAGTAAGCGCTTGTTGCCTGCTTCACGATGCGCTCTAACTGTCTTTTTATTTTGCAGGTACAAGTTCGGAGCGGCTGCAGGGTGCCGGAATACCCACTGGGTTAGATGTGGAAAGGAGTAATGGCACGTGAGTATTAAAGTTCCCCAATGTCTTTAAACGCACCTTGTTTTGTCTTTCAGATGCGGGATGCAGCGCCGAAGGCCTCCGGAGCGTGCGAAGAGTTGGTAAGCTTTTGTCTTTCAGATGCCGGAATGCAGTGTGAAGACCTCCGGAGCGCACGAAGAGTAGATAAGCCTTTGTCTTTCAGATGCTGGAATGCAGCGCGAGGCGTTGGTGACAGCCGATGGACCAGGTAAGTGAAGAGCTGTCACTGAAGACCGTAATGCTAACCTGTTCTTTCTTGTCTTTATAGGTGTTGCTGAAGACTGGATTCAGGATGGTAAGCCTTTTTCCTTAGGCCCAGGATCAGATGCAGAAGACACGATGAGGGTTCTGCTGCAGAGGATGCAGAATAACGCAAAGCAAGATTCATCCATCGGGTGTGGTTTAAATAGCCTCCTGTAGTGCTTAGGTGTCTCCTTCCACAGCCACGCCTAGGTAAGAAAAGAGTTCCTGCTTTCCAGAAGAGTTCCAGTGTTCTGAATCTAGGGAGTGGCTCCTGCCCCACCCAACAGGAAAAGTAGTTCCAAACAGAAGAGGATCAGAGGCTCAACTGGCAGGCAAGTAAGCAGCATGGTCTGCTGCAGGTAAGTCCACCCAAGCATTATGAGCCCGGCGCTTCCAGCGCTGGGACTGGGCATATTTATGAGCCTGGTGCCACTGGCGCCAGGACTGGGTCCAAAAGGTCCCAATTGGGACTGGTTGGCACTCGGAACCTGGGTTATGGATCTGCTTCCAAGGGAGTTGGGAAAACCCTGACCTTTTGGAAGCAGAGATCATGACACAACCACCATGGCGTAAACGTAGTTTACGCCATGGTGGTAAAGGTACGACCCAGGCGGTAACTTACCGCCTGGGTCGTAATGAGGCCCATAGTCCAGCCTCGTATGTAACTGCTGCGGGGCGGGATAATGCGAGTGTTGCCTTTCTTGGGGGTGTATCGTCCTCCACACATCTCCCAAATCAAAGTCATCCAGCAGTGTCTGCAGTGCTTTAGCAGCTGGGGCGGGTCTATCCATCTTCCCATCTGATTTATCCAACCTAGGGTTTAGTACACAGTTAAAGTCCCCTCCCCAGATCACCGCGCTCCCCATAAACATGCTAAGGTTAGTACACAAGCTTCTGAAGTATGACGCTGTATTTTGATTCTGGGCGAACGTATTTATGATGCTTATCTCCCTATTTTCCACCAGTCCCCTCATTATAACCATCCTCCCATCCATCTCAGCTATCTCCTGCAATAGCTGAAACGGGTCATGCAACACCACCCAGGTAAGCACTCCCCTAGCACAGGCAGAATATGATGAGCCCGCCACAACTCCCTTCCATTTCTTAGCAATCATCTCCATCTTATCCCGTGTCAGGTGAGTCTCCTGCAGCAGTGCAATGTCTATCTTCTGCCTATGCAGGTACAACATGACCTTGTTCCTCTTTAAATAGCTATTAAGCCCCCTAACATTCCAAGTAATTATTTTAAGGTCCCCCTTGGCCTATTAGAGTTCCACCCCACCCCCCACCGGTGCAGTCCAGATCTAAGTTCCATCTCAGTCTATATAGGCTTGTTTCCCAATTTGAACTCCCCTTAACTACAAACACACCAAACACCCCAATCTCCCTCCCTCCCACCTCCCTTCCCATCCCCAACATTACCCCCCCCCCCAACTGTTGCCCAGCTCCATCCCTGGATCTCAGGCACCCCCGCATCTAGCTCTTTCTGGCAATAGCCTGTACTCGCAGCGCAGCAGGGTGAGGTTGCCCTAATGGCTATCCTGCTACTGCTACTACTACTCGGGGGGCAGGGTGCCTTCATCCTGCCACTCCTGTCCGCTTCAATTCAACCACACATTGCTATTCAATTTACTTATGTACTCAATACTCTATATTCAAGTCCATCAAGTTCGACAAAATCAAGGATATCGTAGCCTGGTTTCAGCACTACCCGTCCGTACCCCACTATCATTATCTCTATCATAGTCTCTACTGGGATACCCCACTATGTGTCATTTCAATATGCATATAATATCCCAATCACTTATCGTGCTCCTCATGGGCCTGCTCCGCATCTCATTCCGGACAGCCCGGTAGGTCCAGCCATGGCGCTGCTTCCTCTGGGGTGTCAAAAAAGTACATTCTACTTTTGTGCAATACTTTCAATTTCGTGGGGTACAGGTGCATATATTTGATTCCGGCCATGCGTAGCCTCCTCTTGACTGCCACATAGCTATACCGCTGCCTCTGGACTAACATTGTGTAGTCAGGATACACCGTGATGGTGGTTGAAGCTCTTTCGATCGTTCCCCCTTTACGAAAGTACTCCAAAATCTTCTTGCGATCTTTATAGTTCAGTATCTTTGCAATTATTGAACGGGGAGGGGCCCCAGGCTTCGGTTTCCTCATGAGGGCTCTATGTGCCCGCTCCACTGTAAATCCTTGCGAGAGTTTGTCAGCCCCTATTTCTTGCAGGATCATGTTCTCCACATAATCTGTAGGGTCCTGGCCTTCTTCCCCTCTGGCAGGCCGACAACACGGATGTTATTCCGTCTCGCCCTTCCTTCAGCTTCCTCCGCACAGTTCTCCAGGTTAGCCACCTGCTGCTTTAGTATGTGAACCTCCTTTGCGTTATTGTCACAGCAGGGTGACCTCTATTCCCACTGCGTCTATTTTAGCCTCCAAGGAAGTTTGCAGGTCCGCCATTGCTATCCCCCATGAGTCTCTCAGCTCCGTTATAGCCATTAGTATCAGGTGGTTTTCAGTCGCCAAGGTACTCTCCACGGGTGCAGCTGCGCCACTGTGCGTAGACGCCGAAGGAAACTGCTGTGTCCAGGCAAATGCTTCCATCGTGGGTTGCTTGCTCTTGGCTCCTCTCCCCGCCATCCTGCGATCTTAGTTATGTGTATGAGGTTACTTTGTCTGTGGTGTGGCAATTCTGCTTCTCTGTCTTGCCGTGACACCAGTGGGCCACTCCAGGCCAGGGGCCGTTGTCCTTGAAGAGCCCCTGTATATATTTGTATGCGTTAAGCTATGTCTTTGGGTGGGTTATGTCCTCCCACGTTTCCAATTGTCCTTACTGCGTCTTGTAGACTGCTTCTGACTTCCAGCAGGACCATCTGTCTGTCTGGGCTCATTGTGCTCTGCGCGCTACTGTCTGCATTCGCTGATGTCGCTCCAGTGTCATCAGTAACTTGGCTCAGCCCTGTATAGCGTGCTCTCCAGTAGTAACACTCAATGTCCAGCTCATTCACTCTTCGGGACCATTTTCTCATTCCTAGCGCCTCAGAGTTCATGTGGCAGGGCAGCCACTTAGGCATATGTCTCCCGCAGAGCGGGAAGACCCTTTCTTCTTACCTGGCATCTAGCACCTTTGTTCTTTGGGCACAATAGTAGGGTTCAGTTTGTGCAGGTTGCTTATTTGACAAACACTGGCTGGAATTCGCCACATTCAGTGTTTTGCCACAGGTTCCAAGCATAATTATGGATGAAAATGTATCCAGTGGGCCGCACTGGCTCCTCTCTCTTAGCATGGCTCCTATGCTGTTATTTGTGTGCAATATCACTGTATTCCTCTCATCTGCTCTGCGATCGTCTTGGGCATGTCGCCATGTCTGCGGGTTTTCTATTTAATGTGGCTACAATTTCACTTGGCACAGCCTCTGTGTTCGTCGCACGGGTCAATCCGCGGATTGCTTTCGTACGCAATGGCCGGGAGCAGTTTCCTTCCATGTCTTGCCTCCGCCTCTGTGCGTGATTGCAGGCAAGCTTGTGTGCAGCAAGTCGCGCTGGCTCCACACACAGCACGGCTTCTGCGTTGTCGTTCGAATGAAGCAGCACTGTGTCCTTTCATTAAGTTTTGCAGTCGCCCAGAGCCTCCCGCATCTAGAGGCTCACCGTCTGGTGTGCCACAAAGTTCTTAAACACGGCTACTGTATCCGCCGCATTGTTCGGTCCACAGCGCCTGGTCCTGTATTTTCCTACAATGTAACTCGGCGGCGGGTGCCTTAACACACGTTGCTCCGGGCATTGAAACTGATCAGGCACCAAGGAGCGGCACCGCACGAGTGTCAGAGGCCAGTCTCCCTCTCAATCTCCACAGTGCGGCTCGGTCGCTTCTACGGTCTCGGCTTCGGTCCTTTGTTGTGCGCCATTTTGCGTTCCTTCACTCCCGCGGCGCCACAGCCCTGAAAGCTTCAATTCTCCAGTCTGCCTCATCCCACTACCATGCCTCCTTCAGTTATTATAGAGCACCTCTTCTGACGTCCGTACAATCAATTTTAGAGTATGCAGGTCACTTTTTGGCATGCATCAGCGGAACATCAGGAGCAGCTTCTTCAAGGCACATCCTACAACATGGCTAGTTAGCCACGCCCCTCATTGATATTGATATTTTATTTCTATTGCGCTCGTACACAAGTGTTTCAGAGTGCGACAAGGCAAGGGAGGGGAACATGGGAGAACAAAACAGCGATCTTACTAGGTCCAGTGTAATTGAGAACGCGCAAGCGCATGGGAGACGGGGAGGGGAAAAGTGCATGGAAGGGGGGAGAAGTGGAAACTGCAAAGCAGACGAGAAACAGATAAATAACAATAAATAAATAACAAAGGCAACAAACAGTGGTAATGCAGCCAGCAATTTGCAAGTGCTGGGTTTAAGGCAGCAGACAGGGTAGGTCTGATAAGTGCAGGAAGAAAAGAGGGGGGGCTGTATGGGTACAGATATAGACCCCAGTACAAGGCGTGGCCCGGAGGCAATGTGGGAGGGTGGCAGGGTTAGCAGGTACCTGGGCCCAGAGGACAGAGGGTGGCCAGGTGCACAGTGCCAAGAGCGAACAGATCAGCAGGGGAGAGGGGGAGCGAAGGCAGAAGAAAAGAGGAAGGTCTTCAGTTGCTTCTAGAACCAGAGATGGTTCTCCTCAAGTTTTGGAGTGGCAGGGAGGCTGTTCCAGAGGGAGGCCCCATCCGAAGACAGAGACCTACCCCCAGCTCGTTTCTTTGAAAAACAACTGACCCTGAGGGAGTTGGAGGTAGAGGAGCGAAGAGCTCGAGAGGGGAGGTATTTACGGAGGGCTAGCTGAAGGTATTTTGGACCCGGGCTCCAGAAAGCCTTGTGGACAATGCAGAGGGTTTTGAATTTAATCCTTGCATCCACTGGGAGCCAATGGAGAGATTTCAGAGCTGGAGAGATACGATCCCAGGGCTTGAGGCCAAGGACAAGTCTCGCAGTCCTGTTCTGGATTAGTTGCAGAGGGCGGAGAGTAGAGGAAGGTAGATTTCGAAAGAGGCTGTTACAATAGTCCAAGCTAGAGAAAACCAGAGCTTGGGATACCATGAGCTTCTGGTGGAAGGAGAGGAAAGGTAGAGTACCTCTGAGGAGATGCAGTAGGAAATGTGACTTTTTAGAGACCTCAGAGATGTGGGCGGAGAAGGAAAGGATGGGGTCAAAGATGACACCGAGGTTCGTAGCCTCACAGGTGGGGGTAGGAGGCGGGCCAAGGGAGGCCGGCCAGAGAGTGAGGATGGACCTAGCTTCGGGAAGCAACAGAGCACTTTATAATCATTGGGAAACAAGGTTAGGGAGGAGAGAAACAAGGGAGTGGGGATAGAACAACAGGGCAGGGAGGACAATTGTCAGCAGTGGATCTACAAGTAACCAGGGGAGGGACCAGTGGGGATCAGATCACCAAGTCTCAGGTAGGGTGAGGAGTGGATGGTGTATGGAGCTAGACATTAGGGACGAGCCATTCCTTGAAGAGCAGGGTCTTGAGCTCCTTTCTGAAGTATATAGGCGAGGGGGCGAGTCGGATGTTGATGGATTTATCTGTGTCATAGCTAGCAGGATCACCAACAATTCTGAGTGGTTTGGAAGTGATCATACAGGAATGAGCTGGAGGAATATGGGGAGGGCCATGTTCATGAACCACTCCGCTCAGTGGCCAGAACTCAATGAAATAACAACAGGAGAGTTACATGACGGGGGAGTTGGTTAGGTAAATCCGGAACCTTAGCAAACATTGCTGCAGTTATGTAGTGTGTTGATACCATTTTTGCAGCAGTCCTACACCATATGGCAATTCCACCCACAGAGCAAGTTGATGAATTTGAAAATATGCCTTTGGCAGTCAACTAAAATCTATCCAAGAGTTAAACATTTCACATTTAAAACAAACACTTGAAGGACATGAATTCCACCCTATAGGTGGATTGTGGTCCTAAATGGTAATTACCAAATCGCTTATAGGGACACAAACCAAACAGCAGAGGCCAGTAAGGGCTGAGATGCATTACGAGAGGTCAATGGCTCTAAAAAACAGTTCATGTTGGGGAAAACGGTAGCGCAAGCAAACACTGACTTCTAAGCTATGAATGAGTCCTCATCTCAGAAAATATCTGCCTGGGGCACTTTATTAAGCTGTGTCATTCTGTAGCTGGCATAGATGGGCTTTAGGGCACTCGTTGGACCGAGCTACCCAGGCTATGGCTGCCCCTTTGTAGTTGCATGTGTGTGATGTTAGAATAGGGGGACTGCTAAAGATGGCCTCCGCCGTGTCGCAAGCCTCACTTGGCTCCCAGGCTGCCCTGCCGAGTGATCACCGTGATTGGATGAGGATCACTACACCTGGAGCCCTATCTCCAAGCCGGGCGGCTGAAACCGAGCCACAGTGAAGGCCTGCAGTCAAGGCCTATGGATATTGCCTCTGCTGGTCTCCTTCAATAACCAGAGACCATCACATGCATGCTGGCAAGAAATGAACCATGCTCTTTACCATCTACTAACATGGAGCCCAAGCAACTGCTAACGATGGAGCCCTACCCCCAAGCCGGGTCACAATGAAGGAAGGCCTGCAGTCAAGGCCTATGCATGGTGTCTCTGCCATTCTCTGCCGGCGATGCGTCAATGCGCCGTCATTCACCAACCTTCTGGCACGCTCTCAGCACCAGTCCACACAACCCACCTATTCAGGGAAGCCTATTGCTCCTTGTTTACCATACGCTCAGGCTTGGGTATGTTTGTCTGGGAGGCCACACACTATGATGTCTCCCTCCTGTCTCCCACGAGTCAGCCCGTTCCTCCCTCCCTTACATCCATGGCATAACCACTGTCCCCTGATCACCGCAGTATCATATACGCACCTCTATAGACCTCCATGATGCTCCCTATGACCTCTGCCTACTTCCTTGGTATCCATTGCCCCACTCAGAAGGAGCACGCCAGCTACTCTCTTCCTCCCAACATAACTGGAGTTACGTCCTTCTGGAGCTACTCCGACATTGCTGCAGCCCCTTCAGTTGTGCATATGAAGCCACCATCTGCTTCAGCTATCTCCTCCCCCTTTTCCTCAACGTGTGCCCACCTGCATACTAAACTGATCCACAACCATCTGCCCAACTCACTAACGCCGTCAGCACAACAGCCACACCTTCGGCCCATACCTACCCCATGCCTGCAAATCCTACGGACCGGGGCTCAGTGCAAAACACCACCAAACAGATCCAGGGCAAACATACACCCACAGATCTGGCCCAAAATACACTGCCCCCCCACTTCTAGCACAACTTATTTTGCCTGTCTAGAGCAGAAACCCCATAGACATGAGTCCTTCATGGGGCCACCAGACCCACCAAGCACATTCCATCTAGCAATGCTTGGCTCTCTGCCGTCCATACCAATCAACAGGGCGCCACCAAACACCATGGCCCCATTCTCGACCAGACCACAAATTGCATCAGGTCTCTTAACCCACCACACCGACCTTGATCTCACGACCACCAGTGACCAGTTTCCGTAATGCTAACCTCCAACGCCTCACCGCCCCCCTTGTTATATACCCCTAATACACACCTTCCTGCCATTGAGGGCTCCATCTTATGCACTTAGTGAAAGCGCAGATGCCACCTCTCCCTCCATAGTGATACCTTGCACCCACAGCCAGTCCAAAGATTGTTCCACACTCACAGGGCCTCCTGCCACACTAGCTCTCCGGTGTGCCCTACTCAACACTAGGTAAGTTATGCCCCATCCACATGAACTATTTGACCTCATCACAGCAGACAACCTCGTCACCCTAGCCCTGACAGAACCTTGGCTGACCCCCACTGCTAGCCAAGCCTTATCCATTGCCGTCCCTGCAGCCTATGCCTTGCTCCAGTGTGGCAGACCTGTAAAAAGGGCATGTTATGCCTCTAATTCTACCACACTCCCTAATTGTGAATCCCTTTCTGCTAAACTAAAATGCTTGCCAAACGCTACCCTTATTATCCACCTCATCTACCACCTACATGACCCTATCGTCTCCTTCGAGGACTACCTCATGCAGCTTATCTCTTCCAACCTTAAGCTCTTGACACTACTTCTTGTACTAGGTGACCTCAATCTGGGGTTTAATGACCCCTCTGACTCAGAAGCCACTGCCATATCTACCTACCTGGCAGCCCTAGGCTGCAACCAACTCATCACAGAGCCAACTCATTCCCACGGACGTATCCTTGACTGGTTGCTGGACCATAAAATCAACATCTACATCCTCTACAACCGACCGTGCCCATGGTCAGACCACCAAACCATCGCCTCCACCATACCTATCAGCAACAAACGCCCCAAGGAAGAGCTTGCCCCATCTAGCACCATGTCCCGCAGCTCACGTAATCTGGCCAGCAGTAACATCATCCTCTTCATCAACCTTCCGCTCCATTCCGGCCAGGATCACACATCCTTGGCTGATCACTACAATGCCTTTCTCCACTAGGCCATCGCCCACCTGGCACCCAACAAAGGCAGGAAATTCAAGAATCCAACACACCTCAACTCTTGGTTTACCCCGGACCTTCGTTCAGCTCGAGCTGCCAAAAGGAGCAGCGGAAGCCACTTGTCACAAATACCCCACCTTGGCCAACAAAACCAACCTCTCCAAACTGTTGCTCCTCTACAAACATTTTATACTGAGCTCAAAAGCAACTATCTACAATGAATTAATCTCCAACGCCACCTCTAGCTCTCATGAGTTTATCTCCATTCTCAGGGAATTGGCAACTCCCATCTCCCCACTTTCCAGCATCCGGAAAGACAATGCCTGGTGCAAAAAAAATCAAAGACACCTTCACAGGCAAAATCACACAGCTACAAGCCACAATATAAGCCACACAGTCTTCAATAACAGCTGCTTGTCCATCACCTCTCCCAGCCCAAAATGACATCCCGCCCTTCAAGTTCCAACTGATCAGCACATCTTCCCTCCCCACCATCATCGATGGGCTCATACCATCCCTTTACAAGGGGGACAAATGCCCAGACTCCCTGCTCAAGGAAAGCGTTGACCGTGTACTTTCTCTCATTACCACCATCATCAACTCGTTCTTTGCCTCCTGTACGTCCCACTGGCCCTGAAAGAATCCTGGATCTCAATGCTGCTGTAAAAACCCACCCCCGGCCCAGCCATCCCTACCAACTATCGTCCCATTACAACAGTCCCCTTCCTCATGAAAAGGGGACAGAAACAGCCCTCTTAGATTTAAAAAAACAACTGGATTATGTCAACGAGCAGGGCACCCTCTCTTTGCTCTGACTAGTCGACCGTTCAGTGGCGTTCGACCTCGTTGACCACGAGATCCTCTGTCGTGCCCTCACATGCTCAGTCCACTTCTCCATGGAAGCTGCCAAATGGGTTGCAACGTTCTTGGCCGATAGATCCTCAAAAGTATTTGCCGGAGAGGCTGCAGCCAAACCAACGCCCACATCCTGTGGGGTACCCCAAGGCTCCTGTGTCTCTCTTATCCTCGACAACATGTATACTAAGCCCCTGTTTGATCACCTCGACGTCCTTGGGATCTCTTACACAAATTACACGGACGATACCCAAATTCTCATCCCCCCTAATACAATTCTTTCATCACTGACCGCGACAACATTGCTGTTGCCTCCTCCGTCAAAACCCTTGGTGTCTACCTCCACTTTTCTTTGACCATGTCCCGCCATGCCAACCACATTGCATCATTATCTGCTCATGCCAATAAGCTCATCAACGCCAGCAAACCCTTTCTCTGCACCATAAACCAACTCGAAGTTGCCAGGGCACTCATAGGTTCGACACGGGACTACTGCAACTCCCTACTCTGTGGCACTTCCGAAAATAACCTGCATCAACTTCAAAGAATCCAAAACAATGCCCTCAGGGTTGCACTTGATATTGGCAAAAAGGACCATATTTCCGAGGCTTGAAACCTGCCCAATGGCTCCCAGTCAAGGACAGAATCAACTTCAAATTTCTGTCACTCACCCACCTCTGTCTGTCGAACGATGCACAATGCTACCTAGTGGAAAAAATAAAAAAAGTTCTTGTAAGTAAGACCTACTAGATCTTACTACAAACATTGCCTAGTCACGCCCAGGTTCGAGCGATCTAGACCAGGTTGTGCCAGCTTCCTGTTCCGTGTACCAGCACTCTGGAACAAGTTACCTGTCTACTTACGAGATGAATCGTCCTACAACACCTTCAGAAAGCAATTCAAGACCTGCCTGTTCAACTGACATTCCTGCCCCCTCCTTTCCACCACTTCCTCTTCTATCATGCTGGTTCTAGTGCCTAGATGCCCGTGGGGTGGTTGCGCTTTATACATGTACAGATATTGAAGCAGCAAACTGTGGGAAGGGCACTTATATTTAGATCTTTAGAGCGTGGCCTCAAGGTCTCCAGCAATCACATACGCCAGGATTCATCATTCGATTTTTCGGATAGAAATGTGGTTGAATGAAAATGTGTCTTATATCAGCTAATGTAGATCTCTACATGCACAAAGAACAGGTGCTATTGGTTATTTTGCAAAGTGACCTAGGGCTATGGATGTTATCCCTTGTTGGATGTTTACAAGGCTCTGGCTCGTTCAGAGAGCTCATATGGGCTGAGCTTTGGTGTCTCCTTCTGTGTGCTGGCTTCAATATGTATGAGGACATTATTACCTGATATCCTTTTATGAGTGTAGAAGAAAATTGGCAGCCATTGTGTGGCAAAAAGTGGCAAGTGACTGGATGATAGTGGTAGTTAGTTCTTCTTATATTTGTTGGTGCTGCCTACATTTGTGGTTTGCTGCTCTGAGGGCTGCACAGAGCTCTTAAAGTACTCCAATGAAAGATACAAACACTGCTGACAGGCGCTCCAAACATACATTTATTAGCAGTATCTGTTAACTTCACAGATTCATTTCATTTTATTTCTTAGATTCCTGAGACTTTCATGTAATGCCCTCAACACGTGTTTCCCCACTTTACATCTAGTGGTTCATCAGGAGGGAAGATAGATTTTTACAATTGTGTTTTAATTTTTTATCCTCTTGCTTTAAGAGTTGTTAAATTGCTGTTATTGTAAATTTGTTGATATTACTTAGGATTGAAATCATATGTTCCGATGAATGACAATAATTGTGATTGCTTTCATTTAAATGTCATTTTCAATACTTTTAGTCTGCATTTAAAGTGATTTTTATGGGTGTAAACACAAAATAAATCGATATTTTGTCTTGAATTTGCCTTAGCTAATAATTCTATTGGACTTATTAAAACTTTTTTCAGGACTCCTGACATATGGAAAGGACAAAGCCGGTTGTAAATTTCCTCTAAGGATCAACCACAGCCACAAACTTGATAGCCAATATGTACCCTAAAGGAAAGTTGAAAAGACATTTTAAGAGTGAGCTCCATTGGGCATGAGACCATTGAGAGTTAAAAGGGTGTGGTCTGTGGAGTACGCCGTAATGATTCAACATGGCAGGCAAGTTCAGCACCCAGAATGTCCAGTCCAACTGTCCTCTTTATATAGACATATTGAAATGTCATTTATGCCTCTTGACATTTTACAGATGTGTCTGTTTATTGTTAGCTGTAGTGGAATATGTGGCTCATCCAATATCCTCATCTGATAACTGTGCCTTTTACTCGTCATCAGTTTCATTTCTTTCCCGCAGGAGGGGACAGGGACAGCCGGTGCTTTCTCCATACACACTGTCGCATCGCACTCCATGCAGGTATGGCAGTCACGGTCCCATTGTCGAATATGATGAACTTTGTATTTATAAAAATTCAGATTAAACGTCACTAATACCTGTCTGTTGAGTGTTGATGCCTAGTGAAATGTATTGCCACATCCTGTCATCCTTATGTCATAACTGTGCCTTTTATTTAATTATTGTATTGTCCGCACAAGGAGACATGGCCAGCCAGTGCTTACTCTGCACCCATTTACGCAGTCTATGCAGGCATGGCAGATATGGTTGCCTTGTGCAATGGTGTGAATGTTCTCAGGATACTCTGTATATTTAGAATTTCTAAACGTTTGTCAAACTGTCTTCCAACAAGTAGGTAACCCCAATAAAAAACCTCTAAATTTTTCACTACGTTCTATGTTGCGGCACACAAAAAATCCTAGGTAGCCATATGCAACAGCAATTTCAATATTTCCCATTGATGTATTTTCATTGTTGTGGCCTGGGAGTTGCACAGGAAGAAGGACCATTATACGGAGCCCTCGTCTGAAGAAAGACAAGGGTGGATAACAAAAGACCACAATTTTATTACTTGTCACTGAAATGATGCTCAATATGAAGTGCTTACATATTCCAAACATTTGTTTGCCAATATTCTGAAGCATAAGATCCCCATCAGTTTAAAAAGTGTTTTTATGCTTTTATTTTTGCACTCCACAACCCAGGGACTGCCCATATGACTAACCTGCTCGGTCGGTACCCACCACAAACAACATAGAGATTTTCATATAGACACACAGGTAACGGGTACTTCCGACCTGCACCCATCAACACCAGAGGTTTCTGCATCTGCCTTCCTTTTATCTGACTAACACACTCTGCCCTCCTTTCTTACACAGGACCTCATTACGTGTTTGGTGGTGCCTGGGCATTAAATCTGCCCAGATACCAGCAAACTGTATTACTGTTACTGCCACTTGGTCCGGTGCTATTACCATCAGACTCAATGGGGCATTTTTGGTGGATTTACTGCGGTGGTAATTCTGCCGCGGTAATTCCACCAAAGCTTGGCGGACAGCTGGCATATTTACCTCCAGCTCAGAGCTGGAGGTGAATCCTCAAACCTTCCGCCAAAGTTATAGTTGGGTGGTGGGGTAATGCGGCAGCATTCGGTCATACTGCTGCATTTTACCTGCACCGCTCAACTTGTAATGAGCCCCTGTCAGAGTCACGCACAGTGATGCCAACATTATTGGCAGAAGGATACTATGTAAGACCACTTTACATTGCATTACATTCAGACATATGATTTTAATGTTCAGGGCATAACACTCATTCTAATTTTTAATTTTATTTTTCCATACAAGTCTAGGAAAAAGCAAGACCGAAAAACACCCACCACACTACAAACAAGGGCTACAGGCTGCCAAACTACAGTGACTTGAGCAGATTTGATATTGAAACAATCAAAACCATAACCAAATGTAGCCATGAAAGATGCCTACGTGCAGTGGCCAGAATTTGAGTTAAACACCATCGCAGAGATGTGGAAGGTTCTCAATGACCAATGTTACTCTGCAAAGTTTATGTCAGATCCCTCCGTAGAGGAGGTTGTGCTGGCGTCTGTAGAACCGTATGCAGTGGTACAGTGTTTTCCAAGATGGCTGCCCTTGTGTCCGGATTACCCACAACGCTTAGAAGATATTCAGTGCCTGGACCAGCGGACAGTGCATTGCAATGCAATGCTCCAGGTTTCCCTCCTGAGGGGATACGCTACACCATTCCTCATTTTCTACTTCTGAATCCCTGCCTCTTGCTCCTCCATTTCCCTGTTCTCTCCTGCCTTCCCGCTCCTGTTACCTGCCTTACTTGCCATGGGCCCTGCACATGAGACCTTGGCTGGGCTACACCTCAGCCTGCTCGTTTACTGTCTGATGAGACCTCAACCGGACTATCTCTGCAATCTGCTGGCTACGACACTGTGAGCCTTTGTGGGCTTGGCTGCTCTGACCTTATTCTTCTACTGGAATCCCCTGGATACACTACAGGAGGTTCTTTTCCCCTCAAAAGGTTTTTTCGCTCCTGACAGGTCTTCCCTCTTGAGTCCATCTGTTGCCTGTGTTCCATCCTCACAGAGCACAGATTGGTTCTCTAGTACTGGGGGAAACTATTGTTGTGCTGGCCCTGGTAGATTGAGGGGCTGCAGGATTATTTGTTGACCAAGACTGGGCAAAACATCAGCATATACCCATGGTGGAAAAAGGCTTTTGAACAACCCATTGAAGGCATCGACAGATGACCATTGTTCTCAGGACCCGATACCAAACCACTGACATGCTCATAACTATTTCCCAACACAGAGAGAAGTTGACATTCGATCTCATTCAGGCGGTTCATTTTCCGATTATCCTGAATCTTCATTGGCTGAACACCAATAATCCATACGTTAATTAGAAGGCCGGAACCATGTTATTGGGGTTCTATGTTGTTAGATCAGCAGATTTCTTTTTCCATGGAGTTTTTTGTCAAAATGTTTCGGAGGAAAAAACACATTGAAATGTTTTCTTTCTTATTTAGGGGTGTTGCTGCCAAATACTCCCCTATTATCTAGTCCCTATTCCCCACACCCGCTAACCCTTATATCCCCTTAACCACCCTCCTCCCCGATATTTTTCAATGAGTTCTTTCGGCTGAAGATTTTTAGCAAAAAACTCAGTGGAAAAAAATCCTGGTGATATAATAACATTGTACCGTTATTGGGGTCGGAGAATTGTGTTGAACAGTGTTTACCGGATCTAGTTGTATGCAACAAGATGTGGCCCATATAAAAACCAATATGTCTGTAACTTAAACTTGATACCTCAGTGACATGCTGCCTGCATCAATGTATTTGATGATCCAGAGGAACACAAATGACCTCCCCATAAAGCAGAGGATTGTGCCACTACATCACTACCTGATTCACTGAGCCCATTTGGCAGAATGTTTACCCTGTCTGGGTACAAAAAGGAAGCACTTCATGAGTATCTACAGAAACATATTAAGAAAATAACTATTACTGAGCCTAAAACTCCAGGGGGTGTTTCTCTTGTTTTCATCCCCAAAAAGGACACCAAGGGACTTCACCCCTGTCTTGACTTCAGGGGGCTTAATAAAATCACTGTCAAGGATAAGAATACACTCTCCTTGATCTCCAACATACTGAAAGCCGTTTATGGTGCCACGATATTCACCAAGTTAGAAATGAGTGGAGCAAACCATTTGTTGGTCATTAAAGCAGGGGACAAGTGGAAACCAGTCTTTCGGACTCTTTCTGCTTATTTGAGCACTGAGTAATGCCGTTTGTGCTGGCAAAAACCCCTGCTGGGTTCCAGCGTTTTATCGACAACGTTTTTGTAGACCTTCTGTGTTATACCATGATTGTCTACCTGGATGTAATCTTTGTTTACTCCTGACATCAAGAAGAACGTGAAAAAGACTCAGTGAATACAAATCGTACGCCAAATCGGAGAAGTGTAGCTTTGAGGATTCTTCTATCTCTTCTTTGGGATACATCTTATCCAAAGAAGGCAGAGCAATGGACACACGGGAGATCAAGGCAATTCGTGATCGACCCCTACAACAATTAAGCAAGTACAGCAGTTCCTAGGACTGGCGAACTTCTACATGAAATGTGTTCCTAATTTTTCTTAGCGAGTTTGGCTCCTCAACAACTTATTGAAGAAGAGTGTTGCCTTTTCATGGACTCAAAAGGAACAGATGGCCTTCACTACCTTAAAGACTACCTTCACTCAAGGATCTACCCTGTGCCAACCAAATACCAAGGCTCCTTTTGAAACTGCGATAGGGGCAGTATTATTACAGGAACAGAGTAACAGCTTGGAAAATCCCCTTCGCCTACCCTTCACGCAGGCTCATGAGTAGTGAAATGCATTACTTCGTTCTGGAAAGAGCCATATTAGCCCTTAAACACGCTTGTCAAGAATGCACCATTTGTTACTTGGATCTAGGTTTCCACTGGAATTCCAAACGGATCATAAGAATATTCAGGTCGAACAGGCGATGGACTGCAGGAATAGTCGGCAAGCCCATTGGGTGTATTTTTTTTCCCAGTATGATTTCTTTGTCACTTATATTCCTGGTTCCAAGAATATTATCGCTGACGTCTTATCCAGGGAAACATGTGGGCTATCACAGGGCCCATTACCTAGAAATTATGCTCCTCAACAAAAAGTGTTTTTTAGCAATTAACCCTTTTTTTGACCAAGTCAAACTGGACACACAGCATGGCAGAATGGCAATGGCGGCTCTGTAATACTAGCCCATCGCCTAACAAATAAACAATGATAGTTATTCAAGGACAGTTGCCTATTCCTTCCCACATCATCTCTTCAGGTACAAACACTTTGTTCATGTCATGATGCCTTGGTAGAAGGACATAGAGGAGTAAGATCCACACAAAGAACCTTTGCTTAGTCCTTCCAGTGGCCTACATATGATTGGTTATTTATAACATGCTTAATACCCACGGAACCAGGGATCTAACCTGTGTTGCTCCGTGTTGTCTTGCTTCCAAGGCAAGCACATTGCCCCTGAGCTATCCTCCCGAGGCATGATGCAGGGATGTTGCTGAGTATGTGTCTACTTGTCCAGTCTGTGCACAAGCTAAATACAGAAATGCCTTGCCTGCAGGCAAGTTAGTACCGCTTCCCGTACCATCCACACCCTGGGAATCCATTGCTACAAATTCTTTAGCGAAATTACTACCTTCTGCGGGAATGACTACCATCAAGGTCACATGATGGTTTTTCAAAGTTGGCCCATGTTTCTGCTTTACCTAAGGAACCCACTACCCCGGAACTGGCCAAAGTATTTCTGAAGGACATTTTTCATCTACATGGTTTACCGATGTCCCTAATTTCAGACCAAGACCCTCAGTAAGTCTCTAGGTTTTGCAAACCCTTATGTACCATTCTGAACATTGATCATTCTCTTTCCTCTGGGTATCATCCACAATCTAATGGACAAAAGGAACATCTCAACCATGTGCTGGAACACTATCTACAATGCTTTACTTCAGCAGCACAGAATAATTGGTTCTCTCTCGGGTCTACGGCTGAATTTGCTTATAATAGTTCTGAACATACTTTGCTTGGTATGACTCCTTTTTCCCCTCCTTTGGATACCATCCCAGGGCCTTTCATAAACATGTTAGGGCCAAAACCTTGGTGCTGTCTGTTGGCTAATGTGTTACCACATTGCAACAGGTACATTTTGAAGCTTAGAGCACCCTGCTACAGGCACGGACCAAGCACAAGTCATTTGCTGACAGGAAGCAAGGTCTGGACATGGACTTGGCTAGTGGAAAACGCATGTTGTTGGCATTCAGATATCTTCCTAAGCAGCTAGTGCCCTCCATACTGTCTCCCCAGTACTTTGGCCTCTTTTCTGGTGCTCCAAAGGATTAACCTGGTCTCTTATCGACTGGCCTTAGCTTCTTCGTGGAGTGTATTTCACTCCTCTCTTCTGTGGAAGTATCTGTCCGTTTCCCTCAATGTTGATCTGCTGTACCTCCCCAATTGTTAGTGGATGGCAGTCCTGAGTATAAAGGTGCCGCAATTTGTGATTCTCATTATTGCCGTGGGATTCTACAGTATTTTGTTGACTGGAAGGGCTTCTCACCTTGTGAACGTACCTTGGATCCTGCCTTGCATCTTTGTGCTTCCTGTCTTCTTCGTCTGTTTCATCATCTCCACCCCCGGAAACCCGGTGGCTGGGGTTTGTGGGGAAATCGGGGAGCATGCTGTCATGACCCTCCGTAGTCGCAGCCTCCTATGGCTATGATGGAGGTTGTGACGTGTTCTGGGGAACCGCATGCGGCAGTCTAGTGTTATCGAAGATGCCAGCTGCCGCATCCCAATTTCCTGCAAAGCTTAGGAGATATTCAGTGGCTGGATCAAAGGACAGTGCATCACAATGCTCCAGGTTTCCCTCCTGAGGTGAGTTTCTTTCATGTTCCTTGTCCCTCGTTTTCTGCTTCTGCTCTCTGCCTCTTGCTCCTCCATTTCCCTGTTCCCGGTGGTCTTTGCACTCCTGTTACCTACCTTAATTGCCATGGGCTTCCTGTCCCCTGAGACTATGCTCAGACAACTTCTGCAATCTGAGTTTTTTTCCCCTCCAAGTTTTTTTCCCTCCTGACAGGTCTTTCCTCTTGTGTTCCAACCTCACGGAGCACAAAGTGGAACTTTACAGGGTTAGACCATACCTCTTCAAGTCTCCCCTTCACCAAAGAGAGTCGGTAAGTCCAGCTACTGACAGTCTGCTACAGAGCAGACATTATTTACAAAAGAGGTAACAGAATTCAATACAGATCAATATATTTTCCAATTCACCAAATCAAAGCCTGACATGCATGTATAAGATACCAATTCTCCATTATCACTGATTGCCTCCCATGCACCAGTAATATTGCTTTAAAAATGCTCCAGAAGTGCTTGAAAGTATTTTGGATAATAATAAACCTGACCCTGACTGTGGTATGTCTCGTGTAGAAGAAATAACTACCATGTTTGAAGCAGAACAAACTGAATAGGGCTACCTGCTGGCTGTTTTAAAGATGCAGAAATGCACCACATCAAGTGATGGTTCAGCTTATGGCAAACCATGGATTAAATTTCAAAAACATGCAATTGGAAACAACTTATCAATACAAGGTACCTGTGAAGATGAGCTTTTTATTCTTTCCTGGTCTGCAGAACCTCTTCTTTGCAATGTTGCAGCGGGCAATCTGCTGAGTTCATGTGCACTGTTGTTTAATGGTTCGAGATTCTCCCAAATTGTGACTACAGTTGAAGTCAAAGTACTCCTACTCCAAATAGCAGAGAACATACCTCTTCTGTCCAATAGGTGATGCTTGGCAACAAGAGCAAGCAGCACTGGGCAATGCACTTGCAGGAAAAAGGCTTTGATTGGCAAGTGATGGTCAGTGTGAGAGCCCTGGACAACATATTTCATTTTCCATTTATGTGCATCAAAAGATTCCAAGCACTGTGGTGGTCCAGGTTACAGAATACACTTCCTCTGTTGCGATGGAGAATCATGGTTTAACAAAATCAACTGCGTGTCGTCAATCCCGGATTATGAGCCGAACTGATAGCCCGACAGACAGGTGAGCATAGACAACATCACACGAGATTCCTACATTTCAGAGATCAGCTCGAGATTTGCATGTGCCTGAGTAAGTGGCCAAGAAACGCTGTAGAGAAAAAAGAAGTTGTGAAGAACAAACACATTGTCACAGTCCAGCAGTATTCACCTTTAGCGGAGTTCTTGCAATTGTGATCAATCCAAATAAATACTGGTTGAAAGTGGCAATCACTTCTGCACCATACCACTCTGCCAACACACATGCATGGGAAGCAAACAGACACTATCTTGCATGTGCACGTTGACCACTGAATGAAGAACAGGCGAGGCGGAAGAAATGGCTCGAGCCTGGGTCGCCGTCTCATACACCCCTTGTAAAGATTGTATGTGACAAGGGGCTGACCAGAGATTTGAAGGGCCTTACTTAATGTTGCACACAGGAGATTTATTTGTGTTCAGGGAGGAGGGAAAGGGGTCTATATTTTGAGCATGGACATTCTGGAAATGGGATGGAAGTGGGGCGGAAGGGGAGCTTTGAGCGCAAAGGAAAAGGCAGGGAAAGTTGGCAGCAGGGCTGAGAGCTACCATGGGTGGTGAGTCCTGTGTTGATTCTGCTGAGAGCTGCGCCTCCTCACTCTCTGGTGCTATCTCCTTGACACATGCTGCTGCCCCTCCCATAACAGAAGGTGCCTGGCTAGTAGGATAAAAGAGACCCATCTAAAGAGAAATAGGGTCTCTCTTTGACCATCTCAGGTGGAGGTGTCTGTGGATGTTGGGTGATCTTGGAGGGAAGGGTCTGTTTCACCATGTCATTTTTCGGCCTTTGGACCATGCTCGGACCGAAGGGGCCATCCCATTGCAAGCCCAGTGTGTGGACCCCCTGTTTAGCTGCCCCAAGGACACCAATCACTGTAAACCCAGCCTACATTACCATTCAGGTCATCATTGACATCCTGTTCATTGCAGCCTTGGTTTCTTGGGCAGTGGCCATCAACAGAACCTTAAAAAGGGAACTCATCTACTTCTTGGTTTCTTGGTATCGATGGCGGCAGGAGACATCACTTTGGACCTGCTGACCATCCCCTTTGACATCACAATCAGCATCAGCTTCGAGACAGACTCCAGCGGCTGCCTCTTCTTCGCTTTATTTGTCCTGACCCCAAGCCGCATCTTTAGCCTGCTGCCTGTGGCTAGTGACCGCTACCTGGCCATAACGATCACGCTCGGATACAAACGTTTAGTGACCGGGAAAAGAGCTAGAGCCCCTATTGCCATAATCTGGATCAATTCCTTCATCATTAGCCTAGCTCCGCTCATGGGCTGGAACCAATGGGACTATGAATGTGTGGCCATCGGACTACAAATATGACTGAGGCTGGCTCGAGCCCACAAAGCTGCTCGGTCAAGTGCTTGTTTGAGATTCTGGTGACCAGAGTTATATGGTCCACTTGAACTCCTTTGGTTGTGTTCTACTCTGCTTGCTGATCATACTAGGGATCTACATCAAGATCTTCGTGGTCGCCAGGAAACGGTTGCGGAAGATTGAGCGCAAGGGCATTAGCTCAGGCAACTCCCGGATGATCCGCTCCACACTGGAGAAGGAGGTGGATGCTGCTGTGTCGCTGGCGACCACGGTGGGACTATTTGGTTTCTTCTGGCTGCCCGTCCATATTCTGAACTGCTTCACCCTCTTTGCACCCGACTTCATTGGCATCTTCTCCTCACGTGCCACCTCTGTTGTCAATCCGATCATCTATTCGTACGGAATTCAGGACGTCTGCGGCACATCGCGTAAGGTCATCTCCAAGTACTTTGTCATCAAGAAGGACAATTTTTCCACGTGCCCCAATGGCAAGGCCAATTACGCCAGACAATTGCAAATCAGTAGCGTGAGTGCAGGCAATGCCGCCATTTGATGTTGCCTGCCCCAGAGACCTCCATCGACATGCCAGTAGCTATGGTTTACAACGGGACATCCCCCATTGTGCTCACTTAGACAGCAGCTTGGCCCTGTTTGAGTGCAACAATGTTTGAACAGATATCTCTGTGGGTGAAGCAGTTTCTGAGCAGATCTGTGCTCATAAGGAAAGCTATTGCTGTGTCCTGCTCTTCTTAACAGAGTGTGCTTGCTACAGATAGAGTTATGCCCTGTAGATGGGCAGTGGTGTGTGAGGGCAAAACGAGCACATGCCCAGGGTCACACCTATTGGGACGGTCCCAACATTGCTCCCTTTTTCAAAGAAGTGATTATCTCACAAATGCTCATCAATAAATACACAGGTCATGATATTATACCGGGCACTGTTGAGGATATCAGCTCTGAGCCTGCTACCTGGCTGTTTTCAACAAATGCATTTCTATCAGGTCTATTTAGCATGTATTGTGTTATATGTTCACTGTAGTAGCAACTACGTGTTCTCTCAACATAGCACAAGTGGTTAAGTGTTTCTAGCAGGGGTGTTGCTAGGTCTCGAATAGATCAGGGGCTAAACTAATGTAGGGACTGGCGAGACTCGGGGCTAGCTATAGACCTTTGGTTGTAGCCCCTGAGCTTCTACCTGGGGCTACAACCAAAAGACCCGGGGCTATAGTACTCTCAGCCCCCCCCCCCCCCTAGCACCGCCTCTGGTTTCTAGCGCCATGAGGTGAATATATTGATCGGGTGCAGTAACCAAAGTTGAAATGCATATTGATATGTATTATTGCCACTCTTGCACAGAAGATAGCTCACTGTGTTATGCACTTGTTGCAGATATCATTGTTAATATTCCTGCTCACAGGCTAAGCAGAGTCTGCCTTTCCTCTCTTCCTGAAGTCCAGTGATTGGTATGGTATGGTATTCAATTTTAAGTAGCACAGTGTTCACCTTAAAAAGGTGTCTTGGCTCTGTACAAAGCCTAGAACTAGATACATATACCAACCAATCTAGTACAAACATTATTGTATGGCTTGATTGATTGTATTTATACTTTAGTGATGATGGTATCAACAATGGTGTTGAAAAGGCACACACCTGCAGCACAAGATCAGTATAGCACAGCTCTGTTCTGCCACACGTGGATTGTTAAAACTGTCAACTAGTGCCAGTAGATAGCATGACGTGTTAGTCTGTAAAGGGGGGACTAGCTTTCTAGATATGAGACTTTGAAACAAAAGTGTTGAGGCGAATATCAGGGCTTTGCCACAGGATGAAAGAGCGCGGCTGGTCAAATCGTCTTATCTCCCTGCCTGGCACCATGCTGTCTTCTGCAAAAAGGTTTGCCTACTCACCTTTGGACTGCATTTTTCAGCACAGTGCCTTCTCTTTCATTGTATGTAGGCCATTTAAGTGCTAGGGGCTTTGGGTAGCAGGGAACACACCAAATGTGACTTTTGGCTGGCTTAATTTCAGTTGTGCATATTTAACACAAACATTTTCCTTTTTGCACAATTTAGGATTGTCCTCTGCACATCAAGAATAACAATCTGCCAGTCTGTGTGTTGAGTGCATTTAAATCTTTGCAATATAGTAGCAACATTGAGATGAGATACTTTAAGATCAAATTCAGTATTAGTCAGATACTTTTGCACTTTGTTTTATTTGAGGGAGGAGAAGATATGGCTACAATCACTCTCTTTTAGCCATGCATCTGATAAAAAGGTTTAACACAAATATTGCCAAGATGGTATATTTTGGGATGTGTGTACTTTACAAAATAGGTAATTATTTTTGTTGCAGTAGCAAGAAATGGAAGATGTCAGGATCTTCCATCTTTTATAAAAGTTAACCCCCGAGAGTGATTTGGTTGTCAGGGTAAGTTTGTTGAAAAAGCATCACCCTGTAATGTCGATTCATATATAACAAGGGACTGCAACATTTGAACTATCACACCAATCATGCCTAACCAGCATAGTCACTAGCAAGGGATGATGGGAATTGGAGTCCAAAACATTTTCAGAACCCTGATATATAATAGTATTTAGTGTTGATATACTGCACACCACAAATTAATGTGTTTCTTTGCTCACTAATGTCAACACCGCTTGAACATCTTGTCCCTCTTCCAATGTAAGTCTATGTGTCTAGGCTGGAGTGTGTATTGTTTTTATATGGCTACTGATCTGTTGCCTCCCTCTTTATTTACTGGAAAGGAGGACCCATCAACCTTCAGAGGAGTAGACAGGGTAGGGCCTGAGCAGGCAAGGCCCACCTGAAATCTGTAAATGCCCACTCAGCAGCACTGTGTGGGCATTTACAGATGATATTATCACTGTGGTGGGCCCAATTACATTAGCTTCAGGCCCAACTTGTTAGACAATCCTAGCTACGCCTCTGCAACCTTAAAGCTTTTACCGGACAGGCGCTGTGGAGAATCAGTGTGATGTATGGCTTCATTGAAGAACAAAGGCATTGAAATACGTAAAGATCAGGTTAGATGCCATCCCTGGCAAAGCAGAAATCATTTGGGGTACCAGTTTGATGCTGTTGAGAGCCTCATGAATTGGGCTCCTGCAAATTAATTTGTCTGAGTCATCCACATCCAACTGCGCTACTTTTGATGGAGGGGTTCATTTAAATGAAACCCTACTAGTCTTTTTTAATAGGAAATACATGAACTAGTTGTCTTCTTTGCATGTTTCGCTAGTCGATAGTAGGTGTTGAAATCTGTGGCTTTGAGAATGATGTTACATTGGAGGAAACAGGTAGTTCTTTAGATCTGTGGTGGCCTTGGGCTTTCATCAGTTGCGTGTCCAAGGAGTGGCCTGGGATGGCACGTGCTACCCCTGGAATCTGATTGGCCACCCAAGGTGCCACCCCATGCTCCTTAACTATGATCATTATGTGTGTGTGGGCTCAGACTTCATGCCACCCCTGAGCAAGTCAGTGCCCCGCATGGTCCACCTCAGTGAAAAGAGTCCCGACACGCCACTGGCTCGCATGCGCACGTGCAGTAAAAGCCCAAGCTACGATGCAGTGTAGAATGTAGTGAGGATACTTAAAAAGTGCGACAACTAGGGTTATTCACATTGCATATTTGTAGCCGCATGAGATCATGACGAATGTATACTTGGTTTCATTAGTTAAACACGTCAGAGTTGGCGAGACAGCGGAAGAACAGAACATTTAACAGATAGCTGTGTTTTAAGTACAGAATATTTGTGTTGCGAGGAAATTCATGGCATTGTCACAGGGCTTTTTCAAAAACATGATTGATGTGACAATCTGTGAAAGAAAGCTGTTTCTCATGCACAAGGGAAGTGTTTGATGTCTGAGGGGGTGGGTCATGGTGAGGTCTTGTGCTTACAGGTGTTCTTTAAAAATAAATGTAATTGTCTTTCACAGATAATACTGGGATATTATGGGTGGCGGGGGAACGGTAACGTCCCATTCCTGTGGAGTCTCATAGGACAGGGAACACTGAAGCACCGGCACCGGTAGTTCACTGCACCTACCAGCAGACTCAGAGTATGCCGGGCCAGGAAAGTTGCCCGTAACCGTTGTTACCAGCACTTTTTTCCAGACCGGCATGCTCATAATGAGGGCCATTGTCTATCAGCGCACCTGTGCCACGGTTTTACACGTCCAAAAGATGGCTTCTTCAGGAGCCCTTCTCTGGCATTCCTTCCCAGTGGGGACCTGCTGGTAGTGATCACGGTAGTAAATTGAAATATTACAGTTATTTGCTGCAAGGTAATACGACTGTAGCTGTGAATGGGCCAAGGTTATCAGAGAGGTTGGATTCAATACTGTACATTTGCATTTGGTGGATAAAATAATTTGAATCTTGCTTGGAAAGGCCATGACGCATGCCACGATGACCGCCACCTGGAATGGGAAAACATCTTGGACCCATTCAGCAACATTGTCAGGATCGACCCAAAAGGTCGTATCCAGAAGACTGCACACATGGTTTTCCTGCATTTGCCATTTATATAAAATCACAAATCCGAAAATACTGAGGTAGATGTGCAGGAGTGTCCCAGGCACTCCTGCCCTAGAGCAAGCTATTGCCATGGTTTTTTCGAGAGAAGGGTTATCGCTAGAGCCGGCTGAGGCAGTAGAAAGTTCTAGAAGCTCGTCACCCATGAGCGTTTACTTGCATCACTAATATAGGTGGTCATCATTCTAGTGTTTCTACATAACTTACACAATTAAGTAGGGTGGTCAAGTTCCATGCACTAGAAGAGGCATAGAGTCCTATTATGATCGTCAATTTTTCATGTCAACAAAGCATACTTTTTTGCCACTGGAATTTTATTTTAGGTCTAAGGTATTGCAGCAAAAAATAGTCTTTTTACGGTTCTTATTAATTTCTTTGATTTCGTTTACCTTTTATTTGGTATTATTTATTTAATCGTTTTTTTTAATAACGCACCTAATACCGTACCTGAGTTTGGTTTCTAAGCGCGGATCCGTGATTCGATCCTCTGTTGCTCTGCGTGGTCTTGCTTCACCCTCTTTGCACCCGACTTCATTGGCATCTTCTCCTCACGTGCCACCTCTGTTGTCAATCCGATCATCTATTCGTACGGAATTCAGGACGTCTGCGGCACATCGCGTAAGGTCATCTCCAAGTACTTTGTCGGCAAGAAGGACAATTTTTCCACGTGCCCCAATGGCAAGGCCAATTACGCCAGACAATTGCAAATCAGTAGCGGGAGTGCAGGCAATGCCGCCATTTGATGTTGCCTGCTCCAGAGACCTCCATCGGCATACCAGTAGCTATGGTTTACAACGGGACATCCCCCATTGTGCTCACTTAGACAGCAGCTTGGCCCTGTTTGAGTGCAACAATGTTTGAACAGATATCTCTGTGGGTGAAGCAGTTTCTGAGCAGATCTGTGCTCATGAGGAAAGCTATTGCTGTGTCCTGCTCTTCTTAAGGGTTAGGTTTCGATCAGCCAAGTTTGGAAAAATAATTTTCAATGTCTTATTGCCTGCCATTTGGAATCCAATTCCATTGGATCTCAAAACCATCACATCATTAGCTGATTTTAAAAAGATATTAAAAACCTTCCTTTTTAAGGCTACCTGGGCCTGTTCTCTGATTTCTTGTCAACTCCTTCAGTTTTTCCTAATTTTCTTTGGTTTGCTAGTTCGTTGTCTTTTGGTTTGTTTCTAGTGCGCCTTGTGGCCTACGGGCGATGTAGCGCGTTTCCAAGAATTTAAATAAATAATAAGGCAAACACTGCAGTAGTGCAGAAAATGCTTACAAAATCCCCCCACCGCCCCCACCCCCAAAAGTGTATATGGGTGCATACGGTTGAGGTTAGGCACATTGCTGAAGATAGAAACCATTGAAAGAAGGCCATAGAAAAGTGTATTAAGTACACAACAGTCCACCCCATGCACAAGCCTTACAGCTTGAACTGGGTGTATCTGGGCTGTTCATGATAGGAGTAGCTCAAACAATTAGGGCATTTCTATTTTTGTGGAAATAAAACGTTGTTTTCCTTGCAAGAGGTGTGCTGGGCCTTTGCCCCTAGTGGGTTCTTTTTTTCTAGTGTGAGTGTTGAGGGGCTTCTCTACAATGGTTCAGCGCGTAATTGGGGAGGGAGGTTGTTCCAGAAGCAGGCAGCGACAACTGGAAAACTAGAGCTCCCGGCTCTTGTGCGTTTGAAGTGCGGTGGGGTCAGCCTATGGCTGTAAATTAATCTTGTGGGTTTAGAGGAGGTATGCTTTGTGAGAGATAGGTAGGAGCAGTTTTTGATAGACAGCAGTGATTAATCGAGAGAATTTTAAAGTCAATGCACTCTTTGACCGCTCTTCTGGAAGCAGCAAGATGATCACGTTTGGAGAGGTCTGTCGCTGCACCAGTAGCATTGTTTTGGATAGTCTGCAGTTTGCAAAGATTTCTTTCCATGGTGCCAGCTAACAGGGAGTTGTAATAGTCGTGTCGGGAGCCAATGGTGGCTCGTGCATTGGTCAGACGGTCATGTGTGGAAAGGAAGTGCTTAGTAGCATTGAGGAGTTTGATAGTGTGTGTTGCCGATGATGCAAGGACATTGATGTGTCAGGTCATGCTCAGGCTTGAGTCAAGGGAGACACCAAACGTTTTAACATTAGAGGAGAAAGGGATGGTGCAGGCCATCAATGGTAAGGGTGTGATAGGCTGGGTCCAATTTGGCTAGTCGGGATGTGGTGGGGCCGACAATCAAGGTCTCTGTTTTATCATCTTTTAGACTGAGGTGGTGAGATGCCATCCAAATTATATTAATGCTGTTAGAAACTTGAATGTGGTTCCCTGAGAGGGAGATAAGGATCTAGGTGTCATCAGCATAGTTTGTGAATGATATGCCCAGGGAGTCAAGAAGATCAAAGAGGGGTTTTGTGTAGATGTTGTACAAGGTTGGGGAGACACAGGATCCTTGTGGGACCCCACAAAGGACAGGAGTCGGGTGGGCTGCTGCGTTGTCTGCATAGACGCAGGTGGATCTGTCTGTGAGGAAGGAGGAGATCCACTCGATAGCTGGTGGGGCAAAGCTTGTGGTCGTATCGAGGTGGTGACAGAGAGTCTGGTGGTTGACCAACTCGAAAGCGTCAGAGAGGTCCAGTAGGAGGAGGATGGCTAGGCCTCCTACATCACGGATGTCATCTAGCTGTTTTTCTTAGGCCAAGTAGGGCAGACGTGGTGCCATGGCCAGGCAAGAAGCCAGATTGTCTGGGGCTGAGTATGTTGTGGAATTCAAGGTACGATTGTATTTGGGAGTAGGCAGCACAGTCCAATATTTTTAGATGAAAAGGTACAGTGGTGATGGGTCGGTAGTTGGTAGGAGAGGAAGGATCTACAGAGGGGTTTTTTAAGGAAAGGGGGAGATCCGGGCTTCCTTGAGGGCTGGTGGGACAAAGCTGTTGTAGAATGAAGAATTGATAAAAGCGGTGATGAACGGAACAAGGGCTTCAGCACAATCCGTGATGAGATGGTCAGGGCAAATGTCCCCTTGGCAGCGTGATGGTTTTAGGCCTGCAATGAGGTTGGTGGTTTCCAACTCTGTGATGGCACGGAAGTTGGAAAGAGGCTGGGGCAGGGGTCAGGGAGGGTGCTGACTCATTCTTGCTGGCTCTAGTTAGGATGATAGACTGCTTGATCTTGATTTGTTTCTTGAAGAGAGACACTTTATTTGGGGAGGGCATCTTGGATGCTTTGGCACCAGGTGCCATCTTAGTAAGGTAAGTGGTAGGGACAGAAGGGGTTTCAAGTTCTCATAGGATGGAAAATAGTTTGCGGCAGTGGTACTGGGCATTGCTGATTCTGTTAGAGAGTGCAACTGTGTCGGCAGTTAGGATGGCATTTTTGTAGATCTTTAAGAAGCTGAGAAAGTTAGCTTTGTTGGTAGCAGATGGAGATTAACACCAACTATTTTCGAGTGTGCGCTTTTTTTGGCTCTCGTGTCCTGAAGGTCTGGGGCAAAACAGGAATGTATGTGCGTGGTGGGTTTTCCTTTGCAGGTTTTAAGTGGGGCAATGGTGTCAATTGCTGAAAGGATAGCTGAATTGTATGTGTTGACCATGTTGGTTGGGTCAGTGGGTAGGGAAGCATGGGCGAAGGTGTGGTCAGCCCTGAGGATGGAGAGGAGGTGATCATTTGGTGAGGTTACGGGAGCATCTAGTGATTGTAGGTTGTAGGGTAGGTCTGATGCTGGGGACAAGGCTTGTGGGCATTCTGAAGGAAATGGTGTGGTGATCTGACCAGAGATTAGGGGAAATGACTATGTTGTCCACTTGCAATTTATGTCGGCAATATAGTGTAGAGATCTTCCTAGTTGGTGAGTTGGGCTGCAGATGCCTTGTGAGAACCCAAGGTACGTTAGCTAGTTGGCCAGTGACATGGTGTCATTGTCTGTGGAGTCCAACAGAACCAGGTTTAGGTCTCTGAGGACTAAAACATTGGACGAGGGTCTAGTGCTAGTGCTGAGAACAGTAGAAAGGTCATCATCGAAGGATTTGGTCAGACCACGGGGGTGATAGATGACATGAATGGTTAAGGTGGACGTGGAAGAGATAGTGATCCTGCAGCTGAGTAAATCACAAGTGGGAGGAACCTTAGAGGGAAGGGTGTTGAAGAGTAAGGTGTCGCTATAGAAGAGAGCAACTCCCCCACCTCTGTGGAGGAGACGATCGCAACCAAGAATGGTGCCCACTGCGGGAATAGCGATGGCAAGAGCAGATCCAGCTGCGGGGTGTAGCCAGGTTTCCGTTATGGCTCAGATGTCTAGGTTGTTGTTGGTAATGAGGTCGCGAACATCAGCGGCATGAACGACGATGGAACGTGCATTGATGAGTGCACAAGAGAGGGCTTGGTTGGGACGTGAGGTGAGGTCAGATCTATGGCTGCTCGGAAGGGGGGGGGGGGCTGCCAGCTCTGGGAGAGGGGAGGTGGTGCATCTTTAAAGGTATCTGTCGAAAGGCGAATGCTGCTGAAAACTCTCTTTATTTGTTACAAACATCATACTGTAAAGGAGGGCGGCTCTTCTGAATGATCCACAGGCTAATAGATTTGGTTTTAGCCTGTATACGTGTTTAAAAAAAATATTAGAAGGTAAGATGGGAATTTAAATGGATTGTGTTTTAATCTATACCTGTGTTGAAAGAAAAAGTCTTATTTTTTTTATAGATTTGTGTTTTTTTGTATTATTATCAGATATATTATGACATATTTTGTTTGATTTTTTTTAAACATATAACTAAAATATGTAAACATAGAACATGTAGTTTTTCCTTGCATTTTCCACCAGGGCAGAGTGTGCCGTAGCGCTGATATGGAATGGTAATACCAGACCTGGAGCTAATACTATGCAGATATGAACTTCCACTAGTGTACATTTACTCTGATAAGGCCCCAGGTGTGGTGAAAATAAATAGCTTTCTTATGCACTTGCCTGTAACGCTAGGGATCCAATTTTCGAGCAAGCAATTGCGGCCCTGCCAGCAGGAGTGCTGGGTTGCTGTTGGCAGGATGACTCACTAGTGACTCAGTCGTGACTCAGTGCCCACAGACAGCTGGAGGTTTTCTGGAAGAAGCCCACATAAGGCGTGGAGGTTAAACGCTGCAGCCACGAGCACACACAAAACACGGAGCCCATTGGCAAAGAGGAATGGAAGATGAGGACCAAAACAGCAGCAAACGAAAATATCATGTGGGGCAAAGGATTTCCGTTCTGTTTATTTAGGTGTAAGTATTGCACTTCAAATTGTACAAACACAGGTAGGACGAAAGGGAGCGCTGTGCAACAACGGGCTAGAGGAACAGGGGACAATAATGTGGATACAATGAGAAGGCTGGAATATTAATGGAGCAGTTAGGAGGATATGGAGAGAGGGGATACACATGGTTACAGGCATATGATACAGTTATAGGCTACAATAACGTGGATACAATGAGAAGGCCGGAACATTAATGAAGCAGTTAGGAGGATATGTAGAGAGGGGATACACATGGTTACAGGCATAGGATACAGGTATAGGCTACACTAATGCGGATACAATGAGAAGGCCGGAACATTAATGAAGCAGTTAGGAGGATATGGAGAGAGGGGATACACATGGTTACAGGCATAGGATACCGGTATAGGCTACAATAACGTGGATACAACGAGAAGGCTGGAACATTAATGAAGCAGTTAGGAGGATATGGAGAGAGGGGATACACATGGTTACAGGCATAGGATACAGGTACAGGCTACACTAATTCAGATACAATGAGAAGGCTGGAACATTAATGAAGCAGTTAGGAGGATATGAAGCGAGGAGACACACATTGTTACAGGCATAGGATATGGGTATAGGCTACAATAACGTGGATACAATGAGAATGCGAGAATATTAATGGAGCAATTAGCAGGATATGGAGCAGGGAGACACACATGGTGACAGGCATAGGTTACAGGTATAGGCTACAATAACGTGGATACAATGAGAAGGCTAGAATATTAATGGAGCAGTTAGAAGGTATGGAGAGAGGGGATACACATGGCTACAGGCATAGGATACAGGTATAGGCTACAATAATGCAGATACAATGAGAAGGCTGGAATATTAATGGTGCAGTTAGGAGGATATGGAGCGAGGTGATACACAAGGCTACAGGCAAAGGATACAGGTATAGGCTACACTAATGCGGATACAATGAGAAGGCTGGAATATTAATGGAGCAGTTAGGAGGATATGGAGCGAGGAGACACACATGGTTACAGGCATAGGATACAGGTATAGGCTACAATAACGTGGATACAATGAGAATGCTAGAATATTAATGGAGCAGTTAGAAAGATATGGAGAGAGGGGATACACATGGCTACAGGCATAGGATACAGGTATAGTCTACAATAACGCGGATACAATGAGATGGCTGGAATATTAATGGTGCAGTTAGGAGGATATGGAGCGAGGAGATACACATGGTTACAGGCATAGGATACAGGTATAGGCTACACTAATGTGGATACAATGAGAAGGCTGTAATATTAATGGTGCAGTTATAAAGATATGAAGGGAGGGCATACACGGGCTACAGGCATGGGATACATGTATAGCATACAATACTGTGGATACAATGAGAAGGCTAGAATATTAATGTTGCAGTTAGGAAGATATAGAGACGGGATACACAGATAGGATACATGTATATGATACAATAATCTGGATACAATTAGAAGGCTAGAATATTAATGGAACAGTTAGGAGGATGTGGAGAGAGGGGATACACATGGTTACAGACATAGGATACAATAACGTGGATACAATTAGAAGGCTGGAATATTAATGGTACAGTTACGAGGATATGGAGAAAGGGGATACACATGGATACAGGCATAGGATACAATAATGTGGATACAATGAGAAGGCTAGAATATTAATTGTGCAATTAGGAGGCTATGGAGAGGGGACGTACAGAGGGTTACAGGCATAGGATACAGGTAGAGGATACAATACTGGAAAGGTTCTCTACCACATCGCATCTGGCGCACCACGTTAGATGTGCAGGTCTTGTCCATGTTTACCATTTGCCATGAAGTCCCTCTCCCTCTTTCTTTACCTTGAAAGGGGTCCCCACTTCACCCCAGCCCACCTCTCAGGAAATCCTCTTTTGAAGGGGTGGGGGTCAGATTTTACCCACCCAGTCGGGTCCCTCGCCCCCATCCCATCTCACTTACTGGATCGCCAGGCCACCTTCCTCTATTTACACGGCTCTCCTCCCCACCCTTTCTCAGCCCCCTCCCAGACTCTTTGCATCCCCATTCCTCCACACTTCCCACCTTTTCCTGCCTTACGTTCGGTCCCTCGCTGCCTTTTACGGCATGGCCGAGTCCCTGCAGGCAAAGCCGGAGAGGTACATTGCTGCAATGTGAATGGCACCACGGGCAAGACATGTCCCCAGTTGAATGATCTGGAGAGAGAGGACACAGAGGGATACTGGCAGGTGATGCAGCCGCAGCCTACACTATTATGAATACAATTAGAATCATAGAATATAAACGGTGCAGATAGAAACCTATTGAGAGAGGGTGTTCACTGGGTTACAGGCAGGGGATACAGGGATAGAATACAATGCTATATTATTATATTATATATATATATATATATATATATATATATATATATATATATATATATATATATATATATATATACCTTGAAAGATAGACTATTAGTATTACAGTTAGGAGGATATACAGAGGGTTGCATGCAGGGGATACAAGTTGAAGGGGGAAAAGTGGACAGAGTCTAAGTGGTGCTGCCAATCAATCTATTTTTCTGTGATTTTCCAAAGAAATGACCTACCTTACCGCACTTCACAGAGCCTGGGACCCAGCGATGGCGCGTGGCACAAAAAGGCGCGCATCGTCATATCGGTCAGAGGATATGACTGGCGGGTGGAAGGTTTAAGGTGGAAACTGAGAGCTTCGGCACCTTGTTATGAGTAATGTTCAAATTGCTACTGTTCCTCTGAGCATGTGTCAGTGCAGGAATGGAACGTATTTTGTAGTTGTTTTTTATTTTGATTCATAGAGCGCTTATGACCAAAGCGCTTAACAATAAGAAAATAAACAGTACAATTCAAATAGTAAAATGACAAAAAAAATCCAAATTTACTAAGAAAGCAAATGGGCCTTAAGAGCAGAGCGAAAAAGACATTAAGAAAAAAGCAAGCAGAGAGAGATAGAGAGAGGAAGCGCATTCCAGTGAAGAGGAGCCAGAAGAAAAAAAGATTGGAAACAGAGTTGTGCGCAAAAAGGACAAGGGAGAGACGGAAGGAATTGGGACTGAGCAAAGAGCTTGAGTGGGAGAATAGGATGCGAGTAAAGAGGAGAGATAATGGGGGGGGCAAGGTTGTGGAAAGATAAATGGACTTTAAAGTGGTTAGATGAGAAATATGAAGCCAAATAGAAGGGAAGAAGAATAGAAGAAATGAGAGAACATTAGAGAGGAAACAAGTAACTTAGTGGCATGGAAAGCGAGAATATTCAACAAATGAGTAGCGAAGAATCACGATAGATGCCCAGATTCCAGCTAGAGATAGAAATAGGAGGTGAAGAGGGATGGAAGGAACTTGAGGGAAGAGACAGTGGGGGAGTCATATTTGAGGCTGGAGAAGAAAGAACCTAGTTTTGGTGGGATTAAGAAGGAGATAGTGATCAGACATCAATGACTGGATGGTCCTAAATCAATAAGTCGTTTTATTAAAAACGACTAAAAAAACTACTTAGTAAGACCGCTTTGTGACCGCACAGAGCGGTCTTTCTAAATCGAACTGTAACACCCCTGCTGCACACAAGTGCGCGCTGGGGCAGACAGCCATGCCGGGACCCGGGAGTGGTGTTGAGGGAGAGCGGGGAAGTGTGTGTTTGTGTCTGCGTTGTATGTTTGTTTATGTTTGGGTTGGCAGAGTCTTGAGTGTGGCTGAGGGAGGAGGGTTTGGGGGAGGGAGAAACGCCCTGATTTCAATATAATCGTGGCAGAGAGGGAGGGGGTTCAGGGGCTAGGGGTGGGGGCGTGGGGTCAAAGGAATTACATGTTTTCACTTTTTGTAGGCCGCCTAAAATCCGATGAAAAAATTCAGTCTCTTCGTTAGGCGACCTACAAAAAGCAAAATTATGACATAGAACCGACTGGATAGACAAGAGACATTCGAATATTCTACCAGGTGTGGAATCGTCCAAGATGTATGGGGTGCGTTCCCTGCAAAAGTGGATGAGGTGGGTCCAGTTCATTCAGCTAGAGGGTAGATACTCCCTTGGTGATGGACGCCCAAAAATTATTTTCAAATAAGGGGAGCCTTGACAGGATGTCAAGCTGGGGCTCAGAGAGGAGATGCAGTGGCAATAACCCTGATAGGCTTGTCTCTGTGATTATTTTGAGCTTGAAACTGGATCTTCATATTGGGACTCCAATCAACCTGAAGGCGTGGCTGGTGGTGTAGCGAAGAGCACGTTTCTGGCTAGAGTCAGGCCACAATCGCTTCTTGCCATTAAAGGAGAGCTAGACAAAAATGGAAGATGTGGCTGTCTCAGGGACTTCTATCCCCTTGGAATGTCCAGAGACCGTAGCCAATGTGGGTGGAACAAGAGCACTCTGTGTGTTGGTGTTGGAAGATGCACAGGAAATAATGGGTATAATGGTGGTGCCACCTGGCACCTCCACAGGTCTTGGGTCTGCGGTAAACAAAGAGTTGTACGGCCCTTAGTTGCCATTTATTTGCTCTCCTTTTTATGGACGTTGTACTGAATGAAGATCAGTGTTTAGCCAATGCTTGCTCAGTGTGTGTCTTAGTCCGAAGGTATACACTTTGTGCATCTTATACTGTAAGCATGGCCAGTGCATGTCTTGGACCATATGTATAGTGTTCGTGCACCATAGACTGTAAGCATGACCACTGTGTCTTAGACCCTAACTATGCTCTGTGTGTGTCTTAGACTCTAAACATGGCCAGTGCATGTCTTAGACCATATGAATAACGTTTGTGCACCATAGACTGTAAGCATGACCAGTGTGTGTCTCAGACCCTAGCAATGCTGTGTGTGCCTCTTAGACTGTAAGCATGACCACTGTGCGTCTTAGACCCTAACAATGCGTTGTGTGTCTCTACCACTGTGCGTCATGCGTCTTAGACCCTAACAATGCTTTGTGTGTCTCTTAGACTGTAAGCATGACCACTGTGCGTCTTAGACCCTAACAATGCTTAGTGTGCCTCTTAGACTGTAAGCATGACCATTGTGCGTCTTAGACCCTAGCAATGCTTTGTGTGCCTCTTAGACTGTAAGCATGACCAGTGTGCGTCTCAGATCCTAACAATGCTTTGTGTGCCTCTTAGACTGTAAGCATAACCACTGTGCGTCTTAGACCCCAACTATGCTCTGTTTGCATCTTAGACTGCAAACATGGCCACTGCATGTCTTAGACCATATGTATAGTTTGTGTGCACCATAGACTGTAAGCATGACCACTGTGTGTCTTAGACCCTAACAATGCTTTGTGTGCTTCTTAGACTGTAAGCATGACCATTGTGCGTCTTAGACCCTAGCAATGCTTTGTGTGTCTCTACCACTGTGCGTCATGCGTCTTAGACCCTAACAATGCTTTGTGTGCCTCTTAGACTGTAAACATGGCCAGTGCGTGTCGTAGACCATATGTATAGAGTTCGGTCACCATAGACTGTAAGCATGACCACTGTGTCTTAGACCCTAACTATGCTCTGTGTGCGTCTTAGACTGTAAACATGGCCAGTGCATGTCTTAGACCATATGTATAGTGTTCGTTCACCATAGACTGTAAGCATGACCAGTGTGCGTCTTAGACCCTAACAATGCTTTGTGTGCCTCTTAGACTGTAAGCATAACTACTGTGCATCTTAGACCCTAACAATGCTTTGTGTGCCTCTTAGACTGTAAACATGGCCAGTGCGTTTCTTAGACCATATGTATAGAGTTCGTTCACCATAGACTGTAAGCATGACCACTGTGTCTTAGACCCTAACTATGCTCTGTGTGCGTCTTAGACTGTAAACATGGCCAGTGCATGTCTTAGACCATATGTATAGTGTTCGTTCACCATAGACTGTAAGCATGACCACTGTGTCTTAGACCCTAACTATGCTCTGTGTGCATCTTAGACTGTAAACATGGCCAATGCGTGTCTTAGACCATATGTATAGAGTTCGTTCACCATAGATTGTAAGCATGACCACTGTGTCTTAGACCCTAACTATGCTCTGTGTGCGTCTTAGACTGTAAACATGGCCAGTGCGTGTCTTAGACCATATGTATAGTGTTCGTTCACCATAGACTGTAAGCATGACCAGTGTGCGTCTTAGACCCTAGCAATGCTGTGTGTGCGTCTTAGACTGTAAACTTGGCCAGTGCGTGTCTTAGACCATATGTATAGTGTTCGTTCACCATAGACTGTAAGCATGACCAGTGTGCGTCTTAGACCCTAGCAATGCTGTGTGTGCGTCTTAGACTGTAAACATGGCCAGTGCGTGTCTTAGACCATATGTATAGAGTTCGTTCACCATAGACTGTAAGCATGACCAGTGTGCGTCTTAGACCCTAGCAATGCTGTGTGTGCGTCTTAGACTGTAAGCATGACCCCTGTGCATCTTTAACTCTAAGTAGGCTCTGTGTGTGTCTTAGTTGGTAAGCATGACCAGGGCATGTCTTAGACCGTAGGGCGTGAAGGACTGGGACGCATCAGAGTCTGGTGGGCCAAGGAGATGTCCTGGAATTGATGCTCTAGGCCTTTCAGGCTTGAAGAAAAAGTATTATTTGTATGTAGGGCAATAGTGTTTCAGAGCGCGACGAGGCAAGGGAGGGGAACGTGGAAGAACAAAACAACGATCTTACTAGGCCCAGTGACATTGAGAACGCGCAAGTGCAGGGGGGAGGGAAGGGGAAAGTGCAGGGGGGAGGGAAGGGGAAAGTGCAGGGGGGAGGGAAGGGGAAAGTGCAGGGGCGAGGGAAGGGGAAAGTGCAGGGGGGAGGGAAGGGGAAAGTGCAGGGGGGAGGGAAGGGGAAAGTGCAGGGGGGAGGGAAGGGGAAAGTGCAGGGGCGAGGGAAGGGGAAAGTGCAGGGGGGAGGGAAGGGGAAAGTGCAGGGGCGAGGGAAGGGGAAAGTGCAGGGGGGAGGGAAGGGGAAAGTGCAGGGGCGAGGGAAGGGGAAAGTGCAGGGGGGAGGGAAAGGGAAAGTGCAGGGGGATGTTATAGAAAGCGCAAGCTAGAGACAGCTGAGTGGTTGCCTGGTATATGTGGGCCACGTGGGCTGCCAGAGACGATTCCTTTAGAAATAACTCACGCCAGGAGAACCTAGAAGGAAATTTGTAATTAGAAGGGTAGGATAGTAATGGTTAATAACAGACATTTAAGTGTTTTTATAATTAAAGAGGGTTCCCTGTTGGGATCTCTAAAAAATCCACCTTGGTGTCTCTGTCCCAATGGTGTAAGGTGAGGACGCGGGATGTAGTCCATCTCCTGTTAACAGTGATTTTATTTTGAAGGTGCAGCGCCACTCTGTATCCAGGTGGCTGTGGGTAGGGCTGGCTGGTTTCTATGGAGACCATCCCTGGTCTGGGGTAAGGGCGGCACACACTGTTGCTCCTGGCAGTGCCTGAAAACAGGGGTTACATTGGAGCCACTGCTGAGATGGGCTAGCACCTCGAGGCCCCTGGGGTGCCCTCATAGAGATGGTGTTTAGCTTCGCTGGATTTGGCATTCCCTGGGATGGGATGGGAATTTCCCAAAGGGTGGGAGTAATGTAGCCCATGGCCCCGAACAGACTCCCGCCCAACACGTGGCCACCTAGAGTGAGGTGAGATGTGGGTGGTCGCACATCCTAGACGGCCTCTGGCAGGCCATCACTTTCCTTACCTGCCTCACACCAGGGTCCCCACACCCTTTATCCCTTCCACTTAACTCTATAAACATTACATTAACCTTCCACTTAACTCTATAAACATTACATTAACCTTACACTTAACTCTATAAACATTACTCTACTTAACATTCTGCCTACTTAAATACAAGTGTGCATTAAACATTCTTCTAAAACTATAAACACATCCTTAACTATACACAAACAATCATATAATACATATTTTTTACACAAGGGTGACTGCTGCAGTCAGACACCCCTTTTCATTTCCTTTACTGGTGCTATCCTCATGGAGAATGGGAGGTCTGCCCTCTGAACACATTAAGGGCCTTTTTCTTCCCAGTTTATTTTTCTGGGTGATCCTATCCACCACGTGGGTCTACCTGATCTCAAAGCTCACGGCGCGTGCCATTAGTAGTCCATAGGCAGCCCTCGATCACCACCGCAACCTATGGCACTCTGGTTCTCTTCTGCACCGCCCTTACCCTGGGAGCCACTGTCATTCACTGCTGTGCCCGCTGCCACGCTCCCTCTTTTCCCTGCAACCGAGGGGCGCAGTGGGTGGGCCGTACATCTTTGTGGAGCTCTGACCGGCGTGTCAGAGCTCCCTGGTTTATGCGGGCTGCTCCGATATGACAGCCCAGGACTTGCCTTCACCCGTGCTGCCCGATGAAGCAGCGTGGGACTTACCCAGCATATTCTTGTGCCAGGCTGCCCGAACTTTTCACCACCACACTGACTAGGGCACAGTGGACATCCTGCTTCTTCATCTCCTAGGCTGCATGTCATAAGAAGCCTTTGAGGACTTCACTTCAGGTATACCCCTTGTCAACCTTTAGGCGGTTGACAAGGGGTATAGCTGGGTTGCCTGGTTTGGGCCATGTGGCTTGGACTAGGCAGCTCTTAGGTCTTCACCCGGGCCACACCATGCATACAGCCTGGGCCTCTAAGAAGGGGCCTGTTCGGTGTGGCCAGGCTGCTCCGGGCACGCCACCCAGGCCCTCACACACATTATGGATGAAAATAGTATTTAGGTCCTAGGAGGTCGCTCGATACCGTAGCTCTCAATCATAGCTGCTTCTCTCCTCTTGATTTTTTTTCTTTTAGACGTTTTTCCCCTCCCACTGTTTTTTTTCGCCCTTTGGAATCTTCCCCACTGCCCAGCCCCTTCTTTGGCAGGAGAATTCTGTCCTTTTTTTCTTGGCTAACATTCCACCCAGACCCATGTGTCTGTGTCTTCATTTCTAGATTTCCCTTAGGGTACAAGCATGTAGCCCTGCCTAGCCGGGCCCCATTTGGACCACAGACTACATGTACCCAAGCAGACATGCTGTACCTGAATTAAAGGCCTTCACATCACTGCTGAGTAGGAAGTGCTTTATTTGAAGAAGGCCCCACAAGTACAATATGTTGGTAGCAGTACTAAAAGTGGTAGAATTACTTTTACAAGTTATACCCTTATGCCTTTAGAGGTAGTACTTGCAGTCTTCTTACTAGTAAAATTAGGATAACTACAGCGTCTAGTGGTATTATTTGTTGTCTATTTTGTGTATTTTGTTTCACTTTATTGTGTATTAAAGAGTTTACAAAACCTTCAATGCCTTATGAAATCAACAGGAATTCTTACATAACACCAATATATCCCAGAGCGTAATAATTTATTTATTTGTTTATTTATTGTATTTGTTGGAAGCGCCCAGATCCGGGGGTGTCACAACGCTAGTAATAATACATTCAAATAATTAAATAGCATTATAAGTAGGTATGTGAACTTGTTGGTGGAAAGTAAAAGAAAATGTAACCTGTTACTCAGCCCTTCCATGCTAAAATGGTTCTGCTCACTGCACTACCACTCCTCCGATGGGAGCACTTTGCGCACATTAGTGACTAAGTGGCACTTCTTCCCTTCACAGCGCATATGATGCCGCTTCTTCATGCACTTACTTATGTCCCTATGCCTGTATGGGATGCGCGGGTTCCTTCTCGTAGCACGGCCATACAAGCTTCAGAGCTTGCTTACATGCAATGTAAAGTGGTCTTAAGTAGCGCCTTTACGCCAATAATGTTGGCCTCGGTGCGCATGGCTCTGTAAGAAGGGAGGGCAGGGTGTGTAAGTCGGATAGCAGGAAGGCAAATGCAAAAAACCTATGGTGTTGATGGATACTGGTCAGAGGATCCTGTTTCTTTCATTTTCTGGCCACAGAAGTGTGGGACACCCTACCTTAACCACTGCACCTGGAGGTGAAGCCTATCCCACTACATTGGTGCCACTGTTACTGTGATTGTTCACAGATGCTGTGCGTGTTGCCTATGAAGCATGATGATGTAGAGTTATTTTACTTCTGGGGTGTGCCAGGGGTCAGAGTAAGACTCTGACACAAAGTGCTGTACTGGTAGGCAAAGACATTGACTCAAGTAAACCTGGGGTTGGCGAAAATGCTGCCTCGCCCTAACACTAAGAGGGGTTTCCCTGCCTCAACAAAACTAAGGAAACTGTCTGTGTCAAGATGTCCCAAACAACATCCACCATCCTGTGTCCAAATCCTAACCTGTCCCTCACGCTAAACTAAGGATAAGGTGAGAAGAGAAAGAAATGTCTCTTGGCTGACCACTCGCAGCTTTCCCCAAAGTTCCAAGATAAAGAAAACGAAAAGGTGTCAAAACAAACCAAGTCCCACAAAGTAGTAAAGTTCCACTGCAAAATGACTTGTATTTCTTGGTTCCTGTGGGGTTTTCATTTCCAGCCCCTGGTTTTCTCTTCTTTTATTCGCCCCTCTTGTTTTCTCTCTACACCAAATAGTGGGCCTCATTACGAGGTGGGCGGAATGGATTTAACGGCACTGGTAATGGTCCTGGTGCCAGTAAACCCATTCCGCCCTATTACGAGGTTCCCTTGCGGGACCCGCACAGAACATCTGGTCAGACCAGACATCCTTTGAGGGTCCCGCAAGGGGACCAGGGAGCTAATAACGGGCCTGTTATTAACGGGCCCGTTATTAGCTCCCTTCTCATTCCCATTGAGCCCTGTGGGGGCTCAAATGGCAATGGGGATTGGTTTTGTGAATGAGGAATTACCGGGTCCTCCAAGGTTGGAATGACCCGGTAATTCCTCATTCACAGAACCCGGAGCTGGAACCCGGTATGGAGGCAGCCATGCCCTTATCAAGGGCGAGGCTACCTCCATACTTGTAATGAGGCCGTGATGAAGAAGGTGGATAGTGGCCATCCTCACTGCGTGTTTTTATACATGTCTGATTCTTGATTTATAGCTATTTCCCAGACTTGGGGCCTCATTACAAGAAGGGCGAAATGGGTTTAACGGCGCCGGTAATGGTGCCGGCGCCGTTAAACCCATTCCGCCCTATTACCGTTGTGTACTGTTTCCCCACCCCTCTCTGATGCTCTTTTCAGACACAAAAGGTAATCCGCCTATCCCCCAATGCCCTCAGTGTCCCCCGTCACAGGTAAATATGTTTCTATACTTTTACCTGGCGCATACGCAAGGTTTGCGTCGGCTTCCATGTTCACAGGAGTTGAGATGTCTTGTTGTGTTCCATAGGTATTAGCATAATTGTTTTTTAATTGGTCGAATGTTACATTTGACCGAATTTGGCCTGTACCATTCGACCGATTTAAAACAAACAATTAGGCTGATACATACCGAACATGTGGAGCGGGGGCTGCGGGAGTGTCCCCTGCTCCCTATAATCGGTATGTATTAGTCTTGGGGGGTTGCAGGGGTGTCCCCCGCCTCCTTAACATGGGAGGCGTGGGATGGAAAACAAAACAAGAAAAAGGGACCCTGCGGACTCGGATCCGACCCGGTTAGAGGGACGGATCTGACGCCGGAGGGGCGAAGGGGAGCAGGCGTCGTGCAAACAGGTAAGTAGGGGAGTGGGGTGGGGAATGTGGGTTGGTGTGCACGCATTTCATTTGCGCTTTGATCCTCTGACAATTGATTGCATGCACGCAGTTTTTTTCGTTCTGTTTGCCGCGATCAATTGTCAGACGATCAAACACCACCAAACCGTTCTATAGCATCGACTCTCACACCATTCAAAGGAAAGGACCAGAAAACAAGCCTTCTCTGCTACCCCCCCAGACTATAGAACCTCCTCCACGTCAGAATCAGACTCGCTCCCATGCTCCTACAATTCAGAAATGAACTCAAGTCCCACCTCTTTGAGGAGTCTCTCTTCAACACCTAAGCCATCATGTCGCTGCTCACGCCACCGCCCTCGCTAGATGCCACCCGCCCCTCTCCTCCCCGCCACGCGGTACAGCTGTACCCATCCTCTGTGCCCATCTCTATCCTATCCCCTGCTGTATATCTGTTCTATTGTTACCTCTGAAAAGCGCTCCGTTATGCATCTGTACTGTTGTATACCTCTGTAAAGCGCTCCGTTATGAATCTATATTGTTGTACGCGCGTAAAGCACTCCATTGCTTCTCAAAGCTAGGACTGCACTCAATAAATACCATAATAGTAATAATTCGGCACACGTGCCGTAGCAAACAGCTTTTCTATGCTTCCTGTGGTTTTCCCTCATTTCTGCAAGTTGCGGGCTGACTTTACAACCGTCAGGTTGTTCGCAAGCATTGGCTCTCTCGTACCGGCTCTCCTTCTGCGATCTACTGCTGCGGCTTCTCTGACTCCTACTACTTCTCCCCAGCTCTTGTCCTTCTTTCCTTCTTATTGTTAATTCACTGTCATGGTTCGGACAACAACTAGAACGCTTGTATTGATTCCCAGGCCTCATTCCCCCATCCCCATGGGCCCTCCTCGTCTCAGTGATGTAATCATTATTCTCTATGGGATTGTTCCTACTCTTTTTCGTTGCAGTACTAATTGTACTCATTACTGGTGCTATCTCACACAAGTACATTGGTGGATAAGGCATTTGATAAGTGGTAAAACCCTTTGTTCACGTTGGGTTTTAACCCGTGGAGCTGTATTCACATGCCTATAAAAAGGGACGCTATCATTTATGCATCACAGGTGCTAATTAATATATACTCTTTAATAAAGTCCCATAACAACAACTGAGGAGAAGGAACCAGCATGTCTTAAAATGCATGCTGCCTTCCCGAGGGCATCAGCCTTGGCTCCTGTAGCATCCTCCCTCACCAGACCTGTCTTTGGCACTTCTTATGAAGAGGTCATTGTTTCTTTCTGACGGATGCACCTGGAGAGTTGGAGCTCATCACAGCACATAGGGGTCACGCTAGGGGAATGTTGGCAATGCACTAGGATTGTAATGAAAATGTGTTTTTTTTTTATGAATAAGATATTGGTAATTAGCGCTCCAGGTCACAAGCTTTGGGGAGCTGCTCTGAGATTTTGAATGGATTTGCGGGCCCTCAGTGTGCATTACAGAATACATTATTACCCGGCACACTGCATCCACGTGATACACTGAACGTGGATTGGCTCGTTTCCGAGCCATACCACAGTGTAATCCCGTGGACCATGTACATGCCTGCGTTTGTTCCTGGCAGTGGGTGTGGCAGCCCCTTAGCCAATGAGGAGGCTCGAAACAGGGCAATCCCCGCTCCGAGCCTACCCACAGCTGGAGGCTGCCTTTGTCCACAGCCTGGGACTCAGGTATGTATTTTCTTTCCTCCACCCCTCTCCCCTGCCATCTATTGCCTCCCTGCCCTACCAGCCACACTTACCTTTTTTTTTCTTCTTTTCTCAGGAGCGAACGCGCTGGGAACAATTCTGTTCCCAGCGCATCAGCTCCAGATGGCCGCCATGGAAATGGAAAAAGGACTCTGTTTTCCTTTTCCCGGTGGCCATTTTATTTGGCTTTTTTTTTTTTGATCTGTTCAGGAACGAGGCAGCATTTCGGAACAGAATAAAATGCTATTAGTACCCCGGTCTAACGGCCGTGGTACTAATGACAATAAGCCCTGAGACGGCGGTCCCAATGCCGCCCAAGGTAATGCCCCCGTTGTAACTATGGGCCCCGGGGGCATTACCAAGGGAGGTATTGCCACAATAACCTGCTGTGCAAGGTGCACTGGACCCTTTTGGTGTCGGTTTTCGCCGGGTACAGGTGAAACCCTACTATAGCTAGGCTTGGCTATTGACCCAGTTTCATCAAACACCCAGCCCCATTGCTGGCTCCTCCGATTCACAGCAATCCATTAAGTATTCCAAGTCCCAATGGACTTTTTCATCTCCCCATACTCAGGGTCTGTTTTAGGATTTGTGAGGGCCTTCGCGGCAATTGATGTGTGCGGCGCACTAATTTAACTCATATTAACATTGCCAGGTGTGACAATACAGAAAACAACGCCACAGGGGTGACATCAGTCTTTGAAATCCTACAGCATCATTAAAAGTTACATTACGAGGAGTTAATAACGATAGACCACTTTGTAATGTACTTATGAATGGTCCTCATTATTAGGAATGGAGAAGCCATGTAGTCTGCTGAATATGATTATGACTGTTTTGAAAAGCGTACGATATAAACGGTATCACTTCTACGGGCTGATCAAAATGACGGCAGACAGGCACGGTAAGAGAACATTATTTGCCCAAGATCACACACCTTTCAGTTAAGTGGTGAAGCTGAGAGTTTTTCCCAGTCTGCAGTTTAGGCCCTTGACTGACTGCACATCTTTTCAGTGCTGGTTGGTAATAATATTTAATAAACTAGCTGATCGATATATAAATCCATACAGCAACCAGTTAAGCAAAATAGTATACTATGAGTGTAGCTTTATGTTCCCCATTCTGAATGGAAGTATTTAAGGACCAGAATGCAAACAAACTCATTAAGCAGTTTAAAAAGGAGGCACGAGGGTATTCTGGTGACTGTTTTTGTCATGCGAACGTTTCAGTAGCTAACTGGAGCTCTGTGGGAGATTTCAGTAGCCAACTGGAGCTGTGTGGGGGTTTTCAGTAGCCAACTGGAGCTGTGTGTGGGGTTTCAGTAGCCAACTGGAGCTGTGTGGGGGATTTAAGTAGCCAACTGGAGCTGTGTGGGTGTTTTCAGTAGCCAACTGGAGCTTTGGGGTGGATTTCAGTAGCCAACTGGAGCTCTGTGTGGGGTTTCAAGAGCCAACTGGAGCTGTGTGGTGGATTTCAGTAGCCAACTGGAGCTGTGTGTGGGATTTCAGTAGCCAACTGGAGCTGTGTGGGGGGTTTCAGTAGCCAACTGGAGCTGTGTGGTGGATTTCAGTAGCCAACTGGAGCTGTGTGTGGGGTTTCAATAGCCAACTGGAGCTGTGTCTGCTGGATTTCAGTAGCCACCTGGAGCTGTGTGTGGGGTTTCAGTAGCCAATTGGAGCTGTGTGGTGGATTTTAGTAGCCAACTGGAGCTGTCTGTGGGGTTTCAGTAGCCAACTGGAGCTGTGTGGGGGATTCCAAATGTTTCTGCTTTTATAAACTCCTATCACCCAATGTTAACTCTAATTCAGGGAGACATGCTCCCATTCGTAGACATTTGCCAGACTCCAATGCCAGGTGCTGGGGAGCGGTGTTCGGGTCACAGCATCCTCCTACTGCTGGTTCTGGAGGTGAGAATGCTGGGGGAGGCAGCGGTACCCGCTGGAGAGTAAGGCGTTGGGCAGCCCCACAGGCAGCCAGTGTGTCGCGGCAGCCCCTGCCATGTGCACCAGTATACATTCATAAAGTTTCACAGGTCTGATCAGAAAAAAGGGGTTTTAACAAGGCAATAATCTTTCTAGTAGACACCATGCAGTCTCCAGAGGTCACACTGCTGAAAACGTGTGGTGATTATTAATCTTCAGCTCAAATAATTGAGGGGGCGGGGAGGGGGGCGCCGTCTGGCACTTTTCGATATTAAAGTAGAGCGCTGCGATTGTGTCTATTCGCGATTGGGCAGAGTAAGCCCCCAGGCCTTCGATAGTCTCCGGCTTTGTCCACAGTCTTCCCATCCTGGTGATTAATGGACGTAATATGGAGTCATTAATAGGATCCGGTGTCAGGGGCCTGGAATCTCGTCTCAGCCTTTGCTCCTGTGCGGCCATGTGTTTAAATAGAAAGCCCAGAGGGATTTCAAGTGTGGGTGCCCGTAAAAGGTTTCTTACATGTGAATTGTTCATATCTCACATAGTCAGTGTTCTCTTTATGCCGCATGTCTGTCTTGTGTGGTTTACAAACAAACACAACCTTTGCAGAGACTCTGCACTCTGTGTAAGCATCTGCCTGCCCTCATATTGTGAACATGATAGTATCTTTAGAAGAGCAGGTTTACATAGAATTGAGTCGATTGGTGCGCTGCTTAAAAGGAATACGAATCGTGTGCCTAAATTATGGATATTGATTTATGCAAGGTATGTAACGATTTTATTAGGATGAATTGTAAAAACTGTAAAATTATTAATTGTATTGTTTTTGATTTAATGTATTATATATTTATTGTACAAATGTAAGTATAGTGTGTAAAGTTCACTTTTTTAACTTTACATAGGTTTTTACATAGAATTGAATCAATTGCTTAAAAGGAAAACGATTGGTGTGCTTAAATGGTGGGTATTGATTTATGCAAGGTATGTTAAGGAGACAAAAAAGTTATTGATTTTTTTCAATCGATTTTATTAGGATGAATTGTAAAATTATTAATTTCATTGTTTTTTTGATTTAATGTATTTATTGTACAAATGTAAACATAATGTGTAAAGGCAACATTTTTAACTTTATCACACTTAATAAAAATAAAAAATTACTGTGAGCATATAAATAAATTTTGACTTTGGAGAAAATAGGCATTTTGATTAGCATACTGGCTCATTGAAGTTTTTGCCGATGTTGTTGCATCCACGGGGACGATACCAAGCTCTGAGCGATGAGCAGGTAAGGAGGGTGGACAGCAGGTCACGGAAAGGTAGGATGTTCTTGGAAGACGGTGCATGGAAACGGCCCCGCCGCAGAGCCGCAGCTGTTGGTCTTCAGAGGTCTTCTGAACCTCGGATGGTCATGTTGAAGGTGCAGAAGAAGAGGATGGGTAGTCCAGAGGAAAGAATCTGGGTAGTGCAGGGATTGAACCCCACCTATGAACTGTCTACTTGAGGTGGATGGCTAGCACATTTTGGGAAGCTGACTTAACGCACCTTGTTGGATGTCTGGCAGCCATTTTGCCCATTCCGGCTACGGACAGGTTATTCCTTCATTGAATCCTATTAATTCTCCAGCAACAGGAGAACACATCTATACATTCAAAGGGACAGTGTAGTTGCTGGCCTTCTTTTGGAATAAGAAATAACTTAGGGAGTTTTCAATGGCTGCACCATGGTTTCACCACTGGTAAGTACAATAAAGATTCCTTGGTGCAAAACATGAGTATCAAAAATCACAGATGTACTCACCCGTAGGGTATACAGGACTAGAGCCTTGCCCTGTGAATACCCATGCGGCATGGCCTTGAGAGGCCAAGCAAGTGATCCACGCATGCATGAGTGAGTGCAGGCAGGTGAGTGGAGCAGCCAGCATGGACAGGAGTGCTCCAGTCCTCCGGGTCTGCTCCTGGCGATTGGCTCTTACCCAATGATGTGGATATGTTTTTATTAAAGCCTGTTCTACTGCACAGAATTGCTTCCCTCTTCTTCTATCCGTGCAGGCTTTGAGGTCATCAGCCTCCACACCACACTACAGACGAGCTTCCGCACATCCTCCACCTACCGCATATCAGCACCATGCAGAGTGCCACTCCGCTGCCACCGTACAGTGAACCACCAGTTTCCTGGAAACAACGGGTGCCACTTTTCGAGGCATACTTTGAGGTGCTAGGAGGGCTGGATTTCACCCCGAAGGAAAAAGGCAATATTGTTTGACACCCTGGGATTTCAGGGGCAATAAAAGAACTGTAGGAAGTACCCCCTCCAGAAGTGGTGGAAGAGGACACTGTTTGTTGTCAAGCTATTCAGAGACTGGCACATTTTGTGAAGAGGGAAAATGTACAGAAATCAAGTTTTATTTGAGAAAGCAAGCTTCCAGGGAGCAAGTAACTACGTGGTCAATTTAGGAGAATTATCCTTATTTTGAAATGTCCACAAAAGATTTGATCACATGACAATGGACATGCTATTAGTTCATACCAACAAGAAGAAATTGCAAGAGAATTAAATATAAATCAAGACCTTATATTGGACAGAACTTTATAAATAGCCAGATTGCTTGAAGAAACCCTCGCAAGGAGAAAAGACTTTGCAGTTCTGTCCCACACAGCAGAAATGCAGGCCTTATCCCCATCACTACTTCTGTGTTGCATCAGGAGCAACGTAGGTAAGGGTGTTTAACCCCACAAGGCTCTGGTAGAAAGCGGTTGCAGAATGAGGCTCACTTCTTCATCCAGAAAGGAAACAGAAGCAGTGGTCAAGCTGCACTGCACCACCATGTGGTACTGCGATAAGGGAAATAGAAGAATAGAAGATGGATACCTCCATCCTTGTTTATGTGTCAGATGTGTATGGAAAACTGCAACAACTTGAGGCAGTTTGCCAGTGTGCTGTCCTGGGGTCAAGGGAAGCCATGCCTGGATCCAATCGAAAGGGTGGCAAATTCGCAATGAGCTAATCAGCACCGATGGTTTGTACCAGACCACAAGCCTTACAAGATGCCTGGGCGCCACCGCTACTGAAGAACGGTGACGACGAGAGCAGGAGCAGTCCGGGTATGTCCGCGCAGAAGCGCAGTCTGCTTTGAAACCTGCAACAGATTCGGGCACCAAGCAAGAATAAGGGAGTAACCCACTTGTGACTGGAGTGTGTATGCGATTGGTCAACCACCAAAAACAAAATCAGAGCGGAAACAATTTAGGTAATGTGAATGGAATGATATATGATATGGTATTTATAACGCGCCTATACACAAGTGTTTCAAGGCACGAAGGGAAGAAAATGGAGCGGAGATAAACAGATCAAAGAAAAAAATACAGAGACTTAAAAATTCAAACCGAATACCACAGACATGAGTAGGGTAATGTCACGACTGACAGTGGACGAATGCCATCAATGTCAGCTCGTGGAGGGATGGGACACGCCACCCCGAGAGCAGTCTTCCTGAGATAACCCAACCCTTTCGCCCTCACGCTGTCCCAAGACACGGGAGTGAGATGGTTAGAGTGGATCAAGGAGGATTAAGACTTTGCAAAGGCTTTAGGCGACCAGGAAGCCACCTCAAGCATCAGCATGCTTCTTAATTTTGCAATGTAAGAAGTGAAGATGATACTGAAGACCTTACAACCCAAAGAGAAAGAGTCCAAAGGCTCCCTCAGAGCCGCGCTATGGAACAGATTTGTATTAAAGAGCGACATTGACTACGAGCCATATTCAGTCAACCAATGCCGAAAAATGGAAGGGAAAACAATGGTTTATTTTGTTTCGATATTGCAGAGGTTAGTCCTGCATTATGAGCTTAATTAAAAGAAATTGGTAGTATCCCAGTCAACTGCGCTGCAGGTGGGAAAGTGTTGGAGTAACGCTGTGCGTCGCACTGGAGACAGATAGTGGTATCTCTCCCAGGTACACACTGGACAATTGAGTAGGGTGTGAGCACACTGTCACACCAGATGCCTCACAAACAGAAAATGAAGACTGGCTTTCGCCAGATGATTACATTCATTGGAGGTTTGTATTGAAACCATGAGAAACAATCAAGCTATTTATTTGTACATTTGATAACTTTGTAAATATGTACATTCATATCATGCTAACGTATACGTGGCTTGGCAGGGTAAGCCCTAGCAAAGGAAATGGTGACCAAGTGTGGGTGTGTGCCTTAGACAATAGTGATAAAGAATGAGAATTTTCTCAGTGGAGTCTAATAAAGTGATAAGCCGAGCCGACAAGTGTTTCGAGCGCCTGCTCTTCGTCAGGGCTGGATAATGAATGTTTTCCCAACTAAAAAAGTTATTTCCTCAGGGCTATGTGAATTAAATTTAATTAATCAAAACATGAATACATGAAGCCACGTTTGTAACGAAAATTATGAACACATTTTACAAATTGCAATGTCATTTGTCATTGTGCGTTTGACAAGTTCTCCAATGAAGGGGGCATCCACCTACGTATTATAAAAGGGTGCACATTCTCCTTCAGGAAACACCTCTCAACCTTTAACATTAACATTACCAACTATGTACGCCCCCAAAACGCCCCACTGCACAGTTCATCGCACTGATGCAGAATGAGTCCTTTGGGAGAATGGCACCATACGTGACCTACCACAAATTCTTAACAGAGTCTTCAGGGAGTTGTGAATCTTTGAAGTTGAATGTGTGATAATGGCCCAACCATCAACTGCCACAAATGTAGGAGGTCCACAAAATTCATCAAATTCCCATATCAGAGGATAACTCCACTCTGTCCCGAGGCCAATGGGATGGCCGAGAGGTTCATGTAATAATTGAAAAATACCATACAAAAAGAGGGGAGAGAGAGAACTCCCATCCTGCAGGCCCTCTGCCAGGTCTTGAGACAATACCAGAGCACCCTCATTGAAATACATTTGTCAGCCCCGCAGATCTGATGGCGGCCAGGAGGTCACAGCCAGGAAATACTCAAGTTAGCTGTCAGAAGACAGCCTTCAAGAGCAAAATATGTACTGATCGCAAGAGACATGCCAAAGAGGTCACTCTGGAAGCTGAAGACAAGGTCATGGTGCATCAACATGAGGTGAGCAAAGCACCATGCCCATTTGAAGACAAATCTCTGGGAGCACCAGCGGTTAAAGACAACATGGTAACAGCAACATATGGCGGGCGAGTAGTCACAAGGAATGTGACCCACTTAGAGAAGCCCATGATGACTGAGCCAGATAATAGGGGTGAGCAGAGAAGCAACAACCTAACAGGTACAGACAAAAGATGAGCAGTATCTCCTGTCCAATCCTTTGGTCTCTGAGAGATGTGGAAGGATACAGGGCTATACCCAATGGATTGTCATACAACCCACATGGGTCATAGAAGAGATGGGGAAAAAGAGAACTTGGAAGGAGATGTTGTGTCCTAACTGGAGTCCCTTAGGTAAAGGTGCCTGACACCATGAGGCTCTGGTCAAAAGAATGTGGAAAGACACCATGAATAAGCAGAGAAACGGAAGAAGAGAAACTTGCCCTGCTGAAAGGAGACAGAGGCAGTGGTCTAGTCATGCCTTTATGGTCTAATGAGATAAGGCATGAATATACAAAAATGGACTTTGGTAATTGAGGTTTTAGAGAGATACTATATACATTCACTAGACAGTGTCATTTCAAAAATAATAATTTGTATTCTTCAAGTAGACATTTCAATACTGTTTGCTCACAGAGCACATACATCATGTACAATAGACATCTTCCCATTCGCTTCACCATTCATACACACTCTCATTCAACACACCAAATAATCAATTTAAACATAAACACGGGTAATTGAGCCTGATCATGAAAAAGATTATATTTCAATGTACAATTTCATTACACCTATAGCAATTTTAGTGTGTAATTTAGTATAATAGCACCTCTGTTTATCTACAAGATCTACATATGTTTCGGTCGTAATCATACGGCTTATTTTCAATTAGCCTAATGTTCCTCGACCTTCTTCAGGATCTGGGTGGACCTACACTATGGCCTAACCCACTTACATCTGGTGAACAATATCTTCCAGTATAAATCTCCAACACCACTTTATGCTCCTTATACATAGATTCAAAAGAGCTTTTCATTAAAGTGGAGCCGCCAAGTGGTTAGTTTTTCCTCTTGTTCCAATTACAGGGATTATTCTCTTATTGGTCATACCGAGTACGGCCTCTCAATGCAATTCATCACACAATGATGCACATTGTACTTATCCTCCTGTCCGTGCTCAAATTAGAACTCCTCGTCACCGAGTCATTTCAATGAAAATTAAACTATTGTTGTGATCATTCACCCCTCACAACAATATTGACAATCCAGTCCATTTGACTCTGCTGCCTGCAGCTACACCAGCATTTTAGTGTCCTCCTTCTCACACATTTTAGCGTCCTCAGAAGGAGGACGCTAAAATGCTGGTGTAGCTGCAGACAGCAGAGTCAATTGGACTGGATTGTCAATATTGTTGTGAGGGGTGAATGATCACAACAAAAGTTTAATTAGAAAAATAACATGAACAAGCGGCACTTTATCACCCCCACGCAAATGGCCAAGTAGAGAGAGATAACCATTTAATAAAGGCAAGTTTCCAGCTAGTGTTGGCCTCTCAGATTGATCTGTATTCAATAGCCAAGGAAGCAGTGGCACCCCACAGAATAACCTCAAATGCCATCACGAGCATATCACATTCCAAACCATGAGAGGCCGCATGGCATATTCTGCAATTATATCACCCTGGCTTCTGTACGTTAGGGTCGACAACACAGTACCCATCGACGACATACTATGGAGGGTGAGGATAAAAGAAGACAAGCACAAAAGAACTTTACTACAAACCAAAATCAACTCTTGCATCAGATGTAATCAGGGGTGATTAGGTAAAGATCTGAGTCAATAACAAAGACAATGGGCCTCATTATAAGAGTGGCGGGCACGGTATGAACGGTGCCAGTAAGGCACCGGCACCGTTCATACCATCCCGCCACATTACGAGTTCTGCTCGTGGGTGCCAGACAGCCCGCCAGGTCTTACCTGCCGGGCTGTGCGGCCCCGCGAGCATTACTCGCAATTGCGCCGGCACCGTTATTAACGGTGCCGGTGCAAGCATGCTCCCCATCCCCATTCTGCCCTATGGGGCAGAATGGGGATCGGGATCCCGGCATTGCCGCCACCCGCGAATGGGCAATTACCAGCCCATTCATCTCGTAATGGGCCGGTTATTGCCCAATCGCGGAAGCCGGTGCCGGTAGCAAGCATGGCGGTAGCCGTGCCTGCCATACAGGCACGGCTACTGCCATGCTCGTAATGAGGCCCAATGTCACTCACTGTATACTTGATGATGCAACTATGTCCTCACTGATGAAAACCATGTGTGGAGCATGTAGAGAGTCACCTTATATCAAAAAGGACACACTGAACTCAACGAGAACCGATCCCAAGACAAACCCAGAATAGACCACCACGTGGACAACTAAGATCTTGACCTTGGTGTAGACCGTGAGAGGACATAGGAAAGCCATTCTAGAAGTAACATGAGCCTCAGCGCCTCAGGTGAAATGAATAACCAGATATTGACCCATATTAAAGCGCCCATGTGTGTCAAAAACAATAGCAGTTGTCTATAATCGATAAATGTACCTGTGCAAGATAACTCAAGGATCACAGAGTGACACAAAATAAATTGCCCAGCAGAATTTGTAACTGTGAGATGACCTAAATACACCTAGGACATGACCTTTATTAAGATAAATGAGGGTTGTGGTATTCTCGACTGAAGCTGGGCCTCATGGCACGCCCATGCAGCGTGACGTCACAAGGCCAGGCAACTGACTCGGCCATGTGCGAAAGAACACACGCATATGAGCGGAGAGGCCAGCCTGGAAGATAGGGCACCAGTTCTCGAGGCCTGCTCCTGGACAAGCTGCTGTTATTGAATTCTCTACGTATTTATTAAGCCCTGTACTACTGAGCAGAGTTGTTTGCCACATCTTTGCTGTGTGTGCTCTTTGAGGTAAACAACCTCAACAGCTCAGTGGGGCTATATAAAAATCTCGACTAGAATATATTGTCGTCGCACTACTCAGAACCCGCCAATTTTCCAGAAGTCTAAAAGAAACAATCCATCTTGGGGCCTTGAGTGATTGGCCTCCTGGGGAAGCGATAAATCCGCTTTGTTTCTGCAACACCTGGTGATGTCATTAATTAATTAGAATCAGCGGCTATGAAGGTTCCCTTTAAGTTAAAAAAAAGGAGTAATTTAAATGTATGGACAGAAATCTCGCAAAGCCTATAGGTTTTTTTGTTTACTTACTGGGGTGGGGGCGGGTGAGGTTATTTCATCCAGGGAAGTCAATTTCCCCTGCCAGGAAGATTTTAACACATCAGTAATGACAAATTAGACTCCTTGTCCAAATCTAGCCCAAACAGACTAGGTAATATAAGAGAGGTCTGCGGAGAACTGACCAACAAATTACAATATATTCTTGGCGCCCTGCATTGTTTACCTTTGCTCCAAAAGAGGCTTTCATACCCTACAGACCAGGTGGAAAATATTACTTAAACACACAGAGCTGTCAGGATGTCCAAAGTGCACAGAAAAAACGTCCTTGCTTGCCAGAAAAAGACAAGAGGTTTTTTGGAGAGTTATGTGATGTGTGCAAAGGACCCTCAGAGCACAATCTGATTAGAATTAAGTAGGAAAACGATGTAACGTGTAGCTTGGCTGATAATCTTGGCAGGGACAAGCCAGTTGGCTAGGAAATCAGTGATGGGGGGAGGGGGGGTTATGCGATTTCTTTCAGCAGCTTGCGTGTGAAGGACCTTTTCAAGCTTTTGCAAAAGACAAAAAATAGAAATGAGGACTGTACGGAAAAGATAATCTTAGCATGAACAGCAGCATTACATTTAAGAGCGGAGTATTTCATTAAAGAGCATTTTTAACTTTCAGGCACACAGACATTTGAAGGGCGTATTTAAATGAAAAACCAGAGAATGATAAGCCAAGGAAGTAAAGCTGTAGATCATCTAGATGGAAACCACGGCCATGTAAGTTTGCAGGATGCAAACATTCCGTGTTGTGTGAAATGTTCGAAACATATCCATCTTCACTGGCAGAATCCTTTCTTCCTCTGTGTGGTAGAAATGCATTCCGAGGAGAGATCTTCAGACCAGAAGCAGAGATCAATAGGTCAGATGCGTAAAATCCATAGGTTAGAAGCTCAAGATTAACAGGTCAGAGGCTTAAAATCAACAGGTTAGAAGCTGAAATTGAAAAACAATGGGGAACCAGAATCAGAATCATATTGCCACGAAAGCAAAGCAGTGTTTACACCTACTGTACTTTTAATTAACAATGTATTGAATAGCTTATTTAGTATTCGGCCAATAACCAAATATTTCGTCAAGTATTCGGCCGAAGCCAAATGTGAAGCCGAATGCTTGTTTTATTTAATAAATCACATTGCATATTGTAAAAATATACTTCAAAATCTCTATTTGGGATGTATGTTCCCATAATGGATTTATTTCTGTTCATTTTAATTAACATCTCATCCTTATTTAATGCACACCATGCAGAAAAGAACAGATTTAAGAATAAAAGCAGCACCCGTATGTAAGGAAGCCTGCTGCATAAGAAAAACCAGCGGGAGGCTTCACGAATGCAAAGTGCTTGCGTGCAGTGAAGAAAGTAAGTGGTGCTGCAATTTGCAACTGCCACGGCAAATTATATACATTGCAATCCCTTGCCTGTTGCAAGATAGCTTATGTGAAAGTCAATTTCGCACCGTCCTTCCAGCTTGCACATAAATGTACACATTGGTTCTGTCTGCTCATAGAGGACACAAGTCGTGGCTACAAGTACATTAAGTGGTCACCAACTCCCTACTATTGCTAAAGAGGGGATTCCCTCCCCATTGTGCCAAACATGTGGGAGGACTCTCTCCGAAAAGCAGATAGGGAAGAGGCAGGGGTCATCACAAGTAGGAAGGTAGGAACATGTGATTGAATCTGCCCAAACCCTACAAGCTGCATGAAGACACTTGCCTGGTGGGCCGTATCTGAATTCCACCAAACCTCAATCCACGCCCACTTACTCCACCTTCTTCCCACCACATTAGAGGATGCAAGGCTCAATGGACTTTCCCCATGTCTCTCATGCTTCTGCCCTTTATCCCACAACACCAGAAGGTATAGTGCTCTATATTTCTGTACTCTCTCACACTTCACCCATTGAGACACATTAGCCTATAAAATTACTCTAGAGATTTCCCAATAAGCAGTTCTCCCGAGAGGCCAATGTCGCTTGCATCCCACACTGCCACACATGTAACTGACTCGTCCCCAGCTCCCCTGCTACTCATTCACGTACACAGCATATGGAGTCCTCATACCTCTGTCTTTCTCTATACTCCCTCTAACAGACTGGCCCACAGGGGATCTGGAGAGATTTCTCAACATGAAGTTCCGCAGAGGCTTTTTATGTAGCCTCTGGCTTCCGGCCCTGGTCCATGCAAGGGTGTCCACCTCCCTCACCCTGGACCAGGAACAGTCCCCAGGTGAACCACCATCCCCACCTCCCAGGCCAGTCAGTAGGGAGGGCCGCTGCACCTCAAAATAAAATTGCTGATAATAGGAGATGAGCTACACCCTGAATTCTTAGATCACTAATAGACACAGACACCAGAGTGATTTTTTTTAGGTATCCTTCTTTATTTATGAACTCCCTTAGCTTTTAAACCTTTTACCTTTTATATTCCCTAGGATTCGCCTGTTGTGAGCAACACCTGACTGGGGACCTGCAACGTCAACTCACCCTTCCTTGGAGGGGTCTCGGGGAACCTTAGGGTGAGTGAGGTGCAACAAAAGACTTACTTAAACTCAGGTACCACCCCCAAGGAGTGTGAGGTCAGAGGATGGGCTCTGTGGGTGGTCCCATCTCGCTAGGCGGCTTCAGGCAGGCTGCCACACTATCCTGTTGCCTCACGCCAGGGTACCTCTCGTCTACCCCCTTTCTCTACTTAACATTTATAACTATATTTAATATCTTACCCCTACTTAACGTTTACCCCTAATTAGCATTCTCATTAACACTTACCCTAAACTCTACACTTACACCTACTTGACAGTCTACACGATTAAATATATACACCTAACAACACATACATTAACATATAACATATATACTACATAAAACACTATGGGCCTCATTACACGGTATGCGGTAACCATGGCGCTAATAGCGCCATGGTTGCCGCCGGTATTTTACCGTGTCCGCCTTGGTGGATGGCGGAATTACCGCCCTACTCCAAGGTGAGCGGGGGCGGTAATTCGCCATTCACCAAGGCACTTCCCATTACCATTTTAGCCCCCATAGGGCTCAATGGGAATGGGAAAGGAGCTAATTACGGTAACGCAAATTGCGGTACCGTAATTAGCCCCAAGGTCCCTTTGCGGGCCCGTTCCTTAACGGCTGGTAAAACCAGCTGTTAAGGTCGGGTCCCACAAAGGGACCTCGTAGTAAGGCGGTAAGTGTTTACCGGTACCGGTGCCCTTACCGGTACCGGTAAACCCTTACCGCATTCCGTGTAATGAGGCCCTATGTCACAATGGGTGACTGCTGCAGTGAGTCACCCCCTCACAGTACCTTCATGGGTCTGTCCCTTGGTTGCACGCTGACGGATGGTTGCATAGCTGGCGGTAGAGCTGGCTGTTGCAGGCCTGGCTATCTGCTGGTGGTACAGCTGACTCGAGGCATGACTGGATAGTTGCTGTGCTGGATGGGGACCTGTAACATGTGGATGAATGATGGGGCCTGGCCCCTCTTCTTTCTTCAGGGTGGCCCTGTCCACATATGGGGCCACCTGCACTCACTGTGCAGCCCGCTCTCTTTAAAATGTTCCTTGGCAGCCCCCTGCCTGCTTGGGGTCTGCCCCTTGTCACTGCCGCTCCTGCAGATCTTTTACCTCTTTCTTCTCGGTGGTCTTGTGGGCTGGGGGGCCACCCTTGATCAAAGCCACACCCCTAAGCCCTTTATAATCTTCTGTGTGGGCCCCATTGGTTGGGGGGCCAACGCGCACTCACCGCTGCATACTTTAAAATCTTCGGGGCAGCCCCATTAGCGTGAAAGCCACCCATGTCACTGTGTGGCCGGCGCCACCATCTTTACTTCAGGCGGTATCTCCTGTGCCATGGGGATGCCGCCACTCTCGACGCCGCACTCCAGTGGCCTTTTTAACTTCAGGTGCCATCCCCATAACAACCGGGACACCGCCACCTTCGCCACTGCACGCCCGCGCCTTGTTGGGGCGTCTTGCCTGCCCCCTCGGTAAAGCGTCGCGAGACGCAGGGGACCGGCCACTGTCCTTCACCGAGGCAGGGACGCTCAAGGCTTTCCTTCACCTAGGCTGCCCAACCGAGCAGCCCGGGATTGGCTTCCTCCCTCCACTTCACCCGGGCTGGCCAGCGAGGCCAGTCCAGGACTTGTATTCACCGCTCCACTCTCTTGGGTGCAGCAGAGTTCGCTGCTCTTTACCTCCCCAGGTGTGCCAAGCCTGCACAATCCCGGGAGGCCTTTTATGAAGGGCCAGCCTCGCTAGCCACGAGGCGGGTTGTCAGGGGGACGGCTGGGCAGTCTGGTCTCCCCCCACCTCCCCCACGCAGCCCGTGCTGAACTGTTCTTGTTTTTCTGGCCGAGGCAGTGCCTTGCATGCTGCCTGGGTCTTTAATACCCCTTGGCCTGTCCAGTCTGAGCCGCCACCTGCTATGGCCCCGGGGAGGCCAAGCTGCCCCAGGGAGGCCGAGCTTCCCCTGACATGAGCAGCTCAGCCCCCTGGTTTATGATCTGGGGGGCTCCCCCACACATTGCCCGGCGCTACAGATGGATTAAGCCCCGGGGGGCCGCTTGAGGCAGCGAACCCCCAGGTAAATCTTTTTCTATTCTTTCTCTGCTTCTCTCGCTCTTTGTTTCAACTGTCCTTTTTTCAACCATTTATTTTTCAAATCCTCACCGGATACTTTTCTCTCCGCAGCCAGCTCATTCTTGGGCAGGGGAGTTCCTTTGGTTTCTTTTTTCTACTACCCCTTGGTCGGCTGGATGGTTTCATCCAAAACACACACGTAGCACACACATAAAAAAAACACACTACACATTAAATAAAATGCTTTTATTACTCTGATGTATGCGCCTTTATTTGTAGGTGTTCCCTTAGGGGACAAGCAGGGAGCCTCTGCTAGTTGGACCCCGTGGGGCCAGGGGCTACACTTAGGTGGGGGAATGTCTGCCTGACATTTCCCATAGGAATTAAGCAAACTCACCTTTCACTCGTTCTCCCCGCTCCTCCCCAATTCAGAAATATATGCGCCTCTGGTCTTATAGTTAATCAGGAATGCTTTCAAAAAATGTTTAAATCCATTGCCTTTTGCAATTTGCATTACATCTTGGCCTCTCTGATTTGTTACTTCGCATTAAATTCATAAGACAAAAAAGTCCAGCTAGTGCCGAACAGCAAGAAATTACTCGAAGGAAAACAAAGCTACTTGTTTGTAAAAATTCCACCCAATACTTTCTCAAAGTGAAAGTTTGGTACACCGCTAAATTTAATGTGTTATTTATATATACAAATTATTCAAGCTTTCTGATTCCTCCCTGATGCAGCCACCTGGTCCTGAATGGCAAGTGTTTGTATGGTTTAGGTCTACTTGATCAAAAATATTTGACCTCTTCCAATTTTACCTAATTTTGTGGGTCTTTTTTGGGGTCACAAATGCGGGGAGAGACCTTCAGTACCCCCCGCTTCCCCACTTTCCACCACCTTAACCTATTGCCTTACCTCTCCCCACATATTTATTTTGTTTAATTTGTCCGAAAAAACAATCAAAACAATTCGGTCAGATTGAAAAGGTCAAATGTTTTTCGATCAAATATGCTAATACCGTTTGTGTAATTTGCACTTCTGTTTCCTTTTGTAAATCAGGGAAATGTTACTCTTGTGTAAATTACACATCCAAAGTAAATGCAAATGCTGTTTTCTGTCTTTAAATCAGCCCTAACATGGCTGCACCAATTAATACATTCTCACTTCTTAAATAAACCTTTCTGAAACCTTTTTTTGGGCTTGTCCGCCCACTAAATAGTGACATCCAACCAAGTACAAACAATCACCAGCAAACATTAGAATAATGTCCATTGCAAATGGTTTGTGTGCATGATTCCCCTAAGAACGTGTGTGTGCCACTGCATGTCTTATACAACATCAACAGGTGCTTCAGTGACACTGCTGCCAGTTTAGCACCTAAAAAAGAAGCGTGCCCAGCCTTCTGAGCCAGTGTGCAGTGTTTCCAAGTACAGTATTAGGCACCATTTAATACCAATAGAAAGAGGGGGCCTCTAGGATCCTACCTCCCACCCTTGATCAACATATGCCTACACCTCCCGGCTAAGGTCATCCTAATCTTTGGCCTTATATTTAAATTCTAGTGGAACTTTACAAGTCACTGGATCACATATTTGACAATTGTCACCTATGTAAGAGAGTCATATACAGAAACACAAAAGGGGTTTCCAACAAACTACCATTACATATCCACACCAGGGGTCAACATAACTAGCTCTCACACCAAATCCATGTAATCACAGACCATCAATCTTTTAACAAATATAAAGAGATGGTAGGCTCAATTTTAGCAAAAATAATTCATCAGTTTATTATATTTTCTAATAAAACAGACCATTAGGTCACGTTTGTACAACTCATTATACATAAAAAACACAAATAAAAAGAGACATATGATCTATGATTTAAATCTTGTGATGTGTTCACATATTATTTGATAGTCAGACAATAGTAATGTTAGTAGCACAATGGGTGACTTCACAATAGCCTGATCTTATATTGCTAAAGCGTCCCCACTTCTTTTGTGTCGACGTGCACAAATACGTTTCCAGCCTTAGTACTTTCACACCGACTTCTCCTTATTTTTTATCAATTAGTCGTGTATGTAAGGCTTTCTTCAGGACACAATGTTAACAAGTACAGCTTGTCACACAATCAAGTGTGCAATGTCTCGATGTATCTAAAAAACACACAGAAAAAACGAAGTAAATTACTGAAAGAGCCTATTATTATTTTTCACATGTATGTATAGCAGAGAACCTATGTTTTTACCTCTCCATCTATTTTGGTGGGTATGTTTATATTTCAGAGAAAACACACACAAGAGCCATGCAGTAGCCTATCGAAACATACCACGACTACTCTAGATAAAATTACCTGTGTGTCTTCCTTCACACCAATTAGCAATGATTAAAGGAAAACCATTTTAGCTAACTGGAAAATGATTAACACAGAGGATTTTAGTATTCCTCCTCCTCATTTTGCATTTAAACGCCTTACCAACATCAGAGACAAATTGGTCAACACCTATCCAGTGCCCAAATCCAGTCTGTGGCAATTACCCCCTCTAATAGGACACGTTAAGTGTGGGAAGTGCAACATGTATCAATTTACAAAGAACATTAAAACCATAGATTTGAAAAGCAGAAACTGGAAATTAGATTTCTTCAGCAACTGTGCCACCAAATGGGTGGTATATTGCATTATATGCCCATGCGGACTCATATACATCGGCAAGACCAAACGTCCGGTGCGCACAAGAATTGGGGAACACCGTGGGTGTATTAAAAACAACACAGCGGACAAACCACTGGTAGAACACTACAAATGATGAAACACACACATGTCTCTTTTTATTTGTGTTTTTTATGTATAATGAGTTGTACAAACGTGACCTAATGGTCTGTTTTATTAGAAAATATAATAAACTGATGAATTATTTTTGCTAAAATTGAGCCTACCATCTCTTTATATTTGTTAAAAGATTGATGGTCTGTGATTACATGGATTTGGTGTGAGAGCTAGTTATGTTGACCCCTGGTGTGGATATGTAATGGTAGTTTGTTGGAAACCCCTTTTGTGTTTCTCTATATACTTGGTCCTCGTCCAACAACCCCCAAAAAAAGAGGACTCATGCTGTAAAAACATGCTCACTATTTTTGTATAAAAAAAAGAGAGTCATAAACTACTGCATATATGAGAACTGTCTAAAACTAAATAGGGACAACATTTCCACATTTGACTGGGTGCGACCGGGTTTTGTACTATAAATACGTGAGCAATAACGTCATAATACAATATCAGTTACAAAACATATGAGTTGTTAGGATTGGTAAATACCTGAAGATACATATAGGTTACATAAGTGTTAATTTCCTCATTGGTGTGCACTTATCTGCCCAACCCATTATAGATAATAGTTTCACTACATCATTATATTGGCCAGTAATTGGCTGGCGCTATTCATCATGGGTGATGTGGCAAGAGGGGGTTCTATTGGTTGGCACTTTACTCACCAACCTTGGGCACTTTGACGAGATGTCAAAATATGAGAGACACATGGGGTAGGGGGAGAGAGAAGACCATGGTCTGCACTCATTCCAAATATAAATACTCCCCATCATTCCAAGGCCTTTGTGGCCATGTGGCCTTTTTGTTCCTTTGTATTTGGCTTTGTGTATCATCTCCGGTCTGTGTGTGCTAGGGTGTTCCAGCAGGTGTCTTATCAGTACTTGGCTCATAATGAATAGCCAATGTTCTTCATGTCTTGATGGAGAATGAATTTCTTCCTATTTACTGTGATTTTAGCTCATTCTAAAGTGCATGTAGTACTCTTTGTGGCCACTGGAGACACACAAAAACAAGGGGGGTCCTGGGAGTCTCTCTGCCAGACATTAGTCCTGGTTACAAGAGCCTTACCCAGAGTCTTTAGCTCACTATCTTTCACAGAGGAGAAATATCCCAACCATGTCAGTCTTTGTCCTGACCAGGGGCAGTCCAGCACCAAAATGTTAGGCAATTCTCCTCTGAACAAGAGTACCAACAGCAACCGCAGACACGTGTTTCAGAATGGTTGGAGCTCATCAGTAGGGTGGAGCTGTGCCTCTCTAAGAATAGTGAGCAAGGGGTCCACGTCTGGATTCCCCTAGTAACTTAGGGTGAGACCCAAAGTTACTTAATATGAAAAAAACAAGGGGGGTCTCTCGGTAAGGCTCTCGTAACCAGGACTAATGTCTGGCAGAGAGACTCCCAGGACCCCCATTGTTATTTGCACTGGAGACACACTTCATCTATCCATGACAAAGTATTTTGTCATACTGATCTCAAGCACCTGAACATCAATAGCTGTTTGTGCTCTTATTGTAACTGAATTAGCTTGGGAGTCTACTGCTTCTCGTTCTGGGAAATGTTATCTCGTCCCTGCGTTCTACATCTACATTACTCCCTTGGGGTCTGTTACAAACTACTGTCTGGGCAGCTTCAAGCTTGTAAAATAAATGTGTTTTCATGACTTCAGCATTTTGTCTGAGGCCTTGCTAACTCCTATGCCTGCTGCGACCTATCTGCTAGCAAAATGGCTGTACTTCTGTGCTTTTCACCTCCATGGTGGTGGCCTATATTCGCATCTGTTCATGTTACATTCACCTTAGGCATCTGCCACACGTTAGTTTCCCTGCCTATGTATTCTCTATCTAACCTGCCAATAATTCAATAGGCCCTATCAGTGTAGTGAGTACCTCTCTTGGTATTCCAGAATCCTCCTTCCTTCTATGCTATATGCAGCACACTACTTGTGCTTTCTACTATATAACTGTAGTCCCTAATAGTGGCGTACAACCAAACTAATTCTCTATGGCAGAGGCACATACGTTGGTTATTTAAAGTATTGCATCTTAGAAACTGCCTTATTGTGTCTCGTCTCTCACCCCTAGATTAAAGGGCCAGTAGGGCTGCCTCAGCTGGTCTAGTTTCTCATCTGTAGAGTAATGGTGAAGAGTTGGGGCAGGAGTTGGTATTTTCATTGTAGGAGCAGAAGGTGATACCTGCATATTCATCTGCCCCATTACAATATTTTTTAACACTATTTTCTGGCCAGTGCCTTCCAGCAGACTAGGGGCCTACGTTCTCTGGGAACGACAGAACCCCCCTTAACTCGGACATGGTTTGGCGGTGTAAGACCACTAAGGTGGTGAATGGGGGCAGTATATAAAACCCAATAATAATGTTTGCCACATCTCATTGAAGTCATTTGCAGTGCCAATGCTCCCATATTTTCTGGACGCAGCATTATGAAAGTGATGGAGCAATACTAGCACGTATTGTGGACATAACATCAAAGTGGTTTACAGTATGAATGAGTGAATATACTGTGGGTGCAGCATCATAAAACATGAAAAGACGTTCATGGTAATAATAAAAAAAAGCTGCATCAGTTTCACCCAATAATTTCCAAATAAGAGAAAGCTGCGTAAAAAGCGTCGTTGCTTGTACGTTTGCAAGATTGCTTAAAGTATTAAATCAATGGTGAAAAGTGTTCACTATTATTCGCAGTGATGCTGGAAAATAATGTTAGGCCCTAGTGTCTATTTGTGAAAATGTGCAAACACACTGACTCGATGTAACGCGAATACCGAAAAGAAATGGGCGACATTTATTAAGTAGCACTTTTTCACCTCTGGAAAGAATAGAGTCCTTAGGAATATCAGTGTTTACAAATCTGGAAAGGATGACAGCCCAGCCAATATAGCCCGCAAAAGAAATTCGACCTTCCAGGCAGACATATTTGTGATCTTGTTGAAGAAGATTCTAAAGGCCCTGGTAACATTATCAACGTGCAGCTCATCTGTCATTGTCCCGATATTTAAGAAAGGTTTATGGGAAGACCTGTCAAATGTTCCGCTTATTGCCTGGCTGGATGCCTCCAGCCAGGCGTTTGAGACTGTGGTATTAAATGAACTCAATGAATGGATTGAGGAGAAATAGACCCTACCTGTATTTTAAAATGTCCAAAGCAACATGCAATGCAGGAAGCCAAAGCATCATTGTACGCAGCTTTGTTGACTGCTCTGGCGCATGCAACATGGTCTTGAAACACATTTGTTTATAGGCGCATTATAAATAGCAATAAAAAAAATAATCGATCTAAATAGATTGTGGCGGAAATAAAAGCAATGAGGTGTGGACGAAGGCCTCCTCAAACTGCTCCCTCTGCTTCACAATGTTCGAGATCAGATTGAATGAAGGTGGGTTTCTCTCTGAGGAGGTAGAAAGTAACAGAGGTTTGACACAGGGGTCCTTACTTGCTCCCTGTTTATTTAATATACATATTACATACCTCATAAACGCATAGAAGTGTTGTTCATTTAGAGCCTGGAAGGGTTACAAAGAACATTGAAACATGCAGTTTACAATTATTCAAATGAGAACCCTTCAGAAATAAATGCAGGGAAATAAAAAAAAATGGTGACCTTTCCTAAAAGGTTAAAAGATTAACAAAATACATTATTTTTTTATTTATAAATTAATTATCGTAAACACCATTGCTGAAAAAGTATCACCTTTTACGCACTTAGGGATTGTTGCTACTAATATAAAAAAATGGATACCCTGGACTTGGAAAGAATGATCTCCCTCTAGCTGTGAAAATACAAGTTTGCTTAGGCCTATGGGGGTGAGAGCAGTGACGTCATCTAGGTGTCACCACGGGTCGCAACTGCGGCTCCTGAGGTCCCCCTGCGCTACCCCTATGGTCTCCCTTGCTTCCCCTAGAAAAGAAAGTTAAAATATATATCTATATATTATAATGTAGGCTTCTGGGATGTGGCCAGAAGCATGTGGATCTTTGTTTCTGATGTGGCTGGTTTTCTGATAGCTATAGCCGGCGAGATAGCACAGTGGGTGGAGCACTCGCTGCTGCAATGTGCGCGTGATCTGCAGGTTAGGCTCCCGGCAAGGTCAACTCAGCCTTTCATCCTGCTGAGGTTGATAAATGAGTACCAACACAGGTTGGGTGATATTGTATGTATATTTGTTCTATATGAAGCGCATATAATAACACATCATTATCATTTTGCCGTGGACGTTTGCTTGCATTCATAGTAATTTGGTAAATGGGCCTATACACGCTTATATTAACGATAGACACGGTGATCCATTCTTGTATGAAATCTATATCACTTTACAGTGATATCGTAACCATATTTTTCGTGGTGTGCTTAGAAAAAATGCTATGTGATAGCACTTCCTGTGTTGTCAAGGGGTGACAGGCCATCGCTTCCCGTGATGTCACTTCGGGGTGGGGTCAAAATGACATCACTTCCTGTGATGCCATCAAAGGTCAAGGGTCATGTGATGTCACTTCTTCTACCCCTGGCATTTTGGTGAAATAACATCCCTGGGCGAGATGTACTCGTACAAGCCAAGTATCACTGTCAATGTATACAAAATTATACCAATTAGTCTCTATTGAAGGAAGAGTAAGATGGATCTCCTGAGTAGTTGGTTAAATCGATTGGACGGGAAGATTTGGCAATGCTTATTAGGAATGCCTGCTCGCTTGCTGATCAGGCATTAAGGGATCAACTTGCTTTGAAATCACTTAGCAATTTGGCTAAGAATAGATGCTCTACCCTTTGCCTAAACATTTGGCTTTCAGAAATAAATGCACTCTGTTACTGTTTTGGGGGGAGCCTGGATGACTACATCAAATGGGCAGATTGAACAAAGCATGCCCTAACTGCAAATTTGTTTGCACATAGATAGAATAGCTATTGCATGAAACATAGAACTTAACTTAAGTTGCAATATAGAACTGAAAAGGAAAACTACAATGTGGAGGAATCGAATGGATTTTTACATAAACAAAGGTTAATGCAAAAAAAAAAATCTACCCAAAGAAATAGTCGGAGCCGCACTAGGAATACTAAGGAATACTCGGTCATGTTGAGTACCAAGTAATCTAGTCTCTTAGAAACTCTAAGACATGTATGCAAGGAACAGAAGAGCGCAGGCCGAAACATGCTGCTCACTTCGTTCACAACAATACTATGTTAAATGCACAGCAATTCTAGATATGGCTATTGGGACGTGAACAGATTTAATCAATTATTTCAGGTGTGTCCTTTTGGAAAAATGTGATCATTCGATCTAGTTGTAAACCTTGAAGTACATTCAGTATTTCTAGAAAATGGTGTTTTTTTAGAACATGCTATTATTGTATGAAGCATGGTGAAAGATGTATTTAAACCATATCACAATAAATAAATAATGCATAGTAAAAAATGGAAGGTGATTTGCTGGCATATACTGTGGACAGAGGAGCATGAACATTCTGTAAAATGTTGTGTGTACTGCTGGTGTCCTGACATCTATTGGATTTCTTTCTGTGTTACCATGGATAACAAATTGGAAATTGTATGGTTTTCTATCACATTTTCTCAAAATGTGTGCTGTAAAACGTACCATTTTAACCTTGATTTTAAAAATGTTCTCAGGAGATCCCACCGCTTATCCACCTATATTATTTTGGGGCCCCTTACTACGATCAATAACTCACCCTAATTCAAATGAGATGTTAATGGCCCCCTACTGAAAATATTCATCAGTCATCACTGACCTTCAATGGTTGACAATGCCAGCGCCCCCACAATGAACCACCTGACCCCGGCATCAAAAGCGGCCTCTGCCACCAGTGTGTGATCGCTCTTTATCCCCACAAATAAACTTGATTGCCAGCTCCTACTTCTTCCACCTACACACTGCCAAGGCAGCTCTCACTTTCCTAATGTTTCCCCACAAAGTAAATCTGATCAATGCCCTTACATCCTCCTGTTTTATGGAAGCAGGAGTGTGGCCTTGCCTTTTCCCTACTCCGTAGACTGTAGACACCCCAGGAAACTGCGGTGATCTCTTACTACGTTTCAGAAAACAGCTCTATCCACCCTACATCACCTGCAGAACACCTAAACCGCCCCATTCCTCACCTCTAAAATCCAACAATAGAGCCACTCCAAAACTTGCACTCTTCGTCCAGAAACATACTCACTATCCCTTCTTTAACGGTACCGGATCGCGCAGTTGCGCATTTGCCTCATTCTTCTGAAGACTCTGAAAACCGCCTTATCCTACGAATTAGGAACATTTCAGATCACCCGTCCTTCCGATGAGCCCTAAGGACCCGCCCTTCCCACAAACCTATTACTCCTGCCACTTACTAGCCCCCCTGGTCATAGCGCCAAGAGACTCCTTTGGTGCTGAACGTTGCACTCTACACATGCCTACAATAAAATGATTATTATTTTAGCTTTTGAGGTGGACGTCAGTGTAATCTTCTAGTTCTGACATCGCAATTGGCTGGATCCATTGATCATCCTAGAGCTGTGATATAACAACTTGCTAATTATATCAGAGCCTCTAGTTGTGTCCATTGGACTACACTCCTCTGGAGGTGAAGCCATTGAACCTGTACTGGCAGGAGGTGAAGATCGTGGGAGATAGCAGCAGCCTTTGGACTCTCATGCTCCACTCCAAGGAATAGTGGCCTGGCTCAATTAAGGATCCATTAACTCAGAGACAGCTGCACTTTTCAAAAACAAATATAAAGTCCTGCTGGTTGCTGAACAAATGTCCTAGGTTCAAGGCCCACCTGGATTGCTTTATAACAAGAATGCTTACAAGGCATTTGGTGCTTGATGTATGATTGACGAAAAACTTAATAATAAGATAGTCTTTAAAAAAGAAAAAGAACACTTATCATTTTAGTAGCACATAGAATAATGGGTTCTATGAACGTTTGCAACTTTTTCTGCCGAATGGCATTTTCATCGATTTGTTTTCACAGAATGTTCTGCTTTTATTACCACAAACAGCGGAGGGATATTCCCCTTTCGCACCCTCCTTTGCACCCCCATGGCCCCTCGTATTATATACCATATCCCTCAAACTTACGATCTGTATGTTTGTGGTAAAATAAAGTGGAAACAAATTTGGCAAAAAATGAGTTAAATGAAATTGCCATTAGGCAAAAATGGGAATACCGAATAAAGCACCCCAATCAAGTACATTTTAGAAACATTACAAATCATCTTGGAATTCTATGGTAATTAAAGTGTGCAATCTTAGACTTTGTTGTTTACAATGCACAGACCACTCTGATACATTTATTTTAATATCCTGATAATGCACAGCAAATGTGCACCCAGCAGCTACGTGTATTCAAAGACATGATATCTGCATACATCTTCAGGTGCCCAGTCCTCCACCCATGTGAGGGCAGAGGACCAAAACCTATCTGAGTGTCATACGTGCAGAAGACACTCATGCTTGTTTGTCTGTCTGTCTCAATGCCTGTCTCTATGCATCCGTCTCTCTGCCAAGCTGTCCATCTAGTTATCTATCAATCTATTTAGCTCTGTTTACATCTCTCTCTATGTATTGTAAGGGTGCAGAAGTATGATTCTGACATGGGGGCAGGTGGGTCGTATTGATTGCTACACGTTTTTATTCAAGGGTAAAAAGGAAAAGAAAACCCTATCTCGCCCTTACTCCAAGAGGGGCCCCCCTGCCTGAACTGAAATAACTAGTGTCAGAATGTCCAAGTCCCAATGTCCAGTGTCAAAATCCTAACTCTGTACCTTACACACTAAGCTAACTAAATCAAAGGAGATGTCTTCTTGGTCCAGAGGAAGGACTCCCTTCCCCTGGACAAAAGGCAGTTCTTGTCTTGGTAGGATGTTCCCAATGTGGTTTCAGCCACTCCTTAGCTATTGGGGGAATGTCTCCCTTCCATCCAGCCTTCCCCACACTTACAATATAGTTCAATGGTTGATGGGGGAAGTGTATCCTTTTCCCCAGCCCTTCTCAGGCTTGTGTTTCTGTTCCACAATTGGTGGGGGAATGTCTCCCTTCCCCTCAGCCCTTCTCAGGATTATGGCTTTAGTTCCTTGGGGTCCCAGACCTTGGTTGGCAGGTCTGCCTTCCTCTCGTCATATACTGCACCGAAAAAAAGAACAGCTTAGATGCACTCCCCAAGCTGTAGTAGTCCCCAACGCTGATTGGCAGACCTGGTTCCCTCTCGCCAAGTACTCTGACGAAGAAGAGCAACCTGGATGCACTCCCCAGGTTGTGATGGGTCCCTGACCCATTTAGGCAGACCTGGTTCCATCTCACTAGATACTGCAATGAGGAAGAGCAGTCTGGATGCACTCCCCAGTCTGTGGTGGGTCCCTGACCCTAGTGGGCAGACCTTGTTCCCTCTACCCAGGTACTGCGATGAAAAAGAGAAACCTGGATGCACTCCCCAGGATCTGGTGGGTCCCTGGCCCTGGTGGGCAGCCCTGGTTGCCTCTCCCCATGTACTGCACCGAAGAAAGCAACCTGGATGTGCTCCCCACGTTGGGGTGGATCCCTGACGCTGGTGAGCAGACCTGGCTTCCTCTCCCCAGATACTGCACCAAAGAAAGCAACATGAACGGACTCCCCAGGTAGTGGTGAGTTCCTGACCCTGTTGAGCAGACCTGGTTCCCTCCCACGAGGTACTGCGATGAAGAAGAGCAGCCTGGATGTACTCCCCAGGCTGTGGTGGGTCCCTGACCCTGGTGGGCAGAACTGGTTACTCCTGACCCTGGTGGGCAGACCTGGTTACCTCTCACCAGCTACTGCAATGAAGAAGAGCAGCATGGAAGCACTTCCCAGGCTTCAGTGGGCCCCTGACCCTGGTGGGCAGAACTGGTACCCTCTACCCAGGTACTGCGATGAAGAAGAGTAGCCTGAATGCACTCCCAAGGATATGGTGGGTCCCTGACCCTGGTGGGCAGACCTGGTTCTCTCTCCACAGGTACTGCGATGAAGAAGATCAACCTGGATGCACTCCCCAGTCTGTGGTGGGTCCCTGACCCTGGTGGGCAGACCTTGTTCCCTCTACCCAGTTACTGTGATGAAAAAGAGAAACCTGGATGCACTCCCCAGGATCTGGTGGGTCCCTGGCCCTGGTGGGCAGCCCTGGCTGCCTCTCCCCATGTACTGCGCCGAAGAAAGCAACCTGGATGTGCTCCCCATGTTGTGGTGGATCCCTGACGCTGGTGAGCAGACCTGGTTTCCTCTCCCCAGATACTGCACCAAAGAAAGCAACATGAATGGACTCCCCAGGTAGTGGTGAGTTCCTGACCCTGGTGAGCAGACCCGGGTCCCTCCCACGAGGTACTGCGATGAAGAAGAGCAGCCTGGATGTACTCCCCAGGCTGTGGTGGGTCGCTGACCCTGGTGGGCAGAACTGGTTACTCCTGACCCAGGTGGGCAGACCTGGTTACCTCTCACCAGCTACTGCAATGAAGAAGAGCAGCATGGAAGCACTTCCCAGGCTTCAGTGGGCCCCTGAGCCTAGTGGGCAGAACTGGTACCCTCTACCCAGGTACTGCGATGAAGAAAAGTAGCCTGAATGCACTTCCCAGGATATGGTGGGTCCCTGACCCTGGTGGGCAGACCTGGTTCTCTCTCCACAGGTACTGCGATGAAGAAGATCAACCTGGATGCAGTCCCCAGGTTGTGTTGGATCCCTGACTCTGGTGTGCAGACCTCGTTCCCTCTCACCAGGTACTGCAACAAAGAAGAGTAGCCTGGATGCACTCCCCAGGCCGTGGTGGACCATACAGATTTGGTTTAATAACCTGCCAAGTACTGTGTGAACTGTCCAATAACTTCCAGTTCTCTTTATTTGGCTGTGAGTCCCAGATTCACAAATCCGGCCTTAGTTTTCCTTTCTGTGGGCTTGGTTCCCTCTCCCTCCTGCCAAGCCTTAGTACAAGTCCATGTACTTCTTTGCTTTTCTCCCACTGCAGTAGGATCCTAGGCCCTCCTTTCCCAGCCTTTCAATTCGTGCCACAACCTCCTTGAGCTTTCAGCGCCTTCTCGGCTACCCACGTACCTTATGGTGTGGTCTGCATGAGTGTCGGCTCTAAGTGGACTCGCTAAGCTAACTTCCTGGAGCTTCCCTCGCTCTGCTGCGGCTACATTGTCTTCTATCCTTCCAGGACAGCACAGTCTCTCACACTTGTGCTTCCCAGAGTCTTAGTCTGCCCAAAGACCGTGCTGTCCTCACTTCCTCGACTGACCTTAGTCTATCTCTCCCCATTCTCCGTGTCCTGGTCAGCACTGCCTGCACTTTGGGCTCGTACTGGCTCTTGCAGCTTATCCAGAGAGAGCTTGATGCTGTGTAAAGTCCCTCTTCAGTTTGTATCTTGTTTCTTACAATCAATTGTTGTGAATCACTAGACTGGTAAAAGTAGTTCCAATGGTTATTCAGCATTGTTCCACACTTCCTCTTCGTCTCAGTGCTAAGTGATTGCCAATGTGGCAACTCACTAAGGATGTTCCTTGTCTAAGTACTCTGTACCTTAACTGCTTTAGAAGAGTACATCGGGTATTAGGGTAGGATTGAAGAGGTAAGAGGTGAAGGAAAGGTGGGGTAAATGTGGAAAGGGGGTCTAGGGCCATGGGATTGGTGGGAATACCACGTTCTCCCGATGTAGTCGTCACTGGTTGAAAACAGGGTTTACCCTACCTTGAGATCCACCCGCTGAGTACCACCCCCAGTGGGACTATCGGGTAGTGGCCACACTTCCCTGGCCTCATGGAAAGAGGCTCCCCATATGTAAGCAGTGACGATACCCTTGGATTTATTACAATATAAACATTGAAAAAACCTTAGTTAAGGTGAAATTAACTTGTGCAGATTTAACGCAACAAATCTGTTAAAATTTGGCAGATGGGGAAAGTCATGATCAGCTTAACTCGCTGCGTTCCTGTTGCAAAGCCCATAAGCACATACATATCATAAGAGAAGGGATTCACAATGGGATACAACATGGCATTATGGCGGAGATGGCATTATGACGGACATGGCATTATGGGGGACATCAATAGTTAAATTGAGTATCAAGTTCTATAATTTTGACAGATTATAAGGGTTTCGCACAGATAGCAAATTTCAAGCTCATACCTAAAAACTTAAGCGACCACTTAATTTTGGAATTTTCTATCTGTGCGAATTTAAAACTTCCCAAAAAGTGTCTGGAGGGTAATTTTAACTTGAATGCCAAGGGAAATCGTATTATCTGGTCAGAGCATAATCTACAAAAAAACCAACTGTTTGTTACTAAACGCCCTAAGTGTAAACTCCCTTGCTACTTTTGGCAACACATAAAACTTTTGTCAAATTATCAAGAGTTTTCGAATACCCAGAAAAAGATCACCTTCGATCATTGTTCTCATAAAAATGTCTATGATAAAATTTTCAAAAAAGATAAAAAAAGAACTAAGCACAAACATACAGTGGCTAAAAACAAATGTGCAAGACCCCTTACACAAACTTGTGAGGAAAATAAATTTAAAACGTGTTTGAAAGACTGGTATAGAATGCATAAGGGAACTGTAATAACAGCACAATAGAAGTATATGTACACCACCTTAAAGAACAAAGATATGCAGAGATGTTGGCACCTTTTTAATAAACATAACGCTGGGGTTCTATGTATTAGAGAAATTAACCCTATTTCCAATTCAGTATGGAAAGATTATATCCTGTCGTCATATTACAGGGAGGAAATTATTGAAGGAAAAGCCTGTTATTTAGAGCTATGCGACAGAGAGTTCTTTATTTTTATGAAAGATGATATAGAAAAAAATCATAAATGATCTAAAACCGACCCAAGCACCGGGACCAGATGGTCTTCCGAATATTTTATTTGAGACTGAGACAAAAATATGGGCTGGTATTCTCCACATTATCTTTTGTGAGATAGTCACCACAGGACTTTTACCGAGGTCCTGGAACAGCTATTTGTTGAGTGTGATTCATAAAAAAGGTGCAAGGTACTCCCCAGCAAATTATACAATCTTAGTAATGATTAACTGCAGTGCCAAAATCTTCTGCAATCTGCTCATCGGTTATATTAACCTATGAACCTATGAACCATGGAACATAACATTCTTAGCAATCGAATAACTGGCTTTCGCAAGGGATACAGCACCTTATGCAATATCTGGATGTTAATGCACCTTATTTGATGCACTTAATTATCCAACACTAAGGCACTTTATATATGTTTTATTGATTTTACAAAGGCTTTTGACATGGTAGACAGGCATTTTATGGGAAAAGATGGAAAAAAGATCATTTACATCCACAAATGTTATACTTTGCAAAGACTTTTTATTCTGAGAAGACTATCCAGATTAGAGTGGATCAAGAAGGTACATTGAGTGAGCAGGTGTTGGTAAATTAAGGTTTGAAACCAGGCTGTACCCTGGCCCCGCTGTTTTTTAATATTTATATTGACGGCCTGGAGGAGATTTTTAAGTACTGGAAAAATTATCCTCCGCGTATACAAACACAACCTATCACTTGGCTGTCATACGCTGATGATATTATAATACTGGACCAAAAACTACTGGGCTTACAGCGTAGCCTAACAGCCTTGGAATTATATTCTGCAAACCATAACTTAAAACTTACTCTATCCAAAACAACAATTATGACTATTAAATCCAACTGCAGAACTTCAAATAGATATAACTGGTCTATACAAAACACGCCACTAGAGGAATTGTCTAGTTATTTATATCTTGGCGTATTATTATCCAACAAACTAGATAAAGAGATCTTCTCGAAATGTATTATTGCAAAAACTACGGCCAAGTTTAAGGCAATAAAATCTTTTATGTCAAAATCTGGTGCTTAAGCTGTATAACACATGCATTGTTCCAAGTACATTATACGCCCTAGAAGTCTTTTCTGCTAATGAGACAGCTTGGCTAGACATCTTGGAAGGGAGGCTATGGAAGAGCGCTTTGGGTCAACCTCAAGCAGTGCAGATTGAAGCCATCTGCTTTGAAGTGGGGGTAACTTCTCTCTCCACTCCGTAAATGATTGCGGCAAGTAATTTTTATATCAAATTAATGATGAATCAGGGAAACTCGAAATCTCTATATTCTTACTTTTTAGATCTCACTGGAAGCCTGAGTAGTTATCCTGCCCTGAGCCTTTAGCACAAAGACATTGTTGATTTATTGGATGGAATAGGATGCACTTCTGCCCCAGGTGAGAATCTAGCCACTAAATTCCTTAAAATAAAAAAAGCCAGGATCTGGGATCGAAACATACACACTGCACATCTAAAAGGGAAATCTAATTATGCAATATACACTATGCAAGATTTCCTGATTGACTGTTTTACATTGCCTGTGCTTACATAAAGAATTTACAAAATAATAAAGTAAGAAGGTTTATAATGTGCTTACGGCTGAACCAGCTTCCCACACTGCCAGAGGAGTGTGGCTTAAAATCCCTTACAAAGAGCGCCACTGCAGGCTATGTGGCTTTGAACCAGAGGCAACTTGGCCACTGACTGACTGCACCACACTGGTCTCGGTTTTAAAAAAAAAAGGTTACATGAAACTGGTGCAGGATATGAATTTAATTTGTACGAATCAATTCTGGTCATTACTGTATGTGGGGGAAGATTTGGTCATGAATTTAACGCTTTTTTATATGTGGCAAGAAATTATGAGGTTTTTAAAATGATTGCTTTTTGATCTTTTTTTACGCATTTTAGTAAACCAGGAGTTATTGGAAATGTAGTCTCGCTTTTTAAAAAATGTGTTTCAAAAACGACTTGCTATGTATTTTAAAGAAATTTGCATTACCTTTTTATATTCATTTTGTGTGCGCAAATGTATAAAACTATGTAAAGTCGTTTAGAGTATGTAAAGAATGTGTTTCTTTTTGTAATGTGTTAAAGGTTATATTTAACCAATAAAACACAAATACATTTTTTTTAAATAATGTTTGACTTTGGCTGACATTTTGCAGAAAAAATGTTTGTCACTGGACATGTCCCTCAGACTCGACATTTTGGGAAAGATTTGCGATAGGGGGTGCCTCTTTCTCCCAAAATTATAGCTGTATCTGCCATGGTGCTTTGCAGCAGAGAGGCTTATCAGAAATGAAAAATCCACCATTTGTTTTGTTTGATGCGAGAGATAATTGGAGTTATTTTCGGGGAAAGAGGACACTATGTGTTATTGGGGGTTTGGGGAAAGCTGGGGAACGAGTTCAGAACTCAAACGTTTTCTCATAACCTGGGTTATTTTCGCATAAATACTGTGATCGGGAATGAAAGTTCATCACATGAATAACAGGCTATTTTTTACGAAAAACCAGGGTTATTTAATGAATAACTGGGGTTATTTGTAGAACATTACTATTATCGGGTTTATACTAAAGGGTTTTCTTTAAAACAGAGTTAAAACATGTGATTAATAAAATAAAAGGTAGAATGTTACAGCTACAGTGAGGTGGGGGATAATGGGTGTGGCCGAAGACTATGGCTACTGGGTTACTTTAAGGAACCACATGGTGCAATATGGAAAGTGGACATAGCCAAAGGCAACATATCATCTTTTCTTATTCGAAACTGTGGATTGTCGAGCTTAATTATTGTATGGTTCAGAACTGGAGCAGAGAAAGACTAGAGACCCAAGCACTTATACAGTTAAATTCTTTGCCAGATTTTGGGTGCATATTAAGTTATAGGCGAATCGCAGCAGGTGAGTGTGTGGTGTGGGTATACTACACCACATTAAGTAACATATAACGACACAGATACATTCACACTGTGCATATGTCAGAAATTTGAATGCAAGGTCGCAAATGATTTATTGAGTTCCAAGTCTGCCTGACACGTGTTTCGAGCAACTGCTCTTCTTCTGATGCTGAATTGATACATCACATATGGTTAACAAAAACATCCATAAGTGTACATAAAACACCAGCAACACAAACCTGTGACAACAAGGTTGTGTACCAACCAGTTAACACATTCCAAAAGGATTTTTTGATCACACAATTATTACATAAATTATGATGTGAGATGTCAAAGATGGATATGACGTATATCAAAAGCAATACCATCATAATTGATTATTCATCAATACACCAAACCATAAAACAATTTAAAAATCTATAGTGGATAAACACAAATAACATACAAACATAAAGAGAAAAGAAAACAATAAAAACAGAGAATTACTCATTGTAATTTATTGCATTCTGGGCATAGCAGTTATAGTGGCCCATCAACGATAAAGAACAATAATGTACCTTCTGCGCTCTTATATTCCTTCACATATCTAAATGGAAAGAATAGTAATAGTATAAATGAGCTGCTCCAATGACGTACAGTTATGCAAGAATATCAAGCAAGATTCATATTCTTCCCAAGAATCATTACACCTACACCCAGATGTCTATTTATTCTATCTATCTATCTATCTATCTATCTATCTATCTATCTATCTATCTATCTATCTGTGTTCTTGTATTGCGCCACTAACCCAAAGGCCTCAGGGCACACACAGGAGGGAGAAAAAGACAGACGACAGATAACATAAAAAGTTCAGAGGGAAAAAAAGCATGAGACACAAAGGAGGACCGTATTCATCTAGTAATCCACCAAACAAAAGACCGAGGTAGAGGTATATACAGTGGGATACAAGACTGAATACTCCAGCAGCATGAAAAAGGAAATAATTATCCTTGACCTATGTCAAACAGGAAGGTTTTTAGTTGTTTCTTAAAGATACTTAGAGAACTGCTATCAGCAAGGTGTTTAGGCATGGAATTCCATAAGGCCGGAGCCCAGGAATTAAAACCTGTTCCCCCAAATCTTTTCAAAGTAGACAGAGTGTCATGAACCGCGGATTACGTCCATTCTGGACATCGTGGCCCCTGACCCATAGAGGACTGAATTCCGTGATCCTTCCAACATGGCCGCTTGGTGCGGAACGCAGCTTGCCAGCATTTACGCGCTATGTTTCACTTCCTACAAAACAGTCACGCCCCCGCGGCTCTGCACGTCTCAACGCTACCGCTATGTGTAGTCAGACGTGTGTTGCCGGAGTTCGCTCGGGGCTTCCTTCTGAGTCCTGTTTTCCGATTCCTTGAATCTACCTCCTCTTCTATTCCCTTCCTCGAACTTACACTCTCGGGCTTTCCTCCTGGATCTTTTCCTGTGCTCGGGTCACAGCATTCCGAGCCCCCGAGTTCGGACATTGTTTCCTTCCTGGTTCCCGGTCCTGAATACCTGAACGCTACTTGGCGTAGGACTGCTATCCTCACGCTGGAATCCGAAGACCTGCACACAGGCCTGTACAAATAACGGACTGTGTGAAAGAAAACATCTAAGAAAGTCGCAAGCAAGGAGAAACAGGTGAGAAGGGGGGAGACTTGTGACAGATTGAGACGGCTTAAAACCGATACAAATTCAGAGATGGAAGCCGCGGTTCAAGACCTCATGCGAGGTATGCAGGAATTAACCACGTCCAGAACCTTAAGGCAGAGATCGCTGCTTTAAAGCTAGTCTTGTCTCGTGACTCTGCAGCCAAAGAAAGTGTTCTGTTGGGAGGAGTAGTGGACAAATACAATGGCTCTTCCGTGCCTTCCTTGATTCGTGTTTGGTGCATTTTACCTTCAAGCCCTACTACTTTTCCACCCCAAGAGCAAAGGTGCGATTCATGATCTCACACCTCACTGGTAACGCCCTGACTTGGGCAACCCCCCTAGTCAATTCGGGCGACGCACTCCTGGATGATTATGATGGATTCGTGGACGCCCTAAAAGCCATGTTTGATCGCCCAGAGCTAGTTTACAGCGCCCAAGAAAGACTTCTTGAATTTCAACAAGGATCCCAGGATATGCTTACTTATGTGACCCGCTTTAAACAACTAGTAAAAGAGGCTGATTGGTCCCAAGAAGCCAGCTTCACCCTCTTCCGAAGAGGCCTAAATGAAGAAATAAAGGACGAGTTAGCAAGGGTAGCTCGCCCAAGCTCCTTCCAAGCCCTCATGGACCTTTCCCTACATATCGACTTTCGGATCAAGGAAAGAAAGGCAGAGAAAAGAAAGTCTAAGTCAACCTCCCAAAAGGCTGCCACAGACCACCCATACAAACCAAAGCCTGCTGCATCTCCAACCTTGGACCCAGAACCCATGCAACTAGGGGCCTTCCGTGGACCCATTACCCCACAAGAAAGGATGCGTCGAATTCACACTGGACTATGCCCTATCGCTCCACCACAGCGTTCGGGAAATGCCAGCTCCCGATCCTAAGTGGGGCACAGTTTCGGGAGAACGGTGTCTGCTCCTCATCAATTCCTTCCTTGAACTCTCCTGGACAAAACAATCTTGTGATTCTACAGGCATTCCTATCGCCCTCTAAGAAAGAATCCTACCCCATCCCGGCATTAGTGGACTGCGGAGCCATGGGCATATTCATAGATCATGATTGGGTCACTAGTCATAATATTCCCCATGAAACATGAGAGACTATGCAACCTGTTGAAGCCATTGATGGGAGACCCTTATCTTCAGGACCCATAACCCTTCAAACCAAAGAGATTCTTCTTTCAATAAACCACCACCAAGAGAGGATTAAATTTGATATCATAAGATCTGCCCACTATCCAATGGTTCTAGGCATGCCCTGGCTACAGAGGCACAACCCCTACATCAACTGGGCAGCAGGCTCCTTGTTTCTTGGTTCAGAACATTGTATGTCCCATTGTTTGTCCCCTACCACCTTACCAAGTTCCTTTGAAGACTCCCAAGAAACCCAGCAATTTCCGGTCACGGTCTCTAACGTTATCCGGATTCCCCAGGCCTACCAGGCATACTCGGATGTATTCTCAACTGCAATTGTTCAAGCTCTACCACCCCACAGACCTGAGGATTGTGCCATTCACACTGAGCCTTCAGCAGTGATTCCCTTCGGAAGAATGTTTATTCTATCCGAATCTGAAAAAAGGGCCCTCCGGGAATACCTGGACACCAACTTGGAAAACGGAACTATTCGACCATTCAAATCCCCAGCGGGAGCTTCCCTCTTTTTCCTTCCTAAGAAGGATTCCAAGGAGCTTAGGCCATGTTTGGATTACCGTGGTCTTAACCAATGCACTCTCAAGGACCGTTACCCATTGCCTCTCATCTCGGACATCCTGGAAGCAGTGAGAGGTGCAGTCATCTTCACAAAACTAGATCTCAGGGGCTTACCATCTTATTCTGATAAAAGAAGGTAGTGAGATATGATGGGGATTTGCCATACAGGCATTTATACACAATGGTCAGACCTTTATGATGTAGCCTATGTTGAACCGGCAACCAGTGCAGGCTGCGCCTTGCCTCAGAAACATGCATATTACACTTGAGTCCCATCACAGCTCGCACTGTGCTATTCTGAATCACCTGCAACGTCTTAAGATTGGCCTGGGAGGTACCAATCAAAAAACTGTTGCAGTAATCCAGCTTGCAGTTTACAATCGCAGCTGCGATCAGTGCAAGATTTTCTTTGGACAAATATGGACGTATCTGCAATAAGAGCTGTATATAATAATGACAGGAAGATTTGAGATAATTAGTCTGTCAGATAAAGGACAGTTGAGGGTCAAAAAAGACCCCTAAGGTTTTTACAGATTTTGATATGAGAATAACATGTTGACCAATCAAAAAAATATCATATTTTGTATCCAGTTTCTTTAACCTCTCCTGAGTGCCCAGAACCAGCATCTCGGTTCTGGCATTGTTAAGGGCCACAGAGTTTAACGCCATCCATTTCTGAATTTCGGCAGAGATGTAATTAATATGCTCTAAGTCTTTTTGATACTCACCAGCGAATTTCATAACAATCTGCGTGTCGTCAGCATAATTGACAAAATAAATGCCCATAGCTGACAGAAGAGTGCAGAGAAGACGTGAGTAAATATTAAAGAGCAAAGGAGAAAGACAAGAACCCTGCGGCACGCCACATAATAATATAGAAGCAATGGAGTGAGCATTGTCCTTAGTTACTTTCCTGTTTCGTGGACCCAGAAAAGATTTAAATCATGCTAATGCTTCTGTGGAACATTTACCAATTGAAATCAACCTATCCGCCAAAAGTTGATGATCAACTAGATCGAACGCGGCGGATAGGTCTAAAAGCAGCAGCAAGGCTGTATTGCCTTCATCGATAAGGCCCGCGATATATGATTTCAAATCCAACAAAGCAGTCTCGGTCCCGTAATTAGGTCGGAAACCAGACTGTTGGGTAGCTAATATATTGTGCTTATCGACCAAGGTTTGATATTGACAATAGTCAATTTTATCCAAAATGTTCAATATTCCATCCCGTACTGTAGTTGCTACACACTGAAGTGGTTGGACCCTAATCCAAGTATGATATACAGTAAGGCCTGTACATTGAAGAATATATTGTGTCCCTCCTTCATGTCCAACCCTAAGAGTAGTAAACATTGGTTACATCGACTGCAGAACAAAAGTTTTACAAATGTGGGGGATGCTCCATGTGCACTTATGCTTTGGAAACAAGAATTGTTAACTTTGGAATGTTGGGAAACCATTATGTAGACTCATTCATTAACTGTAATTCGAAATGTATGGTTTATTGCATCATTTGTGTGTGGATCCCATTATATAGGAAGTACGATTAGACCCTTGAAGATTAGGATCCGTGAACACTTATCGACGATTGGTAATCAAGATGCTAAATATCCGTTAGCCACGCATTGGCAAAATCTCCATCATATGGACAAAAAGAAGGATATACCCTTTGTGGGAACGGTGAAGGCAACACTACCACAAAAAGAGGGTGAAACCAGAAATTGAAACTTAGGCAACTGGAAGCAAGTCTTATTTGCCAATTTGGGACAGTATCTACAGGGCTCAACACTGACCATGAATTTTCTGTTTTTTTCTGCATCCCCCCTGGCTGTCTACTCTTGGCTAGCATGCAGCTTTTTGTCCCTTAATCAACCCAACAAGTAGTATGAAGGTTGAATTATATCATTTTGGCATCCACACTGTCAAATACACATAGGATGTGACCAATGTTTTTGTCCCTCAATTAACCAACTAAGTGGGCCCTTTTGCTGTTTATCATAACTATGGAACCGATGTTAGCAGAAGGCCCACTCACATGGTCACTTTAGCAGCCTCTTTGCCCACTCTTGTTTCCTTCAAAACATCAGTTTCTGTATTGTTTCCTCTATGCGCCAGTGTCATAGCTGGAGATGGGATGGGGGCAGTTGGCACCCCAGGCTCCTCTCAATTGCTTAAGCACCCCCTGCCCTCTAAAAAGTTACATGGCATTCACTGCTGTTCCATCGGGAACCATTTGCCTCCCTGACACCAAGACCTGCCCCTGCCTCTCTTCTGCCACTGTGGTTCTGCTGCCAAGGAAGGGATGTGGCACAAAGGCCAGACTTGCCCACTATACGTCCAGCACACTCTCTATCCCTTTCCTGGCCTTCCACTCCTTGCACACTGCAATCTTTCCTTTTATCCTAAGATCTACAAGGGCAGCAGCTCAAAGCTGCCTCTTGTTGGATTCACTGGAACAGGTTTCTGCGTTAAATAACCAAGGAATCTGGCCAAAGACTCAATCTCCTGAGAAACGTCTTCTTAGCCCAACGGGAAAAGCTTCAAGACCCCAGAATTCCCCACTGGTCATAGCACCTGCGCAAAGTAATGTTAGCCCTGTGAATACTCTTCTTCTACCACCCTTTGTATCAAGATAGGAGAAATGGGGTTGGGGGTCTGATGTTTTCATATCTTTGAGGACTCTTTCTCTCAAGGAAAAAGACATGCATCCGAAGGCCCACAGTACTGCCCAGAAGATAAATAAGCAGAATTCCCAGGCAGCCCTCTTTCCCCCTAACTGAGATTTGTATGCTCATTGTTGTACACTGTTTACAATCTATCTATTAACAAGAGAGAGCACACCAGCAAAGTTATGGTGGTTTTAAAAAAGGCTTGGAAAAAGCCCTTCAACTGGAAACATGAAAATAGAATAAGTTATTTGAGCCAAGTCAATCATGCCTCAGCGCCACCCAGTGGACATCGCTGGAGGTACACCTCTCGTTCAGAGCCACATGAGCAAAGCATTATGGGTATTCAAATTAGCTGAAATGCAAGCTCCAGACAATTGCCATTGCTTTACAGGGTATTGCTATTTTGCACATACGTTCATCAATCAAAAATAGACAGTTCTCAAGGCTGCAGACAACTACATATCAGTTTTGCCCTTATTGGGGATCATCAATGCAGTATAGTAATTTACATACACACAATGCTTTGCTCATGTGGCTCTGAACTTGAGGTGTTCTTTCAGTGGTGGCTACTGGATGGCACGGTGGCATGTGCCACTTATCTCAAATGACTCATTCAACTTTCACAGAACAAGACCAAGGCAAAGAGAGAGAGAGGGGGCGAGCAGGAGGGGGGAGAGCAGAGTGAGATATAGAGCAAAAATGGGGGCTTTTTACAAAGGCTGATGGGAAGGGTTTAGGGGACTGGGATTGTTGGAGGACTGAGAAAAGCGTGGTTAGCGATGTGGAGTACCAAAAGAAGAGATAAGAGAAATGGAATTCAGTGGCCCCCTGCCCACTGGGAATTTTTTTAAATGTCCTTTATATTGATATCCTCTATTTACTTTTCCTGATGGTATGCAGAGTCATATATCTTGTTTTGTTAACCCAACAGCCCACACATAACCAAAAGGGTTGCATGCGGACGAGGGACTGCACACCACCAGAGATATATGACACAACATCACTCCTTCCCATTGCAGCACAGAACATTCACTCTCTGGCACTGTTCTGACATTGAGCACACACTCATGCTCGACATCCACCAATCACAAACAGACAGGTACATGTGCAGGGCATTCTGGTACCAGATGGGCCCTGTGAAACCTCAGGGTATTCTCACTCCTACACCCCTTGGATCCTCTACGCAGGTGGCCAGGGAAAGGCCATCGCTTTTGGATCCTGACCCTGGAGATGGACAAGCGAGGGAGGATCACCTGGCTGGAGGGTCTTTGGGAATTGGGGGTGGGGTGCCTTTAGGCGAGACATGAGATCCTCTTATCCTAGTGACAACCAACCTAACCCTCCCCCGACCTTTATAGGTTATTGTAGGGCAGCTCCCCTTCTTTCCCCTCTTGGGACATCTGACAGTACTGAGAGGAGGAAGAGACAGCTGAGAGTAATGAACACCACAGACTCTCACCACTCTAGTACTGAGACGAGGATGAAGCAACTGAGAGTAATGAACACTACTCACTCTCACCACTTAGATACTGGAACGAAGAGGATGCCTGCAAGGGATGAAGGTCAGGCATGTCCTCTTAATCAGGGTCAGGCAGAATTGAATAATGGAATACACCTGCATCCTGTTGAAGGACCACAGGTATATAAAAGGAGAACCTGTGAAGTGGAGAAAGGGAGAGGCCAGGAGAATTTGGGCAGAGATTAGCACAGAATCGGTGGGAGTCTGGAGACAGCTGTGATTGGACCTGAGGTGGAAACAGGATGCTGGGCGACATCCCCAAGCCGAGATGAGCCTCCTGTATGAAGTGGGAGCAAACAGAGCTGCGGCGAGGCCAGAGCAATGAGGACGCTGTGTCCGGCCTCTCAGAGGTATTGAAGCTGCCTGTGCCATCCGAGTTCCAGTCCACACGCAAGCGGGGGTCACAAAACCAGATGCAGCCACCTGAGCAAAGGAGGAAAGCAGCGAAAGCCGCCGGAGGAAGACGCCTACGACCAGAGAGTGCTGGGGAAGTTACTCCGAGACTGGGGTGCTCTGGGGGGGGCTGCGAGAGTAGTGAACAACGCACAGGGAATACATGCTTTAGTTACAGATGGAGCTGTGAAGTTATATGAATGAAAGAAAGGCAAGTGGCGCGAATCATGGCAAATCTGTTAATATAGAATAACGAACTGAAAGAAAGCAACAAACCAGCTAATATTGAATAACAAACTGAAATCAGCAAGTATGCCAATATTGTTAATGTTAAAGGTATTTGTACCGTGCATCGTCACCACCGGAGTGGTCCCCAGGCGCTCTGGCGGATCTGAAAAGGGGTGTGTGAAAAAAGAGGGAGTGGGTGGGGGATTAGTAGGGTGTAGTGGGAATAGGAAAGTGAGAGTTGTGAAGTCCTGTTGCAGCTTCAGGTCGGTTTGCACCGTTCGCTGAGCTGATGTGCGGTTTTCAGGTCGGTGTGAATTCCCATGTTCTGTTGTGCCAGGTTATGTGTTATTAGTCTGTTGTTGCAATGTGTTGAAGTGCGTGCGGATTGCTGTGCAGAGAGGTGGTTGTGTGAGCTTCTGTATGAGAAGTATATGCGAAAAATGGAGGTATTAGAGTTGGATTAGCGGGTTTGAATGAGTGCTGGGGAAGTTACCCAGAGACTGGGTATGGAATAACGAACTGTAAGAAAGTAGCAAAGCTGCTAATATTGAAAGAAAATGGTAAACTAAGTCGAATTAAGGTCTCTGACTGAAGAGTGAAGTCAAGTCTGAGAAACTGTTTGGTTTTGAAGCTACATTTGAAAAACTATCGGTTGAATATCAAACTTATAAAACCCCAAAATCGTGCTTAAAGGACAGTAACCTATATACGTGGAAGAAGCTAAGCATGAAGTGAAGTGCGAATAGGACCCTGAAATGCAATAAGACATTGAATGTGTACAGTATAAGGAAGCCAAACTAAGGAAAGTGAAACACAGAGGCAGGAAACTGAGGAGCCTATGTGTGAGCAGGAGAACTAAGGGTTCTTGGTTGCACAACCTGTGATGGGTGGACCACGTGGTTTGACAACTGTGCCAAGACCAGAGAACCCCTTCGCATTGACAAGGAAACCTACTATTGTGTCAAAAGGAACACTGCTATTGGTGCATTTAAAGCTTGGGGAAGGTAACCCTGAGCTGTGAAGAATTGTTAGAACTTATCTTAAGGACGGAGCATCAAGATATTTCCTTTTGTGACAATTGTTACATGGAACTTGGGGAAGGGAACCCTGAGGCTTGCTGCAATGAAACTGTATTGAACTTGGGCAAGGGGATCCTGAAAAAAAAGGTGTGGAACTGTATGACCTTAAATTCATGAGACGGTAACTTGAACACTGTGGTGAACGTGTTGGTACTTGAGGAGGAGGAGCTGAAGAATAAGCCCGAGCTGGAAATAGCTCAGATCTTTTGGAGCACTTTTTAGTTGATGGTGGACATCCCTACACATTGTTGTGTTATAGTTGTGAAGACAAGCATTGGTTTTGGACACAGACAGACTTTTAAGTTGAACTTACTGACTGAGACTATACTTAATTTATTTAGGTAGGGAAATCCCATCTTAGCATAGGGCACGTTAGGCCTTACACCATCCTGACATTTAGGTTAATACAAATATTTCTGTCATATTGAATCTGTTGTCTGTGTCTCCTTCCATGATGCCAACCTCAAAGCGCCTACCTGCAAAATTTTCCAATTCCATGCAGATTGTTTGAGCCAATTCTGTGGTGTTTTTTCACACTGCATGCTGGAACTTGTAGGCCCACCCTTGCAATGGGAAAAAACGATACTATTTCCAGCATACAATTGGAAGCAAAAAGCAGGACTGGCTCGAGTTGTACGCATAGAACTGGAAAACTTGTCAAGGAGGTGACTGCACAGCCCACCTAACATGCAAACAATAGCTTGGCCCACCATGTGCCTATCCACCAGCAATAATTCTGGACAACACCAATCAGGAATCACAGAGACAATCAAATATCACCTCAAAGAGCAACCCCAGACTTATAGAAGATAGGCAAGGCCTATAGAAGCGTGACTCCTAATCAGGACAACAAATTAGCAGACTTGCACCAATACTGACATGCAGAGGTAACGGAGGGCCCAAAGAGTGACTAATCTGTGCAACTTACCCAGACCTGGTGGGCTGTCTAAAGGATGTGATGTGGAAACGCCAGGGCACCTTCCCTATAGAACCTACATGAGGTCATCCACCCTCCCGCCCAAAGAGACCACCAACACCAAGAGGCTAGGTAAGTAAAACCCACCTAATATTACAAGGGGGCGGGGCTGTGCAGCACTTATGCTGCTTTTGGAAGGAGAGCACTTTGTGTGGCTCAGGGAATCTGCATGTACATCCTGTGGGTCGCTGCATACCAGAGAAGACTACTCGCGCATACATGTGAACATGCCCAGCCAATTCAGGAGATGGTAGTCGATTCCTATTACTTCTGGCCATGAGGTGGCACTTTAGCGCCACCTAGGCGCCCAAATTAGTGGATTGAAGTACAGCTAGGAAGAAGATGGGATGTGAGGAGGGACAACTTGCTTGTCGCTGTTGTTTGGTTTTGTACCTACCTGTTGGCCGTCCATGGACAATGACAATTCCCATAGCCATTCCCAACCACTTCCGCACGCCTAAGAAACATACTCCTGGAATGTATCTGTTACAGTGCAACATCAAACTCTGTGCTGTGGGAGGCCTGCCAATGTTATTTCTCTGCAATCTTCTGAGAGTTAATAATTTAATTGCAGCAATAAAGGACGTCCAATAAAATGTCTTAGTGTGCATTCAGCGACTTAACTTATGAGCAATATGGCTGGCCTCACATATGTTCCTTACACTCAAGTCCTGCTAAAAAAACAAGCACTAGAAAAACCAAAGGTGTGGCGTGTGTACAAGTGTTAGGTAGGCATTTGTCAGACATGGGCAACACAGGCCCAGGTACTTACATCGTTTGCCAGCTGTTGCCATCTCATGGCCACACAGTGCCATTAAGGCAATGCCTGGAACATGCCCATCTCATGCCTACACAAAAGCGAAAACAGCTGGCTTTGCCAATGGTTGCCAATGGTTGCGTTTTGTGTGCTCTAAGACTTTTAGTCCTGGATTTATAATGAGGAAATTCAGGACCCCAAATCACATAATGCAAAGTCAAATCCAGAACTGGTCTGTACGACCATCTCCTATATCGAATGGAGAAGTTTGGCATGCATGTTGTGAATCGTTTGCCTGTCTTGCAAGGGTTGTATGAGAGTTACTTCATTGCCCTTGCAAAGCTGCCAATTTGCCCTTTGTCGTGCCTGACACACACCTCATACCTGTCTTGTTTTTCTACAACTAAAAGCTGAAACTATTGCATTGGAGTACAGATAGGGAGGAATGACATATGAGGAGGGTCACAGAGTCTGTGGGGTTGTTTGGTTATGTGCCCCCCCCCATTGCCTGCCCATGGCCATGCTAATCCCTATGGCCCTTCCCACCCATTCCTGCCTCTGCCCGCCCACAACACCTCCTCATGGGAACGCTTCGAACTTGCTTTAATCAAGCCTCACCATCAGGCTTTCCTTCAAAGTGCCTGCCAGTGTTTGCTCGAAGCAGTCTTCTGAGAGTTAATGACTGGAGTTATAAACACGCTACTGGTGTAATACAAAAGTCTTACCAGGCCTGCCTTCAGCCATTCGATTTATAAGCAGTGTGTGTTTCCTTCATTGAAATCCTGTTAAAGACACACATTGTCAAAGTCAAGATTTTTGGTTTGTGCGCAGGTTTTAAGCTTTTGCCAGGCACTGCTATTAGATGCCCAGGTATTCGCACCATTTTGCACCTGCTACCAACAATGGGTAGTTAATACCAAAACGCCTGTTCCTGGCAAGTGCTATTCCCATGCCTACACAAAAGCCGAAACTGTTGGCATTACCAAATCTTGTTTCTCGTTGCATGCTGGGGCTTGCAAAATGAAGAAAACGATACTACAAGTCCCAGCATGCAATGGGAAAATACAAGACTGGTTCGAGGTGTTGCACCAGGCAACTTGGCAGCCAAGCCCTTGCATGAAGTTGATAACCTGGCTAGTGTGAAATGCATAGGGGGTGGCTTCTGGCTGGGTTGAAGGACTGTCTGGTGAGACTGATAAATTTGGTGATGCAAGTTTTAACAGAGTTCCCAAGTTTCCCCCAGGGACGTCAATTTAAAAAAAAAAAAATATTGAGGCTCCTGGGCTGTGGCCAGTAGCATGTGGCTCTTTGTTTCTGCAGTGCCTGCGTTTCTGATAGTAATAGTGGGTGAGATAGCTCACTGGGTAGAGTGCTCGCTGCTGTACTGTGTGTGGGATCTGCAGGTTCGACTCCCGGCAAGGTCAACTCAGATTTTCATCCTGCTGAAGTTGATAAATGAGTACCAACACTGGGCGGGGGATATTGTATGTATATTGTTTATATATGAAGTGGTTAAGAATAAGTGCTATATAATAACAAATCATTATCATTTGGCCTTCGACATCTGCTTACATTCACAGTCATTTGGTAATATGGGCCTAAACGCACTGATATTAATGATACATATGGTGATCTATTCTTGCATGAAATATTTATTTATTTTACATTTTTAAAGCACTCGCACAGCCCGCAGGCATCGAGGCACTGTTACAGGAATTGTTTGTTTCTTAGTTGCGTAATTGTTTTTGTCAAAGTTGTGTATTTATAACGTGCTTAAACACCCAGCGCTGACCCGGGGATCGAACCTGTGTTGCTTCATGTCCTCGTGCTTAAATATATATCACTTTACTGTGCTATCCTAACCATATTTTTCGTATTCTACTTAGAAACAATGCTATGTGATGCCACTTCCTTTTTTGTCAAAGGGGGAAAGGTTGTGTTCCATCGCTTCCCATGATGTCACTTCAGGGTGGGGGCAAATGAATGACATCACTTCCTGTGATGTCATCAGAGGTCAAGGGTCGTGTGGTGTCACTTCTGATACCCCTGGCATTTTGGTGAAATGACGTCCCTGGTTTCCCCTTGCCATGCCTGGCATGCGTGCAAAAGGCATCTAGTACAGTTTTCTTTCTTGGAGTTCTGAGAACTGTAGTTTTGTCTCTCCCGTTTTAAAATTAGAAGTCCCAGAATTCAAAGCAAAACACAGGACTGGTTGAGTTTCTCAGGCATGACATGGGGACACTTGAGGGATCCGGGTGTAAGCATGCATCGTTCCTCGGATCTCCTTTAAACAAGCTTTAGTTAGCACTCATTGTTCCTCGGATCTCCTTTAAACAAGATTTAGTTTGCATGCTGTCTGCAGCCTGGCGTTGCTGAGGGCAGCTTCCGCGTTGGCTGCGTGTTTGCCCGCGGGCTGCAGCACGCAGAGGCTACGCGTGTCAGCACACACCGCTGCTACGCCATCCCATTTCCTGCTGCCTCTAACAAATCCTTGCTGGTCTCTGAAGAATTGCAAATGAAAGAGTGTCAATTGTGAAATGCACGCTCTTTGACCCCTCTATGTTAATGTACAGAGAATATCAAAGCCCGTAAAATAATTATTACACAGGATGCTTGATAGGGAATAACCAACAGACTGATAGTTTACAGCACTAAGCATCCAAGGAAAACCGGGCTCCGCGGCCCATCCCCCACTGAATCCGCAATACGCAGCTGACTGGAGGCAAGAACCGCTAAATGGCAACGTCATTTTCTCTCAAATGAGCAAAGTCTGGACCTCACCACCTCAGAGCATTTCAGTAAAGCTATTTATTGAATGATAAAGGACAATTGAGGTTTAAAATCAACACCCTGATGGTGTTTGTTATATGTCGCGCCGGGGCACCGGCACCGCTCAAAGAAGACAGAAGTTGCTGTTATTGGCAGTGTCTGTCTCACGGGCGGGGAGACCTCCCCTTTTATTAGCATGATGACGCGGTTGTCCACTGACCTGCTGTTGATTCACCGTAACGTCTCCTCCAAACTCCTTCATAACGCAAACAGCAACCACAACATGAGGAGACAACAACATCGTCACTGGTACTTTTGGATTCCGAAGCTCACTCGACAACATACACTCAGTCTCTCAGGAGGCCAGCGATCAGATCATCGGGGGTACCTTGCAGGGCTTGGCGCTGGGGCCGGGTTGACCTGGGCTCCCGGGCTCACCTTCCCGGCAACCGTCTCATCTCCTGTCAGACAGTCAATCTCATCTGGGCCCTGGGAAGCCTTGTGACTGTCGCCTGTCACATCTTCACCATTCGGGGCTTCCTGGAGATGATGGAACCAGCTACTCTTCCGGCCCCCGCCGAGCAGACTCTATGGTATTGGAGTGATCATGCCTAGCCTGAAATGCTGTCACGACTTGTGTTCTGGGATGGTTGATTTGACCTTACTGCCAAAGAGTGCTTCGACAGGTGATACTCCCGTTCTTGAGTGGGGTGTGGTACGGTTTCCTAGCAGAAAATCTGTAAGAGCACGTTCGAGTGGCTGCCCTTCTTCCAGGGCAATGCAAAACGCCTTGTTGAGGGTCCGCATGAACCTCTGGACGTCCCCGTTAGCTCGGGGCCAGCACAGTGTGATTCAATGGTGTTCTACTCCATAGGATGGCAGAAATTGGCCATCTCCTCACTTTGGAAGGAGGACCCATTGTCCGTCCTTACCGACTCAGGGAACGCAAATGCTGCAAATGTTTCCATCATTACTGGGACAACCGCCCGGGTCGCTGTGGAGTGCATGAACCATACCACTGGGAACCACAAGAATTGGTCTAGCACCACCAGAAAATGCTGGGATTGGAGGACAGTGCCAAAATCCAGGCTGGGTGCCTTTCATGGGGCGTTGGTACGCTCTGTTGATGCAACGGGGGGGCCCTTGACTAGTGGCCTTGCCGCTTGACACCACATGCACCTGGCGACCGTGTCCTCCACCTTCCGCTCCAACTCCAGGAACCACACTTTCTCCTACAGACACGCAATTGTCTTACTGGTCCCTTAGTGGCCGGTGTACGGAAGCTTCAGCACCTTCTCTTGAAGTGCGAGGGAGATCACCAGCCATGTTCCTCGAAGTAGGACTTGTTCAGGGCCCAGTGTCAGTTCAGTCCTTACTCACCACAGTCCCCGGACGAAAGCCTGAGCTTCCTGCGTCCAGTGTTGTGACCAGGAATCGTTTCCATTGCCCCTCTGGTAGCTGCTCAATCAGTTCCTGAATTCCGTGTCTGGGCAAGTAGCTCTTGCAATTTCGGCAACTGACATGGAGCATGGGACGGCAGCCTCTGTTACCATGGACACCAGTTCTTTGGTGTCATCCTTGCTCACCTGGCCCAGGGTCTCCTGTTGCCTGGGATGGTGCAACAGGTAATCCGCTGGATTGACCACTCCTGCCCTGAATACCAGCGTTTATCCATACTCCTGTAGTTGGAGGATCCAGTGCTCCAACCTGATGGGCAACCTGGGAGCTGATCCACCTAGAATTGGCACCAGGAGTTTCTGATCAGAAATTACCCTAATCGGGTGGCCATATATGTAGGACTGCCAGTGCTTCCCTTTCGATCTGTGAGTATCCGCGCTGAGTCGGGGTGAGCGCCTTGCTTGTGTATGACACTGGTTTCCTCTCGCCCATCTCAGAGACCTGCAGTAGTACTGCTCCCAGCCCTACTGGGCTCGCATCGACCATCACCTCTGACTCTCGGGTCAGGTCGAAGTAAGCCATTGTAGTGTCAGCGGTCAGTGCCTCTTTGGTGGCTTCAAAAGCATCCTGCTCGGCTTTGCCCCACCGCCGGTCCTGGTCCTTTTTCATCAAAATGCATAGCAGCTCCGTGATGGTGGCTAGATTCTGGATAAACTTCCTGCAAAATGTGTTCACCATGCGAAGGTAGCTGCACACTTCTGACTGGGATGCGGGTGCCCATGCTGCCTTTATGTCCTCCACCTTTCTGGGGTCCGGTGAAAGCCCTCCCTCATGGAAGAAGAACCCAAAGAACTCCACTCTGGATTCCATGAACCGGCACTTTCTCCGGTTTAGAGTCAGACTTTTCTGGGAAAGTCTGGTGAGCACCACTGTGAGCCTGGCCAAGTGCTCCCTGGGGGATTGTGAGTAGATCAGCACATCGTCACTCACATTGAGGACGCCCGGGAGTCCTGCCAGCATGCCCCTGATGGTGTGCTGAAACACCTCGGCCACAGATGATACTCCAAAGCACAGGCGCTTGTACCTGAACAAGCCAATGTGCGAATGAGAACTGTGTGATAGCTCTGGAGTCCATGGGCAGGGGAGTCTGCTGGTACCCGGCTTTGAGGTCTAGCGTCGAGAAGAGCTGGGCCCTCTTCAGGTCAGCCATGATGTCATCTAAAGTTGGTGTCGGGTGTCTCTCCCTCCTGATTGCGTGGTTGGGCAGCCTCATATTGACGCAAATGAGCACCTCTTCAGGGCACTTGGGCTTAGTCGCCACCACTATCCGTGGTACCCACAGCATCGGTCCCACCACTATTTCAATCTTTCAATGATGCCGTCTCCTTCCAGTTTCAGGATCTCTTCCTCCACTTTCTTTCATAGGTGCAACGGGATGCGCCTGTGATGCAGGGTGACTGGCTGGATTGTAGTGTCCAGGTACAGCATGCCTGTTCATGGGGAGCCGGACCTCTGCATGCTTCCCAGGACTTCTATCATCTCCAGGAGGTCTTGGCGTGCCCTGTCTGTTTTGCCTGCCATATCTCCCTCAGGATCTCTTCGGCCCCTTTGCTGTGACAGCTTGCACGAGCTCCGGCCTGCCACCTTACGATGCCTCCTCCATTTGCGCTACTCTGGAAGCCAACAGTTCTTGAATAATCTGGGCCCTAATCTCATCTGTTTCATCCGCCCGTCGGTAGGTCATGGCCAGTCATCGCAGTCGCGCGTGATATGCGTCAAGGGACTCCAACGGCTCTTGATGAGTCTGCCGCAGGCAAATTCGCTCATAGTCGCGACTGACCAGTGGGCGGAAGTATTCCTGCAGGGCTCATTTGGCTGCATCGTATTAGTCATCGCAAGGCCTTAGAGTTTTGAATATTTGATGCACCTCGCTGCCGGCATAGAAGAGTAGCATGGCTCTCATCACCTTTTCATCGGTCTCCTTGGTGGTGTCCAAAAGCGATTCTAGTCTGTCCATCCACATGTCCCACCTTGGACCAAGGGTTGCGAGCGCCTTCGTTGTTAGGAAAGATTTCCCTTACGTGCAATTTTCCCTCCATTTTTGGACACCCCAAACTTTTTGCTTGACTTACCTAACACGATTTTTCCCCAGTGGAGCACAGTCTTCAGCTTTACTCCTCTGGGCTTTTGCTAATTTTTTATGGGGAAACTGACACGTCTTTAAGTCTGTCAGTACCCTTAGTCTTTGACTATGTTGCCATTTCTTGGTTACTTTTTATCTATGTGCCAATTACCTTAAATTACCATGCATAGGGGTCCTTTTGTTTTATGGCCCTAGCCACCTTCTAAGGATTTGTTGGTGATTGTACAAGTGTTCCTAGGACGAACTGGTGGCAGCAGTTTACTTTTAAAGTATTGTTACTTCTTTTTAACCCTTTAAGTGCCAAGGACGAGGTATCTCGTCCTTGGGATTACCTCCCCAGTGCCAAGGACGAAATAGCTCGTCCTTGGCACTTAAGGGGTTAATGAAGGAGAAAATGTTAGAAGGCTTTGCATGGTGAAAATACTGAAATCACCAAAAAAGGCCTTGGCACTGGGGGGGGGAAACGCATATGAACAAAATCGTGTTTACCTCATTTGAATCAAGACTGTGGCTAGAGCCGAAAATGGTCTTGCCATGAAGTCTTTTGTTCTTTCCTTTGGCCATTTCATCCCTTTGCCTTACCCTAGGTCGAGAGACCGGGTATTCCTTATTTGGGCATGCAGCCTCCTCGAAAACCACATCTTTTCTCAGGCTCCTGCATGTCACGTGTGCTAGTGCCCAAGAAGAGGCTTGGGACTGTCCGGTCTTAATCCATGCTACTGGTGCCGGTATGTTTGGTATGGCTGATTGACTGGAACTACTTTGGGCTATAATTGGCCCACACCTGGCGTGAATGCAAGAGAGAAGATCTTTCATTGGCTATCCCAAATTTGAGCGCAAAACAAACCTTGGATAAGAGAAGGGGCTCTGAATCTATTCCAGTCGATAAACGGAAGTTAACACCGAACTACAGAAGGAGCCAAGTATCCTGAAATGAAAGAGCAGACCTGTGGAACCACCAGAGACATGCTGGAAGGTTTGGAACCCTGAACCTGTTGTTGTCCTGTCGGACCCCTTGCTTTTGTATCGATCACAGAAGGCCTGCAAGGGCGCTTCAACCTTTTGGAGTAGTGGGGCCTACTACTCTCGGCACCTCATGCTTACCTTCGAAAATAGCCCCTTTTGTAGTGTTCCTGGGCCATCCAGTGAACTGACCAGTTCAAACCCAGGGTACCATCTAGATGCTCCGCCATCTCTAGTTGACACTTGAGACTTTGGGAATCGCTAACTTGTGGCCTGGGCCCTCTCCCGCTCGTTGTCCTAGCTCCTATGGGTCGCAATTTATGAGAGTGCACTACGCCACAAGCATTTGCGGTCCCTGTGTGGGCCCCCGCTGTGGTGACGGTCACTCTAGGAGCCTTGCACACCTGCCCCCCTGTGCCATGAAATGTGCTGCACTGGAACTGTCATTCTTTCTTCTTCGAGAGCCGAGAAAAGGCTACTGTCCTGCTGCGGACGATCATCCCATCCTGCATCTACTGAAAGCCGGAGTGACGTGTAACTGCAGGGGTTAAACCTACAAGCGTCCTGGACTAGACTGGCAAAGATTTCCCCGGACTGTGTCGAGGGTCGTTGAGTACTTGCATCACTTACTGGTGACCCCCTGGCAGAGCCAATTATCTTTACGCACGAGAATCCCTGAAAAGATACTCACCTTAGCTGGGCTAGCTTGCGCTCCCTAGCTATTCCCGAAAACCAAAAGTCGCTCTACCTGCAATTGTAGACCCTCCTCGAATAATAGGGCATTATTCTTCACCGCCTGAAGCCCCTTCCTGTACTGCTACAGCTCCCTGGAGTGGACCAGCTTTCGTTGTTAACACACTGCTGTACTTTTTAGCACAAGGCTCCCCACTTCGTAAGGCGGTACTACATAAGTTAGGGATCGATTCTTAAGAACTGCCTAATGGAATACTGGCGCCCTGTCACCTACCTGCCCTAAGCCCATGAGTGCCCTGGCTCCTGTGCTGCCCAAAACCATAAGTGCCCTGCCTCCTGCGCTGCCCAAGCCCATGAGTGCCCTGCCACCTATGCTAACCAAGCCCATGAGTGCCCTGGCTCCTGTGCTGCCCAAATCCATGAGTTCCCTGCCTCCTGCGCTGCACAAGCCCATGATTCCCCTGCCACCCATGCTTACCAAGCCCATGAGTGCCCTGCCATCCATGCTAACCAAGCCCATGAGTGCCCTGCCTCCTGCGCTGCCCAAGACCATGAGTGCCCTGCCACACATGCATCCCAAGCCCATGAGTGCCCTGCCACCTATGCTACCCAAGCCCAGGAGTGCCCTGCCACCTGCTCTGTTCCTTAAATGGCTTGCACTCCCCAGACCCAAACCCATGACCACTCCCCCACCCTCAGAAGCCCTAATATTACACAACCTAAGCTCTAGAACTTCCCGGCACCCCGTTGATCTCCAACAGCTCTCCTACCCTATCACAACCAATCTCAGACTGCTTAGACGATCCAGCCGGACCTCGCAACCTCCTCCACTCAAACACCTTCCCCTACCATGAGTCTGCATGCCAACCAATCACCTCCTACTGACCCGAACAAACCAATTAATTGCGCCCTTATTAATATTAGATCCTTGGGCACCCACGCTATAGAAGCTAATGACCCCATCATCGACAACCAAATTGACCTACTGGCCATCACAGAATCTCGGCTACATAGTGCCTTGGGCCCTTTGCTCAGCATTGCTATTCCCCCAACTACTCGAACCACAGAACCGACCGTGCTAACCCATCAGTGACAGAGTCGCCATCATCTACAAATCTGACCTCCATATCCGCTCCATTCCTCTGCCTCCTACTGAGGGATATGAAACACTATTACTTAAATTTAAGACTAATCCCTCAACTTCTTTCACCATTCTCCTGCTGCACCGTCAACCTAATGCCTCCAGTTCACCTGACTCGAAAATCCCCCTCCTCATAACACCCTTCCTCAAACCGGCCACCAAAGGCATACGTTTAGCTGACTTCAATCTGGGTTTCAATGATCCCACTGATCATAAAGCTACCACTGTGGTCCAAGCCCTCCACGCATGAACTTCTCACGTGTCTCAGCCCCTACCCACATGTATGGACGCACCCTCGACTCGACACGATACAACTCATTCGACCATCGACATATCCCTCATCAGCCCAGTCCCATTGTCTGATCACCATCTGATTGAATTTAAACTACATCACTCGAACCCCCCCCGAACAACAATACTCGACCACTACCCATCCAAATTCTAGCGAGCAGTACTCAGAAGCTCACACTTGAAACTCTCAAACCCACCTTGGTTACTCTCATTGAAACACAGACTCCCAACTGCAAGAGCCCCACGGCCCTCGCCAACCACTACCACGACAGCCTCCTAGTCATGCTAGATCAACATGCTCCCCTCAAAAACAAATCTCTAAAACCTTTCAAACCCACTAATATCTGGTTCACAGATGAACTAGTTCTGCTCCGCAGACAGAAACGAGCCATTGAGCATCTACACAAGAAACACCCCACCCCCAAGAATGCCTCCCTACTCACCACCACTTCCAAGACCTACAAGGCCACTATTTTTGTGACAAAAGCTGCCTCCTATGACAACAGAATTAGCAGGGCAAGCTCTTAACAATCTTGCGCAAATTAGAAAACCCTTGTGCACACACCTCCTTAGTTCAGCCTGACAAAGCGTGGTGCACCACTATTCAAACTGCTCTAACTACCACAATCAATTTACTCCGTAACAAAATAAAGACTAAAAAAGCCCTACTCACTGCCAAACCTATGCGCCAGTCCATCATAATACCAGCCAAGCCTAGCCCCCGCTATCCCCCCTCCGAAGCCTCTCCTTAGCTTTTCCTTTCAACCTTTATCCTAAGTGTCTGTTCTGAATACCATCCAGGCCCTCAAATCTTCCAACTGCAAGGAGGATACCTGCCCTGCCAACATCGTAAAGCTCTGCGCCCCCAGCCCTACCCCCATCATTGCAGAATGTGTTAACTCCTCCTTCAATTCATGCAAAATAACCACTATTTTTAATAACACATTTTATTGTATTTTAACAGTTGAGGCCAACAACAGGCAATGCATTAATTCTACATACATGCAGCACTAAACATTCCTAAATGCTGCACAAATTTTTGGTTCAGCTACTCAACAAATCATATGTTCACACTGTAGCATCGCAGCTCACAACGTATTTGAACACAACATGTCCAACAGGACACAGTCCGCACATCATGAGATCAGTTCCCATTTTTGCCAGATTTTATGGGCCTTCCCGGGGGGAGCCCTTGGCTGTATATACTCTATGCTCCATCGCAATACATGCATCCACATCTGCTAACCATTGATTGAAATGCGGAATAACATTCGAGCCGCACAGCTTGCAACATTCCTCTTTGCCAAACCAGTGGTCGTTGAAAGCAAACGTTTTTACAAGCGGGCCAACTCCTCTTCCTCTTCAATCCTTAATATTATCAACCTAGGTTCCCTGGGGAAATACCCACTATTATTAAACCAGCTTAGGTCACTCTCCTACTAAAATAAAACTCCCTGGACCCGACAATACTACCAACTACAGGCCCATTGCTACAGTACCCTTCCTGCTCAAAATCCTAGACTACATCGCTTAGTTACAGTGCCAGCAATTCCTAGAACAACACTCTCTCCTTGGCGTCAGACAATCTGGTTTCCGACCGAAACACAGTACTGAAATGGCCCTTATCGATCTAAAAATTCAACTTGACAGCATTAGAGATGCTGGCAATGCTCCCATCCTACTCTTCCTAGACCTCTCCGCTGCATTTTATCTCGTGGACCACGACCTACTCTGCCAAAACCTTTCCGGGATCTTCCACTTCTCACCCGAGGCAGTCCGATGGATCAAATCCTTCCTAAGTGACCGTACCTCCAGAGTAATCCTTATCAACCACTCAGCCAACCCTATTCCTGTCCCTCTTGGTGTCCCACATGGCTCTTGCCTTTCCCCGACCCTCTACAAGACCTACATTAAACCCCTCGTTCACATTCTAGACACCCCGGGCATCACCTACACCAACTTTGCGGACGACACGCAAATTCTCATCCCCCTTTCCGGTAACCACACTAATGACTCTAACACCATTAACAAAGTCTTCTGCATCATTCAGTCTTGGATGGCAATGCATAACCTTTGCTTCAATGATGAGAAGACAGGGTTACTCATTGTAGGCTCTCCCGCTTGCCTCAAAGCTCTCAACCCCTCCTACGCCTCCTTCACCATTGACGGCTCTACCATATCCGTCCTCAAACATGCCAAAACCCTGGGGGTTTACCTCGATGAGGAATTAACCATGACGAGGCATGTCAATGCTCTGGGATCCTCAACCTCCCACACCTCCAAACATATATCATTAAGCAGACAATTCCTGAGCCCCAACAAAGGCCTCAAGTTCTCCAGAACCATTATCCTGAGCAAACTAGACTATTGTAATGCCCTATGTAAGGGCACAACCATGCCCAATCTAGCTAAGCTACAGCTGCTTCAAAACAAACCCCTCGGCAAGCTCTAGGTCTCCGCAAATTGGACCACATTTCTGCAACTGGACGAGAAGTCCATGGGCTACCAATAAAAGCACGGATTGACTTCAAAACCTTGACTATAGCGCACTGATGCATCTACAATGAAGCCCCCATGTACTTGAACCATTGCATCACAAAGAAACAGCACTGTCGCTCACTCCGCTCCTCTGACCAGCTCACCCTAGCTGTTCCACGTTTTAAACTGGCCAGAACAGGAGGGTTTCGCTTCAGCACCACAGCCCCCACCCTGTGTAACTCCTTATCTCCACACTTAAGAAATGAGCCCACCTACCCAGCATTCAAGCGACTGCTGAAAACCTGGCTGTTCAATAAATTTGACTAACACTCTAAGCACAAACTGTCTCATACTTTGTCTGTACTACTGCCTACTAACGCAATGATCTGTAAAGTGTTTACTCTGTTATTACCCTATACAAACACTGTAATACCTGTGGGTCTGGGCGTTAGACAAATGTTAAAATTAAAAAATAAAAAAATATATTTGTGTTAACTTACCTCTTGTATTACAGGTTGTGGTTTTGTTCTCCCCTTATCCGGATTAGGCGAAACACATTTGTATATATGGTACATAGTGTAAGGTATGTGTAGTAACTGTTTATTATTACTGTGGTTTATTCGTGTTTAGTTATAAGGCCTAGAATACATTTATTTTTGATATACACTTGTCTAAGAGTATTCTGTGGAGTTTTACTGTGTGTGCTCATTGTGAGCTTCCGATCACTCTCACCCCTCCTTAGACTTAGTCTTGACCGCCTGCCAAGCTACCGTAGATTGGTCTGGTTTGTCCAGAAGGTTTCCATGTTCCACTAAACTAGGGTGGATTCCTAAACTTCTGCCCACCAAGTCAGAGTTTAGGAATCCATCTTAACACCTGTGGCGTCGAACTCAGTCACTGGATAGCCTGTGAAACCTTTGGGAGTCTCTCGTGGTACTCTGCTACTTTGTCGGCCCTCACTCCTGGATACTCACAGTGATACTCTGGACAATGCAGGGCTGTCCATGTCGTCATCCGGCTCCACCTCCCCCATGACAGCGGAGCTCTCTTTTTCCCCAAGCGTGTGTTTCACCTGTCAACCGGACAGGCACGTCCATGTGGGAAAACTGCCTTTCCTCGGCTGCACGAGCACCCCCTTACTTGGTCCTAGAGGGCCGCTAGACGGGTCAAAGGACCAAGTTGCTCCTCCCTCTGATTCCCAGGTCTTCTGCGCTGACCAGTAGCACGAGCACCCTTGACCCAGGGACGCTTGCTAGAACGGCACTCAACATATTTCTTGGGTAGGGTCCACCCAGTCCTCTCAGTGCTCTGCCGTCACCAGGGTTAATAAGAAAGAGGGAGGGACCGCGTGTGCTCACGCTCCTCCCCGCTATGAGCTTTCTCTTTCCTTCCCTTTTTTTCTTTAAAAATAAAATTCTGAGTGCAAAAGTGTTAAAAATTCCTCAATATGTCGTTTTTTTTTTCCACTGCACGACGATGCGCGGATTTACCAGCAAGAGAGGAATTACAGAACTCTCAATGCCTCCCTGCACACCAGGGCGGGATCCGGCATGCCTGCGACTCGCAGGGCCCTGCCTGAGCACTGCTGGTGGGCAGGGCGAATTATGCGGCATGTCCGCGCTGTCGGGCGGGCATAGCCCAAGGCGCAAGTCGGCACACTGGGCCCCAACGGACCCTTGTCACCAGTTGTTATATGTCAGGCCGGGCACCGGCACCGCACAAAGAAGACAGAAGCCGTTGTTGCTGTTACTGGGAGTGTCTGCTGCACGGGTTGGAAGACCTCCCCTTTTATTACCATGATGACGCAGTTGTCACCTGTAACATCGCTTCACATGCAGTCCCTGTGTTAGGCAGGGGAGTCCCCAACATTGCAACAGTGTGGGGGCTGGGCGGCGAGCCACAAATAAAGTCCTGCTACTTTTCCCCTCCAAATGCACCTTGGAAAATGAATGCTAAACTGACACACAATCATTCCTGCCTCCCATGTGATGACTTGACTCTGTACACTCTCCCTGCAACATTCAGACAAGAGTGGGACAAGGAGCTGTGTGCTCCTGCTTGGCAACTGGTTCTGCCCCTTATTGGGCTTGCAGTGCAGTCACCACCATGGAGCAGGACACAGAGCATGCTCCTGCTATGCCACCCATTGTGCATGGAGGGTGCAGAGCAGGAGCATACAGCAATACTGGTGTCCCGGATAGGAGGCCCAGAACAAAAGTCACACCACAGAAAAAAAGGGCTAGACTGGCTGCCCCACGCCTGGCTGAAGATGTCTGGGTGCCGATTTCAATAGGAGGGTTGGGGTCCCCATGCTTAGAGCGAAAACAGTCTGAGGCACTCGTGGTGTGCATACATTACAATGGTAACGAAGATAAAGTTAATAGCTGCAGATTACCACAATGTGGCCAGCCAGCAGGGAGCTTAAACACTAAATGGCCACTGAAGAGCGCTAAACCCTTCTTCAGTGTTAGAAGGCAATGAGGTGATAAAACATATACCCCGTGAGAAGAGAAACCGTAGCTTGTAGTGCGAGTGCTGCAAATCGCACAATTTAAGCCCCAGAAGAAAAATAGAGAAATTAATATATTGCCGTTTTACAAGACTGCTGACTGGTGGGGGCACTTGCTGGGGTGGGGGCCCCTGAGGCTCGAAGCCCCTTTCATTTGAAAGGGTTGAAAGGCATGACGCCATCCCTTGACTTCCCCCCAATGCAGTCTTGCCAAGTAATAACACAAATGCTATGCGTTATTACTTGGCTAGACTGCATTTGGGAGAAGCCAGTCTAGCTTTCTTACTGTGGCATGACCTTTGTTATGGGCGTGTATGATGAACCAAGATTAGTGCTCACACAAACGTTTATTAGAATTTAGACTAGCCTGGCCTGCAGGACCCACGCCCGAAGTATGCTGATAATGAACCACAGATCACCAATTTATAGTGTCGAACAAAGGTGTTGGGGAAGATCAGGTCGCCGCATTGGACTCTACCTGTGCCTCAGACATTGCCCCTGCTCCGACCGCCCCCATGGTGAGTTATCACTGCATAGTTCTCAGGAGCTCTGTAGCTGCTTCCTTGCAGGAGATGCTGATAGTAACACAGACCCATCAGCTGAGGGTAATAATGGACATCTTTTTTCATTTCGCTGCACCCCTGTCCATAACAAAGAGTGCATCTGTGTTCCAGAAGGTGGATGCCCTGTCCAGATAAATCCTAAGGGTCCTACCAACATCCAGAGGGTGTGCCTCCTCATTTCTGTCAAGGAACTTGCTTCTGGCCTGGGTACCAACTGGCAAAAGGGGTTCCTCCTCTTTATTTGCTTCATCCCCTCTCTCCTCGCCTTCCCCATGCGGGTCTCAGGAGGCTTCTCCACCAGAGGGCTTTGAGACAGAATTGGAGATAATTCTGCTATATTGGATTTGATGGCTTTAGCCACTGATGTCTGGACCAGTTGCACTAACTCAACCTCTGCCATCCATTTGAGGGACCTGAGTGTCTTTTCATTTGATGATGCTGGCGATGATGTCTGCGTCTCTTGGGAGATGAAGACCTGGAAGATTCGGAGGATGGTGAGACATGCCACATTTTCTCCAGGGATGCCCACTGCCTATCCATGCATGCATCTGAGAAGCTACTTTTCTATGCAGTTAGGACCTCCCTCTATTGTCCAATGGTGAACCAGGGGAGGAGCCGCATTGGAATCTCTAATCTACTTATGTCTTTTTGAGGCAGTCCTATCTGCTTTCCACTTCCCTCACTGCCCGGGAGTGCGAGCAGACACGTTTTTATGGGAGGGCAAAGGTGGCACTTGCCCCGTGCCCCCATCTTGGAGGGGGTCCCACAAGGCTGCCTGATCTAAAGAAGTAAGATTCCATTGTTCACCAAACTTAAATACCACATGTCAGGATATTTTATGGCATGCTGATGACGCGCTAAACCTATTGCCTGCCTGCATCATGTAATGCTTTCTGTGTTCACTGTGGTATACATAGTTTGTGTGTTCTTTACGACACAACTCCTGTAGCATTCTTTACTTCCTGTGGGAATTCTGTTGATCATGTGCAATAGCCAAAGTTGAAATGCATATTGATAAATTGAGTGCCACAATGGTTCAGACGATAGCTCAGTGTGCTAAGCACTCATTGCAGAGATATTTGTTCATATGCAAGATTAGAATAGCACATCTCTGGAAGGCTGGATGAGCCTTTCCTATGTCTGAAGGTTATAAACCTGCCTGCATATGTACTTGGTCTTGCAGCATAACAGGTGCTATTATCAGCAATGTACCTGCTCCAGATAGGGCTTCCTATAAAAACTAACATCATCCATTTGGTGAAGGTCTAGAAATTGTTTTTTGTTCAGATGCCTATGCAATCACCTCTAACGGTGAGCATAAACTGTTAGTCCAAGAGGTGAATAAGTATCCAAATTCAAGACTGTGGAACCAAAGCGTTCATGCTTGTATCCTGGATTTGCCAGCAGACAATACAGTGATCCTGGTCAGATCATCTAATATCTCTTAAATTACTGTGTTGTCTTCTGGTAGGTTTGCCTTCTCGCATGCTGGTAGCATTGTTTAGCCCATTACTTAATATTTCTTCTTATGGAGGCCAATTGAGTGGAAGGGGTTGACAGAAGAGAGCCGACCAGATGATGTAGGCCGCGGGCAAACATATTTTAAGGTCTGCTCATTTGACACAAAAAAGGTTTGCTTTTTTTGTAAAATTGAAGTGTTTTTCTGCACGTTTATATATGACAATTTCACAAGCCATTGTTTTAGAAGTGTTTAAAGCTTTAAAAGACAAAAGACAAACCCAGATTAAATCTGTTAAATCACATTGACTGGTAGGCTGGTACTTAAATACTTCCCTTGATGATGGAGAAAATGAAGCTACAATTAATCAAGTTTTGCATAACAGCCTTCTATAATATCTTGTTATAAAAAATGGTCATGTTTGGTAATGTGGGTTGTGTACTTTCCAAGTCCGTTTTATAAAATAAGACTATTTTAGTTCATGGAAAATAAAGTGTAAAAGAAGTGTTCAAATGCCGAAATTACAGACTTAGCACAAATCCCAGCTTCACTGCCTAACCATTGTGTAATCCTGGGCATCTCATTTAATCTTGTATTGCCTAACCTCTCAAAATTGCCAGTCCCTAAACCTTTCAAAATTGTCAGCCCTTCAGAGGGATTTCCTTCTCAGGGTATGATCTTCAAAAAAGCTTCACTCATGATTTCACTGGCTATAGTGTTGCTTGCACAATAATAGTGAGCGTGGATATATTGCACACCACAGGCGCTTGTTCCTTTGATCTCTAATGGCAACACTATTTGAAAACCATGTCCCACTTCTAATCTCAGTCTGTCTGGATACACACCTTCCTGGTAGCTTCTAATCTGCATCCCCTATCCATGCTATGGTATGTGTAGCTTTCTCCTTCCTTCAAATTGGTCTCCTCTGTCCATGCATGAGCCCTTTTGCATTCTGTGAGGCAGCTAATGTGAGTTCTCTGTCTATTCTGGGTTACATGTACCTTTTACATATGATCCTGCATTAATACTACAGGCTGCATACCTTCCTAGATCCTATTGATAAAAAGTATCCTGTATCTATACTAGAACAGAAGTAACCTCTTCATAGCCTGCTAATGAGGCCTTCAAATGCTACTTATCATTCTGATTACAGCAAGAATGAAGAGGGTAAAGGGAGAAAACATGCTTATTGGGAATGCTGTGTGGCAGCATATCAACCTATGGGCTGTGATCGGGACGAGAGGGGTGGGGGATGTGACCAGGTATTCTTAATCACTTAATTCCTTTGGTTTGGTGGAGGGGCCCCCAGAGATGTCTGTGCCCAGGGCCCCAAAAGTGCTTAAAATGGCCCTGCACACACAACTTGGTCCATCATCTCCAGCATATGAGTCCACCCACTTTGTCTCTAGCATCCCATATGGGGGGTGGGTGTTGGGGAGTAGTCTCGCTTGCAAAAAAAGTCTCTGCTTGAGAAGTAGAACGGATGATATCATTCCAGAATATGTACAGCCGGTTGTTTGTGTCATAGTTAGCACCTCATTTAGTATAATTTCAAGTAACACGTGTGTATAGGCGCATTATAAATGCCATATCATATCATAGATAAAATGATTTGCCCAGGATAACACAATTCGGTGTGGGGAAACCATGATTAGGTGCTCTGGTGCCACAGTCGAAAAATGGATGCCTCTTATTAGTACTGTATGATATTATTTGAGAAGATACCAGTTATGGGAGGTCGAAAACGAGCTTTAAAGCTCTTAATTACTCCACGTTTTAGCTTCAGCGTCCAGATAATTTATCATTGAGGCCCCACCTGAAACCTGAGTAGTAAAAAGGAATGGGAGGAGGGAGAGGGCCACAGAGGAAGCAGTGTAGACTAAGTCAAGACTTGATGCGAAAGAGCAGTTTTCTTAGCATGGGTTAAGTAAGTCTTGCAAACACAAATGCAAAATGAGTATAATTTTCAGATCAATCAGAGGACACAGTTTGCTGTAGCAGATGCCGGCGTCAGCATGACTTTGCGATGACCACAATCGCTCGTAATTGGCTCATCACAACACAGCCGAGCCAGTAACTAGAAAAGACACCTCCGGTTCTATCCTCAGCGGCAAATTTCTCCCGAGTCCCTTTAATCACGTTTTTATTATGGCGGAACCTCGTCGCGCGGCAGCTGGATTTCGACCTCCCTGCCTGCGTGATGTCCGCCGGCGCCCCATTTGCATAATCAAAATGATCCCCAAAATCAGGGCCATGGCGTGCTTCTCCTGGCGGGAGAGTGACGGATTATCCTCTGGCAGGCGCTTCACGTTCTACGCAACTTCTAAGGGTTGCGAAGACGTGAGCGTCCATTACAGAGCTCGCGATGCCACTCGCGCCATCAGGGACTGGATTGTGGGCCCGTTTCCCTTGCTGACAATGAAAGGGGGGCCACGAGGGTAGCCACTATCATTGCGGTAAAGACAAAGAGAAGACGGGAGCCCGCAAACAAAGCAACGTGCCTCAACATACCAGACTGATCAGAAGGTCATTACACGGAACCACAAGGTCACTGACCCACCAAACAGTGCAGTCCAGCCGTGTTTTCAGAATGCCAACAATGATATATGCAAATAACACATAATTATTATACTTTTTTTTGAGATACCTGAAATAGATTAATCCGAATCGTGTATTTTCCCTGTATTGAAATTGCTTATTAATAAAGCAAATTCAACCCATTTGTATAATGTTACATATTTTCATTTAAATGTTGAGTATTAGAAATGAATGCACCACACATAATCAAATGATGCTTGTGTATCAGTGTATTGTTCAATGTCATGTTATTATTAAGTGTAAAAAAATCAAATATGTATCAAAGTAGGTGAACAAAAATATTCTAATTTATATAATCAGCAATGTCCCGGGAGGATAGCTCAGCGGCAACGTGTTCGCCTTGGAAGCAAGACAACACGAAGCAACACAGGTTCAATCCCCGGGTCCATGCATAGAAACCTTTGGGTATTTAAGCGCGTTATAAATATGCAACTAAGACAACAAAAAAAAACAATTACGCAACAAAAAAAAAAGAATTCCTGTAACAGCTCCTCGATGACCGCGGGCAGTGTGAGCGCTTAAAAAATGCAAAATAAATAAAAGTAATGTCATGTATTATTTAATTATTGATCTAATCAGTGATGTCCCCACTACACTTTCTTAACTCTCTTCTCACTGCTTGTGTTCTTCTATCATTCAGTTGTTCCGATCCAATCTTTTCAACTGCTCCTTCTCTGTGCTGGGCCGGGCACACCTTCCCTCCCCAACATCTTCAATATGGTGTTCCTTAAGGTTTGGTGCTGGGCCCTCTACTCGTCTCCATCTACCCTATACTGTTATTCTCTAGCATTGAAACGTTCAATCTTTCTTCGCATTTCTACGCGAACGATTCTCAAATCTTATTCTTTTAAACATTTTGTGACTCTCTTCATGTCTCTGTATCTTCCTGCCTTTCTGCTGTCCAAACTTGGATGCACTCCCACTTTCTTCACCTCAATTCCTCTAAAACGGAGTTCCTGTACTTCCTCCCCATTTCTCCGACTCCCCTCTCAACCTTCTCTGGTTATCTGCTTTCCTCCATCTGTTCCCACCCATTTCCTCCTCTGCCCGCAATCTTGGGGTCATCTATGACCTATCATAAACCTTTGCCTCACATATCTCTGAGTGCCCGCATCTGTTGCTTTCTTATTTTCAATGTATGTACAATTTGCCTCTATCTTAACTTCCACGCTGCTAAACTTCTTAACACTTTTTCCATTTATTACCGACTTGACTACTGCTCTGCTCTACTCTTTGGTCTACCCTCTTCACATCTCACTCCCCTCCAACTCCGCTATTCGACTTCTTTTTCTACGTTCTCCTCAATCGTCTATTACATCTTCTCTTCGTTCGGCCTCTCTCCTTCCCTATGACTCTCGCCTACTCTTTAATTTCCTTTGTATAGTCTACAAGTGCTATCCTGGCATTGCTCCTCCTTATCTTGCTTCCCTTATTTCACCTTATTCTCCCTCACGTTCCGTCCACTCCCAACATATTCATCTTCTGACCAGCCTTAAACCCCTTTGTGCACCTTCACGATTTCACACTTTTCCTCTTCCAGCCCCCAAATCTGGAAATGCTCTTTCACCTGATCTTCGTGCCTCCTCCTCCCTCCACATATTTAGCTGCCGGCTTAAAGCGCATCTTCTCTCCTCTGTCACCACCTTAAACCTTCTGTTACGAAATAGATTTTTATCATTACACGATTTTCTGTACTGCTTTTTTGTTCCTCTTGTACAGCGCCCTGGCAAAGGCTATTTATATAGAAAAATAAAATACAAATGTCATATATAAGGCCATTAGTGTGTCAGTCTAGAAAAATGGATACCTCTCATGTTTGACGGCAAACTTATTTTGGTGGCTGTGGGCCAACCGTCTCATGCACGATTTGACAGACATATAGGTTTCCGAGTGTGCCAATGAACAAGGATCGCCATTTTGTTTTCTAACCATTGGTCATTGCTTTCTGTTCTTATTGCTTCGCAGCACATTTTCTGCTTACACTGCTCGACTGTAAAACATTGCTGTCTACATGTGAAAGGACAAGGCCGCAGGGCCGCGAGGATAACAAGAGTTCATTGAAAAACAACGTAGGCAGCGCCAGGAAGGAATGCCCGGCTCCCTCCCGAATGTAGTCTTGAAGCAGAGCTGCAGGGCATTTAATCATTTCGCAGCTGCCAGCCAGTCTCGTTATATGGTAGAATATGTTAGAATAAAGCAGCTAAAGGCTTGAATTATGCTCTTCTTACGGCCCCCCTTTACAGAGCCTTGTAGAGCGTGTCGGCTCCCAGGACACGAATAGCACCTCATAGATAGCAGAGTCTGGAATGTGACTCTACCCAAGTATGTAGCTCGCTTCCAAGAACAGAAGCACTGTGTTCTGATCAACAACTGAAAGATGCCTCTGCACTTGTAAATTGCATATTGTTACTAGAATAGATATTTGAAGGTGTCATAATTGTCGGAAGTGTCCATCATCACACCGAGTTGAAAAGAAACCCAATGAAGGGGGGTGTTAAACATGTCATAGCTGATTGTATGACATGCATTTTGTATATATGTAACTGATGTACGTAATTCACTCTCTTGCGTCCCTCGAGGTCTAGGGATACACGTCGCGGGGCGTGAGACCGAGTTGGCCAACTGAGACTATTTGCTTTGCAATAAACCCTAGCTTTGGGAATACAACCTTGTGTCTGGCGTATCTATCGTGTGTGGTGACTTGCCTTGTTTCCATTGATGTAAGGGACCCCTAGGGGCCCCTTTCAAGATGGCGCCTGAATAGGGACCCTCCCCTACTTGTTCCATCGCCTACGTTGTAATTGAGTCAAGGCGTAGAAAGGCGAGGACAGGATGATCGAGCCGGGATCAAGAGGTGTTCGGGGCGCCCTGTAGAAGTGATGAGAGATTCCTTTGCAGATCTGCACACATCTGATCCCTGATCGACGTGCCTGGCTAGAGAACAAGGAAGCGAGGGTCCCGAAACGAGGTGGAAGCCAAGAAACGCAGACACGACATCATTGGTTGCGTCAGTATACAGACGACTTGTGTCCGAAAGGACAAATTGATTTATCAGGTGAGTCATTCCCCGATTCAAAGTAATCCTGATATTGGTTGAGAGTTGACTTTGCGAAATCAAACGTCCTAGGTAAGGTTGATTAACCAGGGGGAAGGTTAAAACATGCCTGGGGTATTGTCCACCCTAGCTGGGTTTTTCCGCTGTGGTAGACACTCTTTGGAAGATGGCCAAATTGCAACACCTGGGGGAACGCCGGCATATGAGATGTATGTGAAGTATGGAGTGGGTGCAATAATATTCTGTGAGACTTGGCATAGGCAAACCAGAAAGCAACAAGACCATCAGTGGCCAATTAATTGTAGTTTTAAGATAGCGAGAATAGATAACTTGGAAAGGGTGTTGATAAGAAAGAAAGCGTGTCCTGCAGCATTTGATATCGTTAAGGACTGGAGAAGGGAAGCAATGCTCCGATTTAAAAGTAGAGCGAAGCATGCACGCAGGCATAAATCGAAAGGTGAAGTAGCGGAAGAAAAGGAGGAGGAGGAGTGGACTGAGAGTCTAAGGAGGTCAGGTAGACGTGACCAGTTGAATATAGAAAAAATATACCCACAACGAGAATTACACATAGCAGATGAATTGATAGAAAACATATTGATCCATACAAAACAAGGCCCAAGATCTGAGGCGAGGCCAAACACGTCAGTAACTAGTGCCCAAACCCCGCCCGTAGCCCAAACTCTCCCTCCTGTAGCTCAAGCCCTCCCACAGCCACAGACCGCGCACGTAACACTTCCTATTAGCCAACCAGGCCCACAGCAGACACTCCCTGTTCCCATTGTCCCATCTGCACCTCCCGCCTTAGATACAGACTCGGTACCGTCCGTCCCTCCCAGGGTTGAAATTGAAACCACGGGGTGAGAGGCGGGACTGAACAAAGTGGATGCATGAGGGTAACTCGCAGTGCGATCCGCAAAGAAAGGAAGGTGGAATTGCAGCAACAGGCAGAGATGTATATAGACGGGAATGATGGGACGACAACATTGGCTTCGATATATGACTTCCGAAGAAGCAACGAAAGACAGGTAGTGTTGGAATGCATGGGTGAAAATTTGGTGGAGAGATGGAAACAGTTAATTGGGAAATTACCACCGTAGGGATTGTTAGATTTGAATGCATTAGCACGCTGTAGGGAGAGGGATGAAGAAGTGAGAGAACATGTATATGGACTTTTTGAACTTAAAGATGAATTAGATAATGATTATGCCGAAATGTTTACTGCACCTGGGTACAGGGGTAAGGATATCGGGAGACATAGGAAGGAAGCTGTAGAGCCTTGTATACAACAACGACATTCAATGTTGTCAGTGCAGAGGGGTGACAAGTTGAAAGTATGTATACGAGAAGCGTTTAGATGGATGTCGGATCCCAGTATCCCCACAATGAAGATACATGAGATATTTGATGAATATTACATGCCCATGAAAAGAAAAGCACTGCAGTTGATGGCTGAATATTTACTAGACAAAGATATAAAAAACGATAAGGCCAGCCCACTCGAAATAATGGCAGTATATAAGAGAGCACTAGAGCGAGTGACAGGAGAAACAGCCCTATTGCTTGATCTGGGAATATTCTTACACATGAGAGAAAGGGGAGGGACAGTAAGTGGGGCATTTCCTATGAGAGAGGTCCCACCTTCCTTTGTGCCCAAAGTAGAGGTTCCCACAGCGGGCAATGTAGTGGCGCAGGTAACACCAGCCCGTTACACCGCCCAATATGTGCATGTCCCCTTTTCCAGACAGGAGGTGAACAACATAAAGCAGACGATTCCTTATATAAGAAAGAATCCTGCAGGGTTTTACAAGGAAGTAGAGTCCTGCCTGCAATCGTCCGTGCTTACCATGGGTGACATAGACCTAATATTCCCAGTGATCCTGCCAACAGACATATGGAAGCAAATAAGAAAGGTGGATGACATAACGACCTTTGGCGCCACGTGGGCGAACTTGATAATAGAAGTTGTCACATAGAAAAGAATTCAATGGGACAAATTGACTGCATGTGTACAAGGCAAGGATGAGTTAGCTACAGATTATTTTAAAAGGTTTGAAGAAGTATTTACAGACTTCAGTGGGCACAATGTGAGCTCGGAAGCGGGAAAGAGGTTATTTGTTGACAAATATGTGAGGGGGTTAAAACTTCCAATCCAGAACCTAATAATGACATCAGAGAGTGCATGGCAAGCAAAAACGCTGGGCGAAGTATTACACATGGCCCAATATTATGAGAACAGAGTGACTGCGGAGAAAGAAAAAGAGGAGAAGGATAGGGTAAATCTGAAAACACGGGTACTACTGCAGCAAGTAGCAGGACATAATAGAGGGAGAGGGAATACACAAGGAAGGAGTAATTCGAATATGCACGGGGGAACAGTGGTACCAAATCAGTGTGCGTATTGTAAGGAGGAAGGACACTGGCGAGCGCAATGTCCGCATCTGCAGAATAGAAATGGGTCTGGTCAGAGGAGACAGCATAGAGGGCACCAAGGAGCAAATGGACTAAATAGGAATAGTATGCAGCAGCACCACAATAATGGAGGTAATCAAAACCAAGCCCAAAACCAAAGTGCCCCTAACCACAGTCAGGGACAGCAAAACCAACAGTATGGAAACCAGAGTGGGGGAAATAGAGAGAAGAGTGGGTACGTTTTCGATACACAGCCAAACACGTATTACAGTAATAGTAATGATTACACATCAGACGATGTGTTATTTCCCCAATAGGACAACCCAGGACAGGGGTCGGAACCAGTGTCTATTCCCGTGAATCAGAGAGGACCCTACGTAGAAATGAGAGTCGGGAATGAGGAGCACCGCTTTCTTGTAGATACAGGAGTGCAAAAGTGTTCAATAGACCATCACTTGGTTCCGGATATACCACTGTCAGGGCAAAAGAATGTTTCAGTAGGGTTCGCAGGTACACCAGTCATAAACCCAGTGTCCCAACCAGTCCCAGTTACTATAGGACCATTCACTGAACATTGTCCTTTCCTTTTAGCAGAAAATTGTGGGGAGAACTTGTTGGGATTAAATTTGTTGAAAAAATTAGGTTCCGTTATACATTGCACGGCAGACGGGGTGTTCCTAACGATTTGGCCACAAGATGCCCCTGTGTCAGAATTCATGTCTGAAACTTTACCAGGAGAACTAAGTAAAGTGCCAACCTGTATATGGGCAATGCATGACAACGATGTAGGATGCTTGAAAATAGAGCCAGTAAAGATCATTTTGAAAGAGGGTGTTACACTACCGCAAATTCACCAATACAGAATTTCGGCTGAAGATGAGAAAGGATTGAAGGGTATTGTTACAGATTTGGTGAAATTAGGGGTAATTGAAGAAATTACAGGCAGTACATGCAACAGCCCGATTCTTCCAGTTAATAAAAAACGAGGCAATGAAGTACCATACCGTTTCATAATTGATTTGCGCGCGCTAAACAAAGTAGTAGATCCACAATTTCCTTTAGTGCCAGATGTCACTACAATATTGACAATGATACCTGTTTCAGCAGAATACTTTAGTGTAGTTGATCTGAAAAATGCGTTCTTTAGCATTCCGGTGGACAAGGACAGCAGATATTTGTTCGCGTTCACATTAGGTGGACGATCATTTACATTCACGCGGATTCCGCAAGGTTACACGGAAAGTCAGAGTATTTACAGTAGAGCATTGAAAGAGCAGCTAGACATGCTAGACTTACCAATGGGTTGCGTACTCTTGCAATACATAGACGATCTATTATTAGCTGCTGACACAGAGGAGATTTGTAAAGAAAGCACTGTATTACTACTGTCACACCTAGCGGCACATGGCCATAAAGCTAGTTTGAAGAAATTTCAATATAATCGAAAGGAGGTGGCTTATTTGGGCTACCTACTTTCGAAAGAGGGGAGAAGGCTAACGCCAGAACGCATAAAAAGTATTTCTTGTATGCCTATTCCAAAGACACAGAAAGGAGTCACAGCCATAATAGGCATGGCTTTATATTGCCGACAATGGATTGGTAATCTTGTGTTAATTGTGAAACCGATGGTGAATTTGACTAGAAAGGATGCGGTTATGCCTCTATAGTGGGATGAGGAATGTCAGAGAGCATTTGATCAATTGAAAACTGCATTATGTTCTTCTCCAGTTTTGGGCACACCAAATTATGAGAAGATGTTTAGACTGTTTGTGTGAAAGTGAAGGATATGCATTGGCGGTTTTGACACAGGAACAAGGTGGAAGAAATAGGTAATGCGGCTATTTTTCTTCTGCGCTGGACCCTGTAGCGCGCGCACTACCACGATGTTTGCGATCTGTCGTGGCGGCTGCTGCGTCAGTGAAACAAACGTAAGGGATGGTATTGGGGCATACTTTAATTCTGATGGTGCCACATGCCATAGACGTTCTATTAAATAGAACACAGACGCAACACCTCACCTCTGCTAGATTAACAAGATATGAGATTATCTTGTTCGCGTCCCATGTCCAAATTATGAGGTGTAGCACTTTGAATCCTGCAGAATTAATGCCACTACCCATAAAAGAAATTGGTGAGAATGAATCACCCCCCATGATTGCTTAATGGTCACTGAGGAAGAAACCAAGGGGAGAGTTGATTTAAGTGATACCCCACAGAAAGAGCCAGATGGAGAGTTATTTTGTGACGGCTCTTGTTTTAAATTACCTGATGGCACAACAACTGCCGCATATGCTATCACTACCCTAGAAAGTATTGTAGAAAGCAAAAGAATCCCCTCCAACTCGGCACAAGCCGCAGAGATAATAGCATTGACCAGAGCCTGCGAGATTTCTGAAAATTTGAATGTTAATATATATACTGATAGTATGCTTTTGGGGTGGTTCATAACTTTGGTCGACACTGGGCTGAGAGAGGGTTTTTGACATCACATGGTGCCAGAATTCAACATGGCCCTTTGATTGTACGATTGCTGTCAGCAGTCACTCTTACTAAAAACGCCTAGCAATAGTAAAATGCAAGGCACACAAAAAGGTAAGTAGGAGAGGGAAACGCGTTTGCAGACAGAATTGCGAAACAAACTGCCACTGATTTAAATACCAAAATGATGAGGGTTCAGACTGAGGAAGTACCCTGTATGATAGAAAATGGAGTTGCCACTGTCAAAGAAATGCAGGCCGAAGCTACGGCCGATGAAATACAAGGGTGGGCAGAGGGCTCTGCTGAGTTAGATCTGGAGGGTTGTTGGGTGGACAAGGGGACTAGAAACTGGATGTTGCCAAATTCGTATGTGACTGCAATGGTCACAATGGCCCACAGCCCTACTCACATCTGTGCGAAAAAGATAATACAGCACCTATCCACAGTATGGCAGAATGTAAACATAAAGAAGAATGCAGAGAGGTTGGTGCAGAACTGTATCACGTGTTTACAACACAATGTAGGAAAAGGAACAGTGACTCCTGTAGGCAGTTTTGGCCCACCCTCCATGCCTTTTGAGGTAATCCATTTTGATTTCATAGAGATGGAGAGATGCCAAAATTTGAAATATGTTTTAGTGGTGATCTGTGCATTCAGCATGTGGGTGGAGGCATATCCCTTAAAAGACTGCACAGCAATGAGTACGGCAAAAGTAAGGCTTAAAGAATATTTTTCCCATTTTGGCTTGCCCCCTGTCCTATGGTCAGATAATGGCCCACATTTTGTGGGCGCAGTGGTGTTACAGATATGTGCGGGTCTTCAGATTGATAAGAGATTCCATAGTTCAAGGCATCCAAGTTCGGCCGGTCTTGTGGAGAGGCACAACGGGATTCTCAAGTCAAAAATAAGCAAGATATGTGCAGGAAGCAAGTTGAGTTGGGTGGATGCATTATCAATAGCGCTATTATGCATGCGTACGTCTGTACAGGCTAAAATTGGGCTCTCCCCGTACGAAATCGTAATGGGGAGGCCGGCGAATGTTTGATGCTCACCTCAGCCAAAACGACTTAGAGAGGTAGAACATCCTGTGCTTAGTACTTATTGTGGCCTTTTAATGCAGAAATTGCATTTGATTCATCAGCAGGTGCAGGAGGCTTTACAAGTGAGATACACCGGTCCGGGGCACGCGCTGGAGCCAGGAGACTGGGTGCTGCTTACAATTTTTGAAAGAAAGTCATCGTTAGCACCCAGGTGGCGCGGCCCCTGTCAAGTACTCTTGGCAATGCAGACGGCGATACGGGTGGATGGACGAAAGTCGTGGATCCATGCCACCCATGCCAAAAAGATTCCAACTCTACTGAAAGACTTGCCTGACCCAGACGACTGGGGAGAGAGAGCGGTCCTAGAAACGAAAGACACTGTTGCCAGTAAGCCATCACCAAATCTGCCCAAACGAGAAGTGAAACTTGAAACAAAGCGTGAGACGAGTGCCAAAAAGGGTGGAGGGTAAAGAGTGCCCCTACGTTGCCCAGCAGAATCTACATCACTGTTGGCCGACACGAAATCTGCATTGCAAATACCGTCAGAAACTAAGCGTGTACCCCTTTGGCGCCCACCAGCACTTTCCAGCACACCAAAGACCGAATCTGCATCACTGGCGCAGCGCACACCAGCACCTACAGTAGCGCCACAGGCTGACTTTGAGCCTGAATCTGGAAGTGCACCAGCACTGTTCACGGTTCACACAATACCAGGAGTGAGGCGATACAATTTGCGGCCTCGAAAGACAAAGTGATCCACAGTTCTTTGGTGTTTATGTCAACCTCTGGTTCTTCTCATGGACGGAGAAGGAACTAGAGGTGTAGAGGAGAGAAGCGAGAGAATTGTGCAAGTCGGACAATTCAAGACTCGCGACTCCTCGGTGCGATCATAAAAAGTGCATGTGTCCGGAACCAGAGCAGACAAGCTGGGCGCACATAGTACTAAGGCAATAGATAACTGATCAAAAGTCCTCTGAGCAGTATGAGAAAGGACAAGTGATCTTGCCTAAAAACAAATAAGCAAATCCAGGCTATAAAGGACTGGCAGAACTGAACTGTGACAATTCCGTTGAACTTATTGACATCAGAGCAAGTGCTACGAAGAGAGATATCCATGACGAACTCTAATAAGGAAGAAGAAGGACGATGAGAAACATGTCGGGACCGGTTTCAGCCTCCTCCTGCACCGCTGCTGAGAATGAGTTAATTGTAAAGACTGTAAGCTTAAGAAAAACACATGGTAAAAAGAATTGTATGCTGGCACTGACAATAATTATGTGCTTTATGAGTATGGTAGCACCAATAATGACAGCCCTAATATTATGGTATGTGGAATCGATACACCCATTGGGAATGTTCTTACCAATAGTTAATATATCCACTACTGAAAGCCCGATTCAGGTGATTACTTATACCCTGTCCCCAATGGAAGAAAGACACAGGGAAGGGTTTGGGAACAATACGTTGCTATTAATTATGAATATGACACATGCAATTCTAAAGAAAACAAATTGCTGGGTATGTGCCCATTTACCGCAGCATGCTGGGAAAGGAATAGGTTGGTATGTACAGCCATTACCATTAAGTTCTGCATGTAGTGCATCTTTAAGTGCAATGTTTTATGGGAAATGCAATAAGAGTAGTACGGGTCAATTAGACAGAACAAACATGAATGAGTTTGAGGAAATAATTATGAGGCCTGTGGGTTGTTCCATATTCCATAAAGCACAAGTGATGACCCCAGAGCCTACGAGGAAAAATACGCAAAAAATAACACGACAAAATAGACAAGATAGATTGTCCCCACCAGTTAAAACATCTGTGATGACGTTTCGTGTAAGAACAGACGGGAACAAAGATGCAGTTCCCCCTTCTTACACGGTGAATTATAACCCAAGAACTGTGCCTTTTTGTTTAAAAAAGAAAGGCTCCTATTCAGTCGGAACATTTACTGGATGCATAAATACAGTGGTATTAAAATGGGAAATAGAACCAGTATATGTGGGAGATCCAGTTTATTTTATATGTGGAGCGAAAGTATATCCTTGGTTGCCCAGAAACTGGGGAGGTACATGTTACCTAGGTCTACTGTTCCCAGGAGTGTTCCTCTTAGAAACAGCCGACATGGCCAGACTATCCAGATCTAGAGCCAAAAGGAGTAGCGAAGGCGTTCTGATAGCGACTGACGTAGCAAAAACATTCATTCCATTTTTGTCCCCAATATTGAACTCCCATAACATAAGGCAGCTGTCCAGAATACTAAAAAATACCATAAACACAACAGATATACTATTTAACATGACGTTGGAAGAAAAAGGAATCAGGTTAATGACGTTGCAAAATAGAACAGCTCTCGATGTGATCCTGGTTGATCATGGGGGAATTTGCAAAATAGTGGGATCAGCGTGTTGTGTATTTGTAGATGATTATACCCCTACAATCTTTGAAGCGATAAAGAAAATGCATGTCCTAAGCTCCGAACTCCCTACTGGAGAAGGAGGCTGTGGAATAGAGTCCTGGTTTTGGGGAATACTGCGTTCTTGGGGATGGAAGTTGATTTCGATATTAGTAGTGGTGTTTGCAATATTCATAACGTGCTGTTGTTGCAAACACTGCCTACCGATAGTTTGCACTGAGGTAACTGAGGGATGTACTAAGGGATGTATGCATATGATGAAAAGAAGAAAACAAACTCATGGTCGGGCTGACCAAGACACAAATGAGATGAAAACAGTAAAAGAATTGATGCCTATAGATATTAATGAAGATGATGATGCTTACAATAGCATGCAAAATTCAGACATAAGTACTTCAGACTTATCGTCATTAGAGGAGGATACAATAAATGGATGAGAAGTTTGGCATACCGCCAAAGGAGGGTTTGTCAGTCTAGAAAAATGGATACCTCTCATGTTTGACGGCAAACTTATTTTGGTGGCCGTGGGCCAACCGTCTCATGCACGATATGACAGACATATAGGTTTCCGAGTTTGCCAATGAACGACCATTTTGATGTAACGAGGATCGCCATTTTGTTTTCTAACCATTGCTCATTGCTTTCTGTTCTTATTGCTTCACAGCACATTTTCTGCTTACACTGCTCGACTGTAAAACATTGTTGTCTACACGTGAAAGGACAAGGCCGCAGGGCCGCGAGGATAACAAGAGTTCGTTGAAACACAACATAGGCAGCGCCAGGAAGGAATGCCCAGCTCCCTCCCGAATGTAGCCTTGAAGCAGAGCTGCAGGGCATTTAATCATTTCGCAGCTGCCAGCCAGTCTCGTTATATGGTAGAATATGTTAGAATAAAGCAGCTAAAGGCTTGAATTATGCTCTTCTTACGCCCCCTCCTTTACTGAGCCCTGTAGAGCGTGTCAGCTGCCAGGACACGAATAGCACCTCATAGATAGCAGGGTCTGGAATGTGACTCTACCCCCATATGTAGCTTGCTTCAAAGAAAAGAAGCACTGTGTTCTGATCAACAACTGAAATATGCCTCCACACTTGCAAATTGCATATTGTTACTAGAATAGATATTTGAAGGTATCATAATTGTTGGAAGTGTCCATCATCACACTGAGTTGAAAAGAAACCCAATGAAGGGGGGTGTTACACATGTCATAGCTGATTGTATGATATGCATTTTGTATATATGTAACTGATGTACGTAATTCACTCTCTTGCGTCCCTCGAGGTCTAGAGATACACGTCGCGGGGCGTGAGACCGAGTTGGCCAACTGAGACTATTTGCTTTGCAATAAACCCTACCTTTGGGAATACAACCTTTTGTCTGGCGTATCTATCGTGTGTGGGGACTTGCCTTGTTTCCATAGACGTAAGGGACCTCTAGGGGCCCCTTTCAAGTGACACCATTGGTGATGTCATAGTGATGGTATGTATGTTGTAATTAGTAATGTTATCAGTGATGTCATCTGTGATGTCATCATTGTGGTCATACAATGCACAACACACGGCACATAATTATGGTCGGCTTGCTAGAAATGGGAATGCGGAATTTCAGCGGTTTTGATCACCTTAACTCTAATGTTTTGTCACTGAATTTCAAGGGTTTTGTTGTACTATCATTTTTTCAGGGCACACTAGCCATGGCCTTTAGCCGTGGCCACCGCACATGCTGCACCAATAGGTTTATTTGTTGATCACTAGCCATGGCCTTAGGCCATGGCCATTGTACATGTTGCACCAATAGGTTTCTTTGGGGCACACTAGCCATGGCCCAGAAAGATGCATTGCTCCCTGCATAGTAAGGGTGATCACTGCGGATGGAAAAACAAATGTTCACTCTATTCCTGTGATCATTTTCACGGTAAACAATCCCAATTCCTACATTAGTGTAACAGACCTCCGATTCACATGAGATTTCCCCCGTAGTCAACGGATTAAAGCTCAAACATTTAAAACTTGTCCGCATCCACACAGGCATTCATCTTGTGCACCCACTTCTCTGCTGGTTCCCCCACTCCACATTTTCCCTCCCTGAGCCTGTCCCATTACCCCCTATCACTCTCCGGTTCATGTGACACAGTTTCTTTTCCGAGCACGTCTTGCAGCATTGATGTAGTAATCTTGCGAGATTCCCCCACTATTCACCTGATACACTGAAAATTTGCCAACTTTAACTGCCTCTCCTGACCACCTCCAACTCACCAACTTCATATGGTGTCAACCCCCACCTCGCCTCTTAACTGATCACATTCCATCCTTTTTCCTCCTCCTAATAGCTTTTTGAGCACTTTTTGTTTTTGGCTTCCCCCAGTATTATCGCGGGAATCACCTCTCTGCTGCAAAGCACCATGGGAGTAATAGAAATGTTTTTGGGAGCAGTGTGCATCCCCTTCTCCTTCGACTATTTTAAAAAACTACTGGACGGATTTACTCCTAAACAGTCATGGAAATTAAGGCATTGCTTTGTGCCCAAGTTGTTTCTGATTTGGTCCAAAATGCATCCAGCAGTTTTCAGGCTACGGCTGTTCACAAATTGCGCTTTTTGCTCTACAGGAAAATGAACGGGAGTAGGCCGAAAATAATGTTTTTTGTTTTCTTAATAACTTTTTCATTTTTTAATGAATAATTCCCAAAATGTCCAGTTGTGGGAGGCCCCTTATATATGGGTGTAATTTTAGGGGGGGGGACAATGGTGTTTGTCCCCCCAACTTTTGTGGCACACCATTTTGTCCCACTCCTTTAGCAAGAGCCCCTTTCATTTAGATGTCATGTCCCCCCCAACATTTTCAGCGAAGTTGCTCCACTGCCCTTATACATTCTGTTTAGGGAAAATGTCATCCAAATCCGTCCAGCGAGTCAAAGGTTATTCGAATTTTGTGAAAAGTCTATGTACAAAGATTTCATTTTAACTATAGGGCAGGGACCGCCACCATATAATGTAGCATGTTCTTTCATACAATGCATATACGTATGGTTGTGGGGTTTTCCTGACTTGACCTGAAAGATTTTGGTGGAGATATATTCTGCCACTCCAATACGCAGGCCTGCAAGAGATCAGTTGGTATACCCTGTGTAGGAAATGGCCGCACTCCTTCTGATTACCACTGCGATAGCACCTTACCTGGGATCCCTTCCCAAGACAATGCCAGATTTTGGGCAAAAACGGGTGCGCAGTGGAGGTGCTGGCTGAGATTAAAGGTGTTGTAATTTCCTTAAGCACAACAAAAAGGGGGTGGCTGTAAGGTTTTGAATTAATCATAACCACAGGCACTGCTCTGGGCAACCCCCAAACCATAGTTATTCAGCCTGCCAAGCCATTACCACATTAGTCCTGTGCTACAGACTCGACAATGGCTTCCAATTGCCCAGATATTAAAATGTAAGTCTCTCTGCCTGGTTCACCGGGCCATGTCTGGACAAGGGCCTTAATTAATATCTAAGAGAAAATGTCACTGCTACATCCCGACCCGATCACTCTGCTCTAGTGAGGCCAATCTCCTTGTAATTCCAAAAATGTGATGGTCCCGTATGGGAGGCCGAGCCTTCTCTTTCGCAGCTGCCAAACTGTGGAATAGCCTACCAGCGCGGTTGAGGGGTATGGAAAACCATCTCCTCTTTAGGCGGGCCCTGAAATCCTTTCTGTTTTAGCTCTTTTGTTGTAGCTGTTGGTCTTAAACCCTGTGTTCCTCACGCCAAGATGCCCTAGGATGAACGTGCGAGCTATAAATGTCCATAACATAACATTACAGAAGGGGAAAGACCATATGCAAATCAGGCTTGGTCTCACCCCAAAAGGGGCCATCCAGCCTGAACTGCTAGGCCACATTCCTTCTGCACGAGACCACAAGAATCCCAAAACATGTTTCAGCCTTGTTGGACATCATCAGGGAGGAGTAGCTTGGGTCTCTAGGCCCAGCAGGCTGGGCACCCACTTCTGGGCATTCCCGTCCAACTCAGGTGACTTAAGCAAAACAAAATGGTGGTGGCTGGAAGGTTTTGAATTAATCATAACCACGGGCACAGCTCTGAGCAACCCTCCAGACCATCATGTTTCAGTCTGCCAAATCACTATAGAAGGGGAAACACTTCCCCTTTTGTAATGGCTTGGCAGGTGAAGAACGATAGTCTGGAGGGTTGCCCAGAGCAATGCCAGAGGTTAAGATTGATTCAAAACATTCCAGTCATCACTTTTTTTGTTTTGTGTTATAATTTCCTTCCCAGAATATGTTTGTAATATTATGGTGTGATTTTGTATGGTCTGCATCATAAATAATTAATTAATCTTTTATAACACACTTAACACCAGAAGCCAAAGTCTCTACCGGATTCGAACATGTGCTGCTCTGTGTTGTCTTCCTTCCAAGACAGACGGATTGCCCCAGAGCTATCCTCCCGGCCCTAGCATGTAGACCATGCACAAACATTGCACACATGATCAAGGTTCTGTATTGCAGAGAAGGGGCATGGATCAGAGATTGCGATTCCGCCTACCCATCTGCTCAGGACTACAAAACCGAATACATTTATGCCGGAATGTGATTTTCATGCTGGCCTAAATGCATTCGAACCCCATGGCATGTTCCAGATTTTGGCAGCTGGTACATTCCATGGGAATCTATCAAAATGATATGATATGAAGTCATTTATAACGCGCCTGTACACAAGTGTTTCTAGTATTTTTCTGCCGCCACAGGTACATGAAGGCAGACATGTATAAATCCTGTCTGAAAAGCAGAGGCGTTGCTAGGGGGGGGGGCTAAGGGGTCTATAGCCCCGGATCTTTTGGTTGTAGCCCCGGGCAGAAGCTCAGGTGCTCCAACCAAAACGTCCAGACATTAGCTTAGCCCCTGATCTTTTCCAGACCTAGCAACACCCCTGCTGAAAGGGGTGTGAGAGTGACATGGAAACCTGGCTCTGTCACTTGTACACACTCGTCCGAAATGATTCAAAACTGAACGGAGGGCACGGCGTCCATGGAATAGTTAATGGCCGCAGTCCTGAGTCCCCTCAGTGCACTTGGGGAACCGGAAAATTAGGTCCTCTGGAGTGGTGTGTGCAGACTCTTTTGACTGGGGTGGCCCAAGTGGGGCACCAATTTATGCAGGGATGGCATGAAGTACGAGCGCACACACACATAATGATCATAGTTTAGGGTAATGGGGTTGCACCTTGGGTGGCCAATCAGAATCCAGGGGTAGCACGTGCCACCGCAGTCCATTCCCTGGAGACGCCACTGGTACGCTGCCTTCACTGCTAGAGATTAAAGCCATTTTCGCTTGTCTGGGGACATTTTGTTTCATGTGTCTACCTGAACATATTTCTTTATAATACCGCAGTGCTTTTTGCCAGACAGTGCTTACATGTCCCTGTTTTGTTCGGTCGGCCCCATTAAGGGGCCGTCTGCCGCCTGTTGTATTGTAGCTGGTAATGTGCCGTTTAAAACAAAGAACTGTTGCAAATTGTTTGGGCTGCTGGTTCTCTTCTTGGTGATCTTAAAGGGGGTCATTTTGGGAAAAAGAGCAAATACTATAGGAGTGTCCGCCAACGTAATCTCTTCACGTGCTGTTGGGTCGGCAGGAGACCACCAACATTAGTACAGTTGTTTATGCATTGATTGTTAATTAGATTTTTTTAAACAGAATATTTCTTTCTTGAATTTTCTTTTTCGACTATTTTTCCTTTATAGAAAGCGGGGGAGAGCCCCCATTCTCTGCTTACTGCTGACCAATCCTTCTACAAATTCAGAAAAAACACCAAACAATGGCTGCTCTCCAAAGACACACTGCAATAGACCACCCATTCTCCCCATGTGTAGTTTCACTATATCCCTCATCCTCGCCTGCGAGGATTGTTGGAGCATTCTTGCCCCCTGTGTCAGATAACCAGGGGTGTCTATACCCTCATCTCACACTTCCTACTCCCAGTCTAAACCCCCCACTTGTATCCACTTGTATTGATCATTTGTCAGCAAAACTGTACTTTGTATGAATACTCCAGGCCTCTATTTAAGGCATGTATCGATATATTTGCCACATGCCTTCTTTGTAATTATTGTGTGTACTACCCTTTCTATAACCATGAATATGCACACTCTTGTTGTGCACCCAGATACCACAGGGTGTGGCATGCACTCTAAATGAATAAACAAACAAACCAACTGCTCCTAAATGCCCTCCACCACCACCAATATTGCCTAACCCCAATTTATCTTCCCCATTTTTTGCTGAAAATGAGAGCAGAAAAATTTGAGAACAAAAGGTTCAATAAAAAAAAAAAGAACAACAGAATGTTGGGCCCCCTGTGCACAATTTCCAACTTTTGCAAGGTGGGGTGCAAACAAGAAAACCAGGCAAAATTGCCTGTACTCCTTCATCAGTTTTAAAAATAATTAATTTCCGTCTGCAAATTATGCTTTTCTGACATTTACCAGGGATGCTGTTGGAAGTTGCCTGCTTTTAGCAGGTATTGAGTGATGGCAGGTTCCACAGGAATCCATTCGTTTTAAAATCTCATACAGGCGTTAAACTAACTGTGTTTTAAAAAAACAAGGAGTAAAGCGCGGCAGAAACGTTAATTTTGCTTTGTGCCCCTTCTCTGCCTTGAAAGGGATTGAAATTGGCCTAAGCGGTAGATCAGTGAGTAAACTCATTAAGCCTTGCTTTTATGCCTTGCTCGCCAGATTCAGCAAGGTCCAAAGCAAGCTGAGCATTTGCTAGTAAGCTGCACCTCAAAAAAGACACCGCAAGCCCACCACCCTAGCAGGTCCTGGCCCTAGAAGCACCCACTCTATACAAGGAGAGCGAGCTCCTGCGGCCCGGTCTGCTGTGCTGCAGCTGTAATCAACTTTGCGCCACTGTTCATTTTTTTATTTATTGTATTGTGCCCACTTATCCCTGAAGGCTGTTTTGCGAGGCAGGGAGTAGTAGCTGATACTTCAGGTTCATTTGTCTGGGAAAGATAAGGTGGTTACTTTTCAACACTGGGGTGTCAACTCCTATAACAAGACTAGTAGTGTTGGATCCAGTATGTCCTGGACCTGGTCCCTTTTGTCAGAGAAGGAATTGATCCCACATGCAGTTAAATTCCTAGAATAATCTTAAGGAGAATGGTCTGCATTGCTCCTTGGACGGCAGGTAGGCCAAGCAGGGACCTGATGCTTGGGTCCAAGGCATTCCAAATGAGGGGGTCCTGACCCTGTTTTTTTGTTTGTCACCGTGTATCTTGCGATTCAGTTAGACGGTTTGGCATCACTTGATTGGAGACTATTGCTTGGGGCGTAGCGGTTTTGCAGGTATCCTGGTGCATTGTCCACAAAGTGCTTGCATCCTATTCAGAGTATTTTGCATCTGCTTCTCTGCACCACCGGCAGCTAGTGGAGTTCAATCGAAGGCTAGAACAATGTGGTTTGACTTTTTCAGAGATTCAGGCCCAGTCTAGCCCATGGTAGTCAAAATCCAGGCCTTGAGGGCCGGATCCAAATCGTGTTTTCAAGATACCCCTCATTAATATTCATGAGATGAATTTCAATACAATGATTCTACATGCATGCCCATTTTTCCTCATAAATATTAATGAGGGATATCCTGAAAATCTGTCAGGATCCCAGTCCTTGAGGCCTGGAGTTGGAGCTTCTTGATTACATATTCTTTGAAGACTAAGACTATCCTTCTCTCCTGCTCCTCCGTATACTAGGTAATATACTACGTTACAGTAGTGTCAGCGGAAGGGACCTCCTGCACAGGGTTGCATGTAATGTAGTCCCCACAAAAATGTATCTGTACAAAAAAGTCGCAGTTTTTTGCAGAGACATTATTACGTTGAACATGAGGGGGGACACCCCGCAACCCCTGAATGTCTTTTTTTTTTTTTTTTTTTTACAAGGGGAGCAGGGGACATCCACGCAACCCTTCGCCATTAATACTGTCACCATATATAATGCCGCCAATGGCTTTTCCCGGCAACACTATGTATGGGGACATTATTACCGGATACCCTGGCGAGTTCTGTTCGATAATTTGGCCAGAGTAGAGGGCAACGCCTTCTCAGCACCATCTGATAAAATGTGTAATTTTCCCGGCAGCTCCAATGTGATGGGAGAGAGGTCTGAATCAAACAAGATCCACAGGTCCCCGACCTTCTGCACCAGAAAGGCAATATGGCCTCATTCACATTTCATGGTAGAAGGACCTCGCTGTGGGCCTTCTCTAATGTCGACCAAGACTGTTCTGTGCCTCTCAGTGGTCGGCATTTAGCAGAATAAATCTGGTTTGCCATAGCATTCCAGTTGCAGATGGTCTCTCCAGCTATCACTTTGCTGAGAAGAGAAAAGTTGCACATCGGATAGTTGCCAGCTGAGTCCATGGGGTTCAAGGATGGGTTTCCAGGGTGGCAATGAAGGTGGCGGAGTTCAGGTCTCTTGGCACTCGGCCGGGTGAGATTGAAGCATTCAAAGTGTCAGAGATGCTGCATGGTAACTTAGGTATTGAAGCAGGTTTTTGATGAAAGACAGGGGCCATGTTTCTGATAGTAGCTGTGAAGCTTGGTTCTTTACCACAGCTTTCGCCAACCTACGGGCCCCCCCTTTCCCTCTCCAACATATGGGGCCTCTCTCTCTCTCCCTAACCTCTGAGGTTTCTCTCATGCTCCAAACTCTGAGTTCTTTTTTCCAACCTCTTCTATCTTTCTTTCTCCATCCCCTCGTTTCTTTCTCTCCCCAATCTCTGGTTTCTCCCTCTCTCCAACCTCACTCGTTGTGATATTCCTCCACACCCCCATCTTACTCTCTCCATCGCACCAACTTACTCTCTGTCACCTCGAGCATCCTCTCTGCCTCACTGGCAACCTTTCTCCAGCCTCCAGCCTCCTTCCTCCTACTCCTACTCCTACTTCTACTTCTTTCACTCTCTCTACCAGCTTCCTACAGTGCTCCTTCTCCATTTCCAAAGCTCCCTTCCACTATTGTGCTTCTGGCAGCTGTCTTTTATATAGGGCTTGGCTTGAGTGGTTGCTGTCTGATTGGCTGGAACAGCCACATGACAAGTCGGAGCATGCTCAGTGGCGGGGGACTGTGTAGATCTGTCCCCTTCTTGTAGGTCTGTAAAAAGGGCAGCCGCCATGTTGGATTGCAAACCGGAATGTGCTCTCCCCTGAAGGGTGGCAGCTGCTGTTCTCTTTCCAGGTCTGCTTCTGGAAATTTACTTTGGCTAGGATTTCAAAGTAGCTGACCCCTGTGAGCCCTACGAGAGGCTGAAGAACCCCATCTTCTACTTGTGGCTTAGTGGGAGGATCCCCCATTTGTTGAACAGGGATTACACTTCCTTCTTCCCATTTTAGCATTAACTGATGGAAGGGCACAGGTTCTCCATGAAGAGATTCTGTGGAGTTCGTACAGTACTCCTGTGTGGTAGTTTGGTGTTCCTTGGCCAAGGCCAAAGCCAGCAGACGTGGTCTGGTCCAGGTTCAGCAGGAAAAGGGAACTGTGGGAGATGTAGTCTTTCTATTCCTGTTTCTTTTGACAACATCCAGGTAGCCTGAGTCAGGTAGGTGCTCCCTGATGTACTTAGTGGCTCTAGGAATCTACCTAGGGAATTTCTATAGGCCTCTTCCACCCAGATCTATAGGTTATTCTTCAAGTTCGAATTCAGGTTTTCCCCCCAACCAAGAGGTGGATTCTGGGAGTTGTGTTTTCCATATTCTGAGCTTTCCGGCTGAGGGGATGACTTGGGCTGGGGATATCAAAGGTTTTGAGCACCTGGGGGTGGCATGGCATCACCAGGTCCATGTGCCACACTATTTTACCTGTGCCCAAATGTATGCCAGCATGGCACTGTAAAGTACGTGTTCATGATGTATTATGCTATTTACACAAAATATGCCAGCATTGCCCTGTAAAACACTCGCTCATGCGTGCTGTGTGCAGATATATGGCAGTCTGCTACTAAAAAATATTCATTGTGATGCTGGTGTGGGTCACCCCCCCCCCCACCAAGCTAACTGAGATGCACATGCAAGCACTCACTCGATCACTCACTCCCTTGCGCACACTTATACATACACGCACACAGGCTCGAACATTCAGTAAAACTCTCTTGTATACACACGTACACACTGCATAACATTGAAAACAGGCCTAGACAAAAGCACACATTTTATTAAACCTGCTTTGATTGCACACTGTAATCTTGCCTTGACTCGGCTCTCTGAATGGGAGATTGAGGGATGGATTTAGGAAGACTAAGGCAGGTGGTAACAGCATGCTGAAATACGTTGTGCAAGCCCGAGAGGGACCTTTCTGAGGCATTTACCTCACATCTTCTCCACTTCAACATCCACGGGGATCAGAGCGGAGGCAAGTACATCAATGAATTAAAGAAAAGGAATAAGGGCTCAAGTGGGCTGCGTGGTGAGGCCACCAGGACGTGGAGCAGGGGGAGTAACGGGGGCAGTTAAACCCCCTTGGCTCTACCACTGGCAAGGCATTTGGAGGTATGTTGGTATGTTGAATGCTTCTGGTTGTGTTACCTCACGAAATATGTTGAACAGTTCAATGGTTTGGTTTGTTGCCTGGTGGAGGCACACCGTCTAGTCTTTGGTGTCTCATGATCACCTTGTGGTATCCCCCCTTGAAAGATTTTGTAGTGGTTGTACCCTTGATGCTCGTGATCTTTTCCCATTGATGTTGCAAGTTTTGCCCCGCCCTCTTCCTGGCAGATAGATTGAGGCTGTGCCATTTCTTGGTGATATGGTCTTCCATTTTGTTCAAGTCATGCTTGGCCAATTCTATCAAGGGCTATCATGATATTAGAGTATACTTTCTTTACCATTGGTCATGGGTCAGCCTTGATTGAGGGATATAGTGACCTACTGAGAGGAAATCATTTATTTATTTTTTGCATTTTTAAAGCTCACACAGCCCACGGGCATCGAGAGTCCTGTTACAGGAATTGTTCAGTTGCGGAATTGTTTTTTTTTTTCGTCTTAGTTGTGTATTTATAATGTGCTTAAATACCCAGAGGTTTCTAAGTGCGGACCCGAGATCGTTGTGTCGTCTTGCTTCCAAGGCGAGCACGTTGCCGCTGAGCTACCCTCCTGACATGGACATGGATGGCGAGACTCAATACAGGACTCTCCAAGGGTGCAGGCCAGTAGATTAGAATTCTTTTGGCCTGGGTCATCAGATCATGTTGTATAGAGCCAGGGATATCAGAAAGGGGGTTCTCCATGACTGGGGCTGAATTGCTAGATCTCATGATTCCAGGCCACAGGAGAATATTAGATCAAGAGTCTGTCCGGCTGTGTGTGTCAGCTCAGAGATTAATTGAGAGAGTCCTATGAAACCCATATTGTTCTCAATGGGTATATTACAGCGGTACCATTTCAAATGGGAAATGATGAAGGGGGAGGGAGTTCAAAAGAAGCTCAAGACATAGTAACAGACAGAAAGATTTGTTTTTTTAATTGAGTGCAGAAAATATGGAAGGAAGAGGAAGCACGAATGGGAAGTGGAAGAGCGTTCCAATGCTTGGGGACGAAGAGCGAGAAAGAGCAAAAGCGAGAGGAGGTGTACAGTGGTTTTAGGGACAGAAAGAAGAAAGAGGGATTGAGAGCAAAGAGAACGAGCTGGAGTATCAAGAGAAACAAGAGAGCAAAGATCAGAAAGGGGGAAGACCGTGCAAGCCTTTATAGACAAAGGAAAGAAAGTGAAAAAGACGATACAGGTCAAAAGAAAGAAGGGAAGCAGAGCGAAGCCGTGGGGTGACAAAGTGTTCTGTGTGGGTGGGGGTGTTCCCTTGCTTCCGGCAACCCTCTGGCACAATAGTAACATTAGCAGGCTCGCGCGGGCCTTCTGGTAACTGCGCAGAAGAGAACACACAACACGCAGTTGGGATGCATAAACCAGGACTGCCTTGCCTACGCAGTATCCGGTGATTCCTTTATTTCCCCGCTCCTCCCTATCACGTGACCCTGGTCTCCCGTGTTAGACGTGACATCACACAAAGAAGCGAGGTGGCAACCAGAAAAGTAGACAGATAGCTGAGTTAGAACCTGGAGGAATGAGGTGTGACATACGAAGGCCGAGCAGAAGGACGGAACAGTAGTTAAGCCAAGAGAAGATGAACGAGTAGATCAGGAGATTGGTAGCTGGGAATGCAATGAAAGGACGACATGGCAGAGATTATAGAGATGGGAATGAGCAGAATGGGCAGTAGTAGAAATGTGAAGATAGAAAGAAAGCGATGGGGTCAAAGATTGCCTCAAGATTAATAGCAGAGAAAGGAAGGGTGGAAGGTGGGAAAAGTAGCCCAGGAGGAGAGGGAGAGGAAGGGGGAAAGGAAAGGACCTCCATCTACAGTGTCAAAAGCGGCAGAGAGATCGAGGAGAATGAGACTAGGCTATTGTGTCTAGTGGAAAGTAAGAGATTGAAACGTGTAATAGGGTAGATTATGTGGTATTCCATTACCCCTGCATTACTGCCACATTACCACACTGCTGAACTATGGGTTTGGAGGTACATAGGTAGGTTTACTTCCAACCAAAGGTTAAAAGTAAAACTTCCTCCCTACTGCCACAAATCTGCCGAATTATCACCAGCGGTAATTCCATCGATATCCCAATGGGGTCCTATGGACTCCAAGAATGGGGACTTACACCACACTACCACCACTTTTAATCCCGTGGTAAATCTGTGGGACCAAGTGGAGGTAACAGTAAATCCATTTGGTGGTATTTCATCAGATTTACTGCTGAAATACCGCCAAACTTGTAATGAGGCCAAAAGACTCTTAAGCTATGGAGTATCTGTCATTGCTGCAGAGAAGAAGGGCATTTTGTATAGACTTGCCCAAGTCCCATGAGCTATGAACAATTCATTGGGAGATTCAAAACCTGGACCTCCGTGAGAAACTGTCCACAGGGGAAGCCATAACAATGATTCAAAAAGGGAGCCACCACTGTCTCTGTTTCTTAGAGCTCCAACACTGCCATTCACTACCAGATTGATTTGTAGGAGATTCAATGCACTTCACTGTCCCACTGGACATACCAGAGGACCTGGGCTTGGCTGGACAGCTGCCAGGGATGTCACTTTGTGGTGGGGTCAAATGACATCACTTCCGGTGATGTCATCAGAGGTCAAGGGTCGTGAGTCGAGGGGTGTGCCACTTTTTTGAGGTGAGGTGTAGGCCACTTTTTTTTGGGTGACCAAGTTTATTTCTTGTCCTAGTCCGACCCTGCATGGACAAGCACGACGTCTGACTTAACAAACATGTTATGGATCCAATGGGCCCTCCTTATCCAGAATGGTAGATATCTTCGATGGGATTGAAGACCAGAAGCTCTAAGGAATCGCACAGGACCACATTACGTGAAAGAAGGATGGCCCTTTCACCTGTGTTAGAAAAATGTCTACAGCTGCTTGGGAGATATATACACTTGGTGCAGCACCTTAAATTGCATTATCTTATGTTCTGAATGTAAGAAGACCCTACGCGTATAATCACACCTCCTCCCCCACACCTCGTCAGCTATCATCGCCCCAGGGCCTCGCTCCCACTTCGTTCGAGCCCCATGGCTCACTCCTCCCATTTCCCTGAGCTGACTTATGCAGCGCAGATACAAAGTGCCTGCATCCTGCAAACTGAATCAAGAGCTTCTGGAGAGGGGAATGTTTCGACTCACAAGGAAAATCCTGGCACCAGAGTCTAAAAGCATTGTGCATTCTGAAGTAATGGAGTAGTGACATAAAGCCCACATTCCCCCCCGCTTTGGCCACAAAAAGATATTTTTGGACAAACTCCCTATTAGAAAACTGTTAAGACGGGATCTTGCAGGATTACGCATAAAGGATACACTGTCAGGATGCCGGTATTCTTCAGGTTACTTTATTAACGCTGCATAGTTCATTAGATCTCATTAGGTACATTAGGAGATTAGAAAGTCCAGACAGGAACCCACTGGCTCCCACCACCCAGACTGCATCTTTCAACTGTCCCGGGTGGAACTCCATTCACACACAAACATCCCAATAATTCTGCTAATATTCCACACATGACATCACACCTTGCATACACCTCATGCAAGCAGGATGCAGGAAACAAGAAGGAAAGTCAATCACAACAGAAACATATCTCCCGGATAGGACATCCTGAGCTCACTCCAAGACTTCTTGAGCCCACCATCGCCTGTGGGTTGAAGTTCATAAAAATGTCCCAGAAAGACAGACCAGATTGATATGGTCTAGAACTGCCCAACCTCTTGTGAAGCCGCCACCATGCATTCATCGTACATGAAACTGGATCAAACTTAATTTTGTCTATCTGGTGGCACGAAAGCAATAATGACTGGAGGGAGTGCGGACGGGCCGAGGTTCTTTCAATGCCTGTATGCAGATACAACTAGAACGATAAGTATAGGTGACAGATGGCAGCCCTACCATGTCCGTCTCTGCATTGGAGAGGATGAGGAGTTCTCTCTCATAGAGCATACTTTGGCCACTGGTGCTGAGAATAGGAATTTAAGACAGTGAATACAATAGCCCTACTTTCCAATTTTCCCTAAAACTGAGAATTGATACTAATATGTACAGAAGGAGAGAATATGCAGGACTTGACACCTAAGACTGTTAGACGGATTACGTTTTCAGCCATAGAACTACCTTGGAACGGAAGTTCTGATAGGGCAGGTCCATTCTGAGAGTAGGTGGTAGGGAATTCCACAGTTTTGCTGCTTTCACTGGGAAGCTGTTACCCCCTATGGTAAAGCATTTAAAGTTAGGAACTGAGAGGCAGTCTTTGTAGACTGTTCTTGTGGGTCCAAGGGAGGTCTGTCTGTGAAATCTTTCAATCAAATAAATCGGTGCAGCATTATTGAGGGACTTGTGAGTGAGTGACAAGGTTTTTAGGAGAATTGTGTCTTTGATAGAAAGCCAGTTGTTCTGTTGACTGTGTGCTGTAATGTGATCTCTTCTGGAAATGCCCAATGCTGCTCTAAGAGCATTATTTTGAAGGGTTTGTAGTTTACTGGTAGTGGCTTTAGCAGCCCCAAGATAAAAAGCATAGTCCAGGCGGGACAGTATGAGGGCTCTCGCAAGGGTTAGGCAGCTAGTATGGGACAGAAAGGGTTTGGCTCCACGGATCAGTTTACACGTGTAAGCCGTAGAAGAGGCTAAGGAATTCACCTCTCTGTTGAGAGAGAAGTTGGAGTCCAAGTAAAAACCTAATGTTTTGACCTATTGTCCTACTTTGATGCAATTGCCATCAATTGTGAAGGAAGAGTAGACAGGGCCTAATTTCTTTAGACTAGAGGTAGTGCCCAGGATGATGAACTCAGTTTTATCATCATTCAGCCATAGTCCATGTTTGGCCATCCATGCCTGGATGATGATGTACACTCTATTCACCAAGGCCAAATCCTTCCCATAATCTCCAGAAAGTGGAAGGAGGATCTGGGTATCATCTGCGTAGTTGGTGTAGGTGATACCGAGATGATTCAGATCATCGAAAAGGGGCTTGGTAAATATATTGTACAGTGTGGGCGAAACACATGAGCCCTGTGGCACACCACATGTGATGGGTATGGGATCTGCTGCTGCTGTAAGTGAGAAAACCCTCAGAGTTCTAACATTGAGGAATGATCTGATCCATGTGATAGCCTCAACGGAGAAGTGAGCTGATGTGTTTAGGTGGGTACAGAGGACAGAGTGGTCAACCAAATCAAATGCTGCAGAGAGGTCTAGGAGGAGGAGTAGGGCGGCTTGGCCATTGTCTCTGAGCTCGTCAATTTGTGTTTTAAGGTCAATAATGGCCGTCTCGGTCCCGTGTTGAGGACGGAAGCCTGATTGTCTAGCTCCTAGTATGTGGTATTCTTCCAAGTACCTCTGTATTTGTACGTAGGCAACCTTATCCAGGATTTTTAGAAGAAAAGGTACGGTCGTGATAGGTCTATAGTTGGTTGGCGTGGCTGGGTCAAGTGTAGGTTTTTTTTAGAAGCGGAAGTACCCAGGATTGTTTTAAATTGGTAGGGATAGAACCAGTGGAGAAGGAGGCATTGATTAGCTTTGTGATGAACGGAGAGAGGTCTCGGGCAGCATCCTTGATGAGCTGTGTGGGACATAAGTCTCCCTGACAGTTGGAGGGTTTCAGTGACAACATTATTTTTTCTACTTCAGGTATGGTGACTTTAGAGAAGTTAAAGCAGGGGCTTTCCAATAGAGTAGCCTTCACAGTCGGATTGGGGGGAGGGGTCATTCAAGGAGGCTTTGTTACAGGAGATTTTGTTTTGTAGGGTAGCAATCTTGTTAGCTAAGGCATTTTGAATTTCTGAGCACCAGTTTCTATCTTTAATACAATTATCAGGTGGTGCTAAGGGGGTCTCTAATTCTTTAAGGATGGAGAATAATTCCTTCATGTTTGATTTAGCTTGGGATATGCGGGAGTCAAAGGAGGTATGTTTTGCTATGCAGATTTCTTTTTTGTAAAGAGCTGAAAGTTTTGTAAGTTTGAGTTTATTAGCTGCTGTTGGGAATTTTTTCCAAGTGTCCTGGCAGTTTCTTTTTTGCTGCCTTAGGTTTTTAAGGAATGGTGTGTACCATTTATTCAAGTGCGTTTTAGGCTTACTCGGTCTGAGTTTGAGGGGGGCGATTAGGTCCAGTGAGGTGGACATGATTTCATTATATACTTCGACCAACGTCTCAGGATCAGAGTTGTCAGGGAGAGAGTTGAGAGTAGGGAGTACGTTTGGAATGAGTCTCTCCACAGTGATACTCTTTTTATTTCTCGTGAGTGTAGGTGGGGCCTTGCTGATGGGCATGGGTAATGGTCTGCTGGTGGAGAGTGTGAATGAAACCAGATGGTGATCAGTCCAGGCTAAGGGTGAGATAGTAGTAATGTTGGCTAGACAATTACGGTCAGCCACCCAATCAAGTATTCTGCCTTTGGCATGTGTAGGTTCCATACTTCTTTGGGTGAATCCTAATTCAGTGAGGGTGTTGAACGTGGTAGTGGCATGTTGGTCTGTTGGGTCTTTGAAGCCCATATTAAGTGTAAGAAAATGGGTAGAGCTTTTAAGGTTGCTGTCTAAGATAGTATTCATATCCTCATCAAATGTGCCTATTGGGCCTGGCGGATGATAGATCACGTGGATGTTCAAAGTTTGGGCATTAGTAAGTGGAACTTTAACAGAGAGTAATTCGCAAGAGGGGACATTGATAGGGGTCACTTATCTCATGGTGAGACTACATTTATGGATGATGGCAACACCCCCTCCTCTGGAGTTGGGTCTATCTTGTCTCACGATGGAATAGTTATCTGGGACTGCTAACATGAGCATGGGGCCTGCTGCCGGATGTAGCCAAGTCTCAGTGATAGCAAGGAAGTCAAGGTCTTCTTTGAGGATCAGGTCTGCAATTTCTGTTGCATGCGCTACTAATGACCTAGCGTTGATAAGGGCTCCCTTGATCTGGGGGCTAGTAGTGGTTGTCATAGGAGGGTGGGCTTGCGTTATTTCAGGTTTGCTCTGAATGGGGGGACTATGTGGAGGATTGGGGTCGGAGTTCTGAGGCAAATTACATTTTGGGATAGTTTAGCGAGTGCACGGTGTCATGGTTCTTCGTCTATGTGCAGTAGGCAAAGAACGGGCAAGAGGCTCATGGATTTTAGCTAATCTAGCTCTGAGTTTTAAATTCCTGTCAACAGTTGGGCAGAGGAAACAGATACATGGAGTCAGTTGTGAGTCGTTTATATCAGAAGGTGAACTGCTGGATGACACCTTGTCAGGAACAGAGGAGTACATGGTAGTAGGTGAGTGTGGCGACATGCTAAGCAATGTGATGCTATTTATAAAAAGTAGGATGCAGGCTAACTGACTAGAGGCTAAAGAGAGCATACTAACGAGTTAAGGTAAGTGTATTTGGGAATCTGGATAGTCGGCCTAACACTTAGACTAGGTGCTTAGGCCTCGTCCGATGCTAGGTTGGACACTCCCTGGGCAGGAAGGGTTATGGTAATTCCTTGCGAGGTGGTGTGCTGAACCTATGGTGCTGGCCGTAGTACATCAGGCTATGGAATAGCAAGCACATTCGATTGGGCAGTAGCGAGACAAAAGGTGTAGTGCAAGGCAGGGAAGGCAATAACCCCAACCAAATGGGTAGGGAGTATGGTTTCAAGCTCCATGCCCTAGTAGCGTGGGCTTCAGGCGCAGGCAGTGGCAGTGGGGCAAGCGGACATACGTGCCTAAGTCAAGCAGTACTAAGCCGGCATGAGGGAGAGGCACCCCTACAGAGTAGACACAAAGGGTATTGTCCCACTAATCATATACATTGATGGCAGGTAGACAACAGGCAATTCAAGTACAGTGCGAATATGGCAATCAATGGTACAATGATGAGCAATGTAACCAGGTAAATGGAGGCAGTGACTTATCAGAAGCCGGTAAAAACGTTTGAAGGCAGGTAAACAGCTGGCAATTAAGATACGGGCAGTCATTGCTAGTATGATGAGCATTGTACCAGGCAAGTGAAAGCAGTGGCTTAACAAGTATTCAAGTACGACATAGAATTGTAAAGAATGGAAGTGAGATAAGCTTCTACAAATGGCATGGTGCAGGCTAGTGAGCAAGGAGGGTGGAGGGGGTTAGCCAATAAAACAAATGCATTAGCTATAACATTTTAACACTGACATAAAAGCATAACATAGGTAGATGCATATTGTCACGGCTATGTCGACCAAGCAATGTATAGTCATTAATACGATGCGCAACATGTGTTGAACAAGCTTGCCTGTACAATGTATAAAATGTCATTAGGTTCCGTGCAGGTTAGCATAGGGAAACATTAATCGCCGGAGCATCAGCATCAGTAGGGCAGAGGAGAGAGTTTCGTATGGCACACGGGTAGAGTATTCGAGCGGGGCTGTACTAGGCTGGAAAGGGTTACGGGTGGGCGGCAATCCGTGCACACTGTATATTAATGTGCAGTAAGTGGTGGGGGGGTTAGCAAGTTAAACAGATGAATAGGGGGGTGGCGGGCGGCTCACCTGTGTAGCGCGGACACTGGATTACGCTGAGCACGGCCAATGCTCGGCCAGGCTCAGTCAGGAGGGAAGCCTTTGTCTTTTGCCTTCGGGGGCCGGCTTCGCCTGCCGGTGCACCCCAATTGGTCAAAAGGGAACAGGCAACCAATCACGGGCAACAGGGTTCTAGGGCTTGGAAACAAGGCAGGGTGAGTAAGAGAAAGCGGCGGCGGCCATCTTTAAATGGCAAAAACCTTGTGTTTTTGCATTTCGAATTCTAGCTGCAGTGCACTTCGTTTTTGTAATCCAGTAAGCACAGAGGGCTTATTTCATTAGTAAGGCTACACGAACAAAGTGCCTTAATTCAGAAAATAAACTGGGCAATTTTCACGGTGATGAGATGGAGATGCCTAATTGCAAATAGAGTAGCCTCCAGGCTTACCTATAATTTGGCAGAGCTTGTGGCTGCATGGAGCTGCTCCAGCAGCTGGTGGAAGAAGGAGCTCCTGCTCGCACCTCATGGAGAGCAAACACATCCAGGCTCAGTCAGGAGGGGAGCCTTTGTCTGTTGCCTTCGTCGGGGGCCGGCTTCGCCTGCCGGTGCACCCCATTTGGTCAAAAGGGAACAGGCAACCGTCGCAACCGGCACAACAAGGAGTCAAAGGTTTTTTTGGCATCTAAAAAGTGGCTACCGCCTGTACTTTGAGGTCTATCTGCGCCAACCCCACAAAGAATTGCCTTATATTAAGTGCTGTTGATCTCCTGGGTAGAAACCGGATTGATCCAGATGTATAACCGGTGACACTGCCTTCAACATGGGGCCTGCTAGCACCTTTGGGCGAAAATCTGTGTATCAATGTTGAGGAGTGAAATAGGTCTACAGGAGGCGCAGTTCACTGGGTCTTTATCAGGTTTTAATAACATTGTAATGCACACCTCCTATGTGGCTGTGGGCAGCCATGTAGCTACAGCAATTCCTCCCACACTCTTTGAAGCTGCAGGGCCAGTTTGGTTTCATATTCCTTATAAAACTCAGCAGTAAGGTCATCACTACCTGTCGTCTTACGCATGGGTAGGGCGTTTATTGCCTCTATTATTTCCTCAGTCGATATCGGAGCATTCAGCATTGCTTTTTTTTACGTCCCTGTCTGCACGCTTTGGGTAGAACCCTGCCAGGTAGTATGATGCTTCCGCCAGGCATAGGACATCCTTACTCCGATACAAGTCAATATAATACTTATGGAACAGCCCGAGGGTATCCTCCAGTGTGGTGACCAACTGACCTTCTCCATCCCTCACCGCAGCACTATCCAACCTCCTGTCAACCCTCAACAGCCATGACAGCGATCTGCCCGCCCTCTCGCTTTGCCCATATTTACGTGCCATAGTAGGCCTAGCTATAAATTTTACGTCCCTCTCTGCCACCGCTCTAACCTTTTCAAGTGTAATAGGCAGAGGGTGTTGCCGGGACACGTTCTTAGTACACTCAAGTTTTTGCTCTATGTGTTCTAACTCCAGTACTAAGCCTGTACATTCTTGTATACTTGTTTTTAGTGCGACCAACACTGCGTTCAGTGTAAAGTAGGATATGATATGATATGATAGGTTATTTATAACAAGCTTAATACCCAGAGGTTTCTAAGCGCAGACCCGGGGATCGAACCTGTGGTGCTCCATGTTGTCTTGCTTCCAAGGCGAGCATGTTGCCCCTGAGCTATCGTCCCCAGTTCTGCCTTAAATATCACATCCACCGGGGTCTCTGCCTTAAACCTCTAGCCAGGCCTGGAGTGAAATCATGTCTGGGAGCACAAAAGACTAGAGCAATAGGGAACGGTCAGAGACATTTCTCAGGAGCATTTGTCAAGTAGAGTTAGCATGCAGCATTTGCTGGGACGTCAGGATCATGTAAATTCTTGAATACATATCGTGAACCGAAGAGTAATAGGAAAAGCACAAAGAAGTATCATGGACCATCTGCCAGAGATCGATCAGACCCAGGAAAGGCATAGCCCTCTTAATTTCTAGAGCGCCCATCTGTAAGAAAGCCCACTAGATGGTCACAACTGAAAAAATATAACCCACTAGGGAAAAAAAGCCCAATACACCTCTTGCAAGGATAACAAGTTTTATTTCCATACAAAAGGAAAAAGCACCAACAAAGAATTCTGCTGCCGCGGCACGTTCTGCTAGAATCTGCATGAGCAGCACATTAAGAAAATACATAGCGTCATCAGTGACATCATCAAATACAGTACAAACCCACACTGCCGGTTGGTGAGAGCCTACACATAGGTCACCTGCTCCATAGGGGTTGCCAGGCCATTGGTCCCGGCCCATCCGTCCATCTTCCTCTATGTGTTATGCATTCTCTGTGATACACAGAACCGGCAGCCCTACCATGTCCCACTCTGCATTGGAAAGGATGAGGAGTTCTCTCCCATAGAGAATACTTTGGCCACTAGTGCTGAAAATAGCAATTTAAGACAGTGAATAAAATAGCCGTACTTGGCAATTTTCCCTAAAACTGTGACTCTGTCATGACAAGGAGTCAAAGGCTTTTTTGGCATCTGATAGTGCTACTACTGCCTATACTTTGGGCTCTCTCTGTGCCAACACCCCTGAATTTACCTTGTATTTCCTGCCGTTGATCTCCTAGGTAGAAACCCGATTGATCTAGATGTATAACCGGTGACACTGCCTTCCACATGAGGCCTGCTGGCACCTTCGCGAAAATCTGTGTATCAATGTTGAGGAGTGAAATCGATCTACAGGAGGCGCAGTTCACTGGGTCCTTATCAGGTTTTAATAACATTGTAATGCACGCCTCCTACATGGCTGTGGGCAGGCAGCGTAGCCACAGCAATTCCTCCCACACCATTTGAATCTGCAGGGCCAGTTTGGTTGCATATTCCTTATAAAACACAGCAGTAAGACCATCACTACCTGTCGTCTTACCCATGGGTAGGGCGTTTACTGCCCATATTATTCCCTCAGTGGATATCGGAGCATTCAGCATTGCTTTTACGTCCTCGTCTGCACGCTTTGGGTAGAATCCTGCCAGCTAATGGGATGCTTCCTCCAGGAATCGGACATCTTTATTCCGATACAAGTCAACATAATACTTATGAAACAACCCCAGGATATCCTCCAGTGTGGTGACCAACTGGCCTGCTCCACCCTTCACTGCGGTAATATTTGACCATCTCCTGTCAGCCCTCAACACCATGCCATGATCTGCTCGGCCTCTCGCTTTGCCCATATGTACCTGCCATAGTGAGCCTAGCTAGGAAGTTTACTTCCCTCTCTGCCACCGCTCTAACCTTTTCAAGCGTATAACGCAGAGGGTGTTGCAGGGCCTCGTTCGTAGTACACTCAAGTTGTGCTCTATGTGTTTTAGCTCCAGTACTAAGCCTGTAGGTTCTTACATACTCGTTTTAAGTATCCTGCCCTCCAAACCCATATTAAACATTCTATTGAAGACCTTAAAAGCCTCCGATTGCATTGACACTAGTGCAACCAGCCCTGTGTTCTGTGTAAAGTAGGATGAGATGGCGGACCCCAGTTCTGCCTTAAATATCACATCCACCAGGGTCTCTTACCTAAACCTCCAGGAAGGCCGGTGTGAAATCATGTCTGGGAGCACAAAAGACCAGAGCAGCAGGGAATGGTCAGAGACGTTTCTCAGGAGCAGCTGTCAAGTAGAGTTAGCATGCAGCATTTGCTGGGACGTCAGGATCATGCAAATTCTTGAATACATATCATGAACTGAAGAGTAATAGGAAAAGCCCACGTAAGTATCACGGACCATCTGGCAGAGATCGATCAGACCCAGGAAAGGCATAGCCCTCTTTATTTCTAGAGCGGCCCTCTGTAGGAAAGCCCCCTAGATGGTCACATCAGAAAAAATATAACACACTAGGGAAAAAAGGCCCAATACACATCTTGCAAGGATATCAGGTTTTATTTACATACAAAAAGAAAAAGCGCCAACAAAGAACTCAGCTACCGTGGGACGTTCTGCTAAAATCTGCATGAGCAGCACATTAAGAAGGTACACGGCATCATCAGTGACATCATCAAATACGGTAGAAACCCACGCTGCTGGTTGGTGAGAGCCTACACATAGGTACCCTGCTCCATAGGGGTTGCCAGGCCATTGGTCCCGGCCCGTCCGTCAATCTTTCTCCACGTGGGTGATATTGCAGTTATTGATCAGCAGACGGCCAAGTAACAATTATATTGCTAAGACAAACACATCTATCTCCATGTAATAGTGCACCTGGTACAAACAGACCGGGGCCCAGTGGGAAAGCCGAGGTGACACTAACTCAATACTTCACTCGCTCCCAGACAGGCCAGCATTTCTCCAAGGTCTGGTTATAATTTCATCGCTTCCTGCATCTCGCAGCACGAATCACATGACCTAGAACTGAAGGAAGGAAGGCCCTGCTTTCTGATCTTTTGATCGATTGGGGGTCTAGCAAGTTTATAGTCAGTGATATGGGGTTATCTAGTACATTGGAATTCAGGAATCCCAAAGCCAGGGCATTTGGGTGCTTTCATTTAGGATTGGGACTGGTAGGTGTTAGGTGCCCGTGCCCTCCCTCTCATGGGATTTCTCTGTTCACAGGCACTCAGCCCTCCTCCCGTAGCCTTGGAGGGCACATTCTTCCCAGGGGGCAAAGGTTGGCAACATTTTAGGACAATGAAGGCTTTAATGGATCTGTGTAGATCTGGGCATTCTCATCAGTGTTCAACCTTTTCCTTTGCTCATGTTCGCGGACAAGGCCTGGGGTGCTGACTACTGTGCCACGTTTAAGCTTTGTGCTGCAATATGGCTTCTAGTATCTAAGATGGCTGCAATTCCTGCATGTACACTACACCTACAAAATGTTCAATAATATGATTGTGTAGATGTCTGTAAGGCTCACCCCCCATGTCCATTACATTACTGATGACTGCCTTTGCCTTATTCTAAAGTGCCTGGGGTGCAGGAAGATTGTGTCCCTTTCTGAACACATCATAGGACCTGATCTACGCCGATGTGTATACAAAATATTATTAAAGTCCCCAGCTCATATTATGTCAGAATCTACGTATTTTAGGCATTTATCCGTTAGATCAGAGAAAAAAAGCAGGTCATCCGTATTAGCGGCATAGACGTTGACAAGTGTTATTTTACAGTTTCCCAGAGACACTGTCACAATAACAAATCTCCCCTTCTGGTCGATCTCTGTCGCAACAACCCTGCAATGGAGTGACCTATCAATCAGGGTGATGCATCCTCTAGAATTGGATGAGAATACCATGTAGAAACAAAGGGGGCCCAACAGTTAGCAAACGAGTCATTATATGATCCTCTCAGGTGTGTCTCTTGCAACATCTTATCTGTTGCACCCCGACGTGCCGTACGCTTGTATTTTCCTAGCTTTTTTGGCATTGTAGAGGCCCCTAATGTTCTAAACGAGCAACGTTATGGCCCCCTTATCATTGCCCCTCTTCATTGGCCCCAAGCTACATCCCTTCTTCTAGTCCCACTACCAGTGGTACATACAGGACTATTGCCAATACGAGCATCATGTTGTGATCCAGTTCATTCCCCTCCCAATACATCCCCAACAGCAACATATAATCCCCTCCACCCCCAAACTCACTGCAGCTCCCCAACCAGCAGTGCTGCATATCGCACCCCACTGAAACCATTCTATCACCCTCCAGGGGGCAAGCCCCCAAACTCACCCTAAAACAGAAAGAATTTAAAACTGCCCGCGGGTTCCAGCCTATCACTGCCAGCTGGCACAGTTGGGTCGCAGCACCAAGAACATGTCACCATGCACAATTTATAACATTGGCTGGAACGTTACATTCCTGATCCTATATTCATAACATCTGAGAGCATAGTTACAAAGTAGTACGACACAATTCACCTATCCTTCACGTGACCCAGGGACTGAAGGCGATGGTAAAATGTATGCATGTCCTCCAGTGTCAGAAAAAAGGCAATGTATTACCATGGATGACCCGAAGTTTATATGGAAAGAGCAAACTCTTCTCCCTCAGTCTTTGCTTGGCCGCCACAAAGGACTGTCGGGCTCTGTTGTCTTGAAATAAGGAGTAGAATGAGACGCTTGCTTCCTGGTAGCGGAGCTTACCCAGCTCCCTCGCCCTCCTAAGCATTGTGTCCCTGTCTCTATAACTAAGCAACCAAACAATCTCTGGTCTCTGACGGTTTGTCCCGGCTTCGGGGATGGTCCAAGGGATCTGTGTGGGTGTGTGTGTGTGTGTGTGCTCCACCAGGAATTGTGAAAACAGAGGGGGCGGCTGCAGAACCGTTTTGATGAAGGATTCCATGTATTGTTCCATGTTTCTTGCATGGGACTGTTCCGGGTGGCCCACCACTTGCAGGTTATTACTTCGAGACCTACCTCGCCTCCAGGTCCTCATTTTCAGCCTGCACCACTTTCATGTCCATTTGCAACGTCTGGACCGTGCTTGTGATAGTTGAAATATCATCTTCCAGCGTACTGATGCAGGAATTCATCTTCCGTCACCCGATCACTCTCACTTTGAATCCAGCTTGTGATTCTCAGAGTCAAAGCCACTTTGCATTTGTGTGAAGACCCCAGTAAGATCCACAGGGAGGGCAACCTACGCTGATTCCCCAGGAGGTGTTGATGTAGGGATAGGCCCGTAGGTGCCTCGATAACCTCCATCGTTCCCATGGCAAGATCCACCAACATTTCAAGGACCAGCCAAAGATCTGGGTCACTGCAGGAAAGCTGGCACTTCCTGCCCTTCGCCATGGGTCACTGCACCCCAGGTGTGGTCATGACTCACTCCTATAGTCCTTCCAGCGCCCCACTGACCACTCACCGGGACTCCCCCAGAAGGCAGATTTAGCTGCTGTGTTCCAACTCGGTCAGGGAAACCACAGTGTGTGCATGCCTGTATCCACAATTAGAGTGAGACCCCAGCTCCACCTAGTGTCATTGGGTGCCAGGCCCCACTGCGTCTTCAACTACCAGCCTTCTTGGTGCCAAATTACTGCTAAGTGCAGCAGTCCAAAAGCCACCCATTTGACCTCCCACTAGGCCTCAGCCCCGGTTCAACCTCTTCACAGAGCCACTTGCTGCCCTGTATCTCCACTTCCCACTGCGGCCCATGGTGCATGGGCCACCGGCGTGCAGCAGCGCAGCCGACCGCCACACGTCTCCATATGTCGTGGGTCTCCCATCCCAGCCAACAGCCTTGCCAGGTCATGCAGCATGCGGCTCACAAGGAGGTGTCCAGAATCAACCCCACAGTAGGTCCCGGGCCACAATTCTACCTCGATGGTGACCGCTTTGGATACTGAGCGTGCCGCAGTCACTCCCTCTCCACTTTCGTATTTACATCCACCAGGATCCATCTCCGCGCTGCTCCCCTTCACCAGAGCTCAAAGGAAAGCCGAAATTTTGCAGTACTGAACACTAGCACCCTTGCGTTTTCACTACTTCTGAAAGAGACAAAGAAAGGCTGTTAGTTATGCTTGCCCAGAGGGTTCATTTTTTTCAATACTTGCGAATGGGATATGGGGAGGCTAAAAGAATGTATAAAATCATTTGGGTCAGTAACCTCTGTATCTTGCTCCTTGATCAGACTTGTTTTCAGTTCTCCTCGTAACAATGTTGGATTTATCTCAAACCTTAAGTTTCTCGCTTGATCATTTAGGACTCTTCTCGACCTTAGGACTCCAGGTAGGTCGTTTCCCAGGTCGTTTCCCAGAGCACAGGGTTCAAGCATTCCTAGGTTCCGGTCTCTCCATGACCTTAGTTCTAAGCATTCACTTGGGCAGGTCTCACCATGATCTGGGTTCTGAGAATTCACTTTTTTAGGTCTCATCATAACCTAGTTCTCAGCATTCACTCATTTAAAGATCTCCCCAGGATCGGGTTCTAAGCATTCACTTGGTCAGGTCTCACCAAAAAGTGGTTTCTCAGAATTCAAGAATTCACTTCTTTAGGTCTTCTGGCATGCTTAATACCCTTGTGTCAGGGTCTGGGTAGAATCAATTCCACCAACAAAGTTAACAGTGGCAGCCTCTGTGCTTTGGTAGTAGGAGGCAGATACCATGTTCTCCGGTTACCAGTATGCTGTGGTCTCTACTCTAGGTGCATCCTTTTACTGATCTCACACAGCTTTTTTTTATCGCGTCCAGGGGGCCTCATCAATTGTGTCCCTCTTGGTAATGCCTGGCCATGTTAAGGTACTTGGCGTCCCTCTGTCAGGTACACTCTTGCCAGTTCTTGCCAATCACACAGTTCTTTCTCTTTTCTCACTATGCGGGATTCATCTCCCTTAGCTTTCCAATTATGTGCAGGTCAAAGACTTTCGACTGTACAGGGGGTTATGCTAGACCCCTGTATGACCACTTTGACCTTTTCCTCAAGGCTCTCCCAGGGCCTTCTGGTATTGGTAGTTTCAACAAACGTGGGATCAACCAGAGTCTCTCGAATGAGCACCCACATGGTGCCGGACAACGGCTCTCGGGTTAGTCTGGTGTGTGAAAGTGTTTGTGTCTGAAAAGGGGGTGAGGGGATGGAGTCTATGAGTATCCTACGTGGTAGGACTCGTCAGGGAGGCACCTTCACGTTTCTCACAGCGCAGGGCACGCTTTGCCGCCAGGAAAGAGAGACAAGCCTTTTGGACTAATGGGTAAAGTTATAATAAAACGACACACGGGTGTTATTGTATAGCAAATCGCCAAGCTCCCGGGCTCAGCGAAGGATCCTGACCCGGTCCCTGTAATTCAACAAGCGAGCAATAACAGGCCGAGGGCTCTGGCCCGGCTTAGGGGTCAGCTGCAACACCAGGTGCGCACTTTCAATCAAGAACTGAGATGACAATGGGGGTGCCTGTAGTACCTCCTGGATTAACTTTTCCATAAAGACCGCCGTATTCTGCTGTGGGACTGACACTGGAATACCCACCACACGGATGTTATTTCTGCTTGATCTCGCCTCCAAATCTTCGTTCTTCTCCTTAATGGCCTTAACCTCTCTCTGCAGCGTACGGATCGCCTGTGTCACTTCTCTGCTAGTGTCCTCCAGGACCCCCACTCTGTGCACTGCCTCATATATTCGCTCACTCTCTTTCTCGAGACACTCCTGCATGCGATCAACCTTATATGCCATTCCATCTAGCTTGGTATTGATGGATGCAAATCCAGATCTCATTTCAGACAGCACCAAGCTGAGTTACGAAGCAGAGGCGCCCTCAGAAGGCTGCGAGCCGTTCCCACCTGGGCCTGCCTGACCTGGTCTGTCCGGGGTGTTTCAGGGTGACAGCATCTTTCTCCCTTACTACTCAGAACCTCCTTCTGGGAGAATGGCAAGCAGGATTTCCGCTTATTTCCCTTCGTCATGCGTGCTACAACCGAGGGGGCCTTCTCTTGTTCCCCCAACATCTCAACCGTACCTTCAAGGTACTTTAATTAGTTCAGCTCTACACCCCCTGTGGAAATACAGGATGTGTCCCTTAGCGCCGGTATCCAAGGAGCTCGCCAGCAATGGGAATTGGGGCTGCGGAGAGGCGGTTCTCCTGTCACCAGTGGTCCCCACCGGTGTAGAGCAAGTCCATAAAGTTTTTTAAAAAACAGCTCCTCCAAGTAGCCATACAAGGTCAGGGGTTGTCAGCAGCTCAATTTACCCAGCGGGAGGGGGGTGCCAAGCCGCAGCTATCCCAGGAGGCCCTCCTCCACCTCCAGCAAATGGTGCACTTTTTCCTTGGTAAAGGAACCTCCACTGATCCCCCAGCTCCAGTGGCATAACACAAAATTTGGGGGCCCCCTGCGAGCCATGTTGAGGGCCACACCCCTACTCTGCAACAAATCACGGGTCGCGCCACACTCTGGGCCGGCATAGATTGCCAAGCTTGCACAATATGCACGAACGTGCTGCTGCAGCAGTGCACCGTACACTGCACTCTGAGAAAGATATAAATATGTGTTTTAATGCATTATACAGCACACTTTTCTGAGAAAATTTGGCTAAAAGGCCAGAGAGTTTGCAATTGTTTTGTAGGGTAACACCAATTCAAAAATCCAATACATGCAAGTCACCAACAGTGCACAGGAACATTAATGCTTTAATTAATATAATGCTTTGCTATTAAAAATGCCATGCCACTATGAAAACATGTCCAACTGACTGCACAATGTAGAACAGTCTAGAAACATAATAACATATTACAGTAAAGCATGCCAGGCCACATTTAGACATACCTAGATTGGTTGCACCAAAATGGCAGTCGAAGCAAGAACATTTATCATGATTATTTTATCACAGATGCACAGAAAAATATACAATGCCACAGTAAGAAACGGCTAGACCCGCAGCACCCAAATGCCAATCTAGCCAGGTAATTACACTTAGCTGGACTGCTTTATCAGAGATGCCCAGTTAAAGAAAAAGTCAAGCCAAACTAAGAAATGACTAGACTGGCTGCACCAAAATGCCCCTCTAGCCACTAATACCACATATCATGCCTGCTTAGCCTGGACAAGGATGATCATTACGATTTATCGCACAATACCCGTCCCAACCCATATGCCCTCTCCCTCCCACCCCTTGCCCCCAAATCAGCTTCTCAGTCCATAATTACCTCCACGTCCCTTTTTCTTGTCCCAGTGCTTACGTATGATTCTCCTTGCCTCATAGGTAAGTACTGGGATAAGGAAGAGTGGGACTAGGAGTACTGAAGATTACAGGTAACTAAGCCAGGCATTACCTCCATGTCCATCTACCTCCTCCCAGTACGTGTGTATGAGGCAAAGTGCCTCATACACAAGTACTGGGATGAGGAAGAATACGGCTATGAGTAATGAAGAAGTACCAATTAGTAACCAAGGGCTTAAACGCAAGCAGTGGTGCAACACCATTGGACTGACTGGGCTTCAGCCCTCCCCAAACCCTCCCTGAAATGTTGGGCTATGTTGACTCGACCTGGCTGACCTACAGAGCAGTTGCGGACAGAACCGGGCACAGCTGTTAAACGGCACCTGGGTTTCGCTGTTAACAAAGGCCCAGCAATTACTAACGTAAAGCCATGGACTGTTAGTTCCTGCATTCAAATGCATAATTCTTTAGGCAATTGAAATCTTGATGTGGGTTTAGTACTTGCATGCCAAGGAAGTGGTTGGAAGGGTAGAGAGGGGGGCAGGAGACTGCTTATTCTCACAGCAGGCCATAAGTGGTTGCTTTCAGACTTAAAGGAGAAAGTTAACTGCGTGTAACATTGAAGCTGTACTAGAATAGTCTCATTAGAAAGCACAAAGAATTTAGACGCCCCTCCCCCACCGCCCTTGAAGTTAGCACCTCTCTGAACATTTGAAGGGTTAGTGCCCCCTGCGAAATTTAGGTTTTGTTGTGCCCCTGAACACAAGCACACACACCATTCACCATACACACACACACACACACATGCACACCCAGCCTCTATACATTTAAGTGTGCACCCTTTCACCATACAAGCACACACACCCAGGCAGCCACCCATTCATTTAAGTGTGCACCCTTTCATCACACACTCACACAGGTAGCCACCTATACATTTAAGTGTGCACCCTTTTACCATACAGGCACATCTAGGCAGCTACCCATACATGTAAGTGTGCACCCTTTCACCATATACTCGGCACGCACACCCAGCCACCCATACATTTAATTGTGCACCCTTTCACCCTACACAGTCACACGCGCGCACTTCATGCGGTTAAAGGGAGCCCTATTGCTTCAAAAAGAAATGGTTTCAAGTCTCTCTGACTTCATAAAGAAATAATTTCCATGAAGGACCGAACCATAACGGAAATAACTTCTTTATGAAGGCAGAGTGACTTCAAAAAGAAACCCTATGACATGGAGGCCTCCAGCCTAGAGGCTTCCATGTCATGGGGTGGGAGCAGCCCTCGGACATCAAAAATAAATTGTTTCTTTTTGTAGTCACTCTGCCTTCATAAAGAAATTATTTCTGTTACCCTGTATTTAAAAGTCCAAGGGGTCCCTCCTCCCAGGATATGTAGTGGCGGGGTCCACCGCACCGCATGGGCTGCGGGGGCCCCCGTTACGCCAGTGGCTCCTGCCTCCCCAGCCTGGCCCAGGCAGCAGGGGAAAACCAGGCCCACCTTTAAAATTGCAGCGGTGTGGGTCCCGGGCTGTCAGCTGCTTTCCAAGTGCACCATGAGTCCCATGGTTTGCGTTCCTCCTCTGGCATCTTCGGGCGGTCCGCCCCAGCTGCAGAGCATGATCTGCTCCATTGGCTCACCAGTATAGGGCTTTCCCAGCGATCACCAGCACCTCAGGGGCAGTCTCTCCAAGCCTTGCTGCGCCAGCCCTCGTCACTTCTCGCCCCTGGGCGCCTCCAGCAGTTATCTCCCTCGGAGACTGCACAGCTATAGGGGCGCACTGCGGCCTTCCCCACAGTTCCCACTAGCACAGCCGGCTCGCATAGTGTTCCGGTTCGTGTCCCGCAGCTAAGATTTGCAGCACACGCGGCGGGTGCAGTGGTCGGCCTCCCCCTGTTAGCAGATAACTCGCGGAGCTCAAGAGGAAGCGGCCATCTTGGTCACGAGCGTCCCCAAGTATAGCATTTTTGTTGTTCATTCTTTCACGTGTATGATTGGGATCCCTGTTGATTTAGTAGTACTGTGGGGCTAACTAAGCACTTTAGTCACTAGTCATGCAGAGCAGCAGTCGTTTCATCAGAAAATATGCCAACATGGGAGATGGTAGTCAGTTCACAATTCTACTTTGCATTATGGAACTTGCGATCCTGGATTTCCCTATTATAAATACAGGACTACACGTCCCAGAATGCCAAGAGAAAGACACCACTGTATTACCCTCTCGCGAATGGAACTGCCATGTTGGCACGTAGCCAGGTACTTAATGAAACAGATTTCAAACCCATAGTGAGTGAGTGAGTGAGTGCCTTTCAAAAGTGAGCCGCAATTAACAACCTCGCCTGTCAAGTGGCAACTTAGACAGCTCTCAGAACAGCACACTCTTCACAATATCCCTTCAGGAATTCCCTGTGTCAATACAATTATATTAAAAACGAAAGCGTTGCAAACTAGGCATGAGCTTAAACGATGCAGATGCCTCGAGGCCGCGCGGCCTGGTTATAATATAAATTGAAGGCTGTGCATTGTGTAAAAGGCTGCACTATTCACCCAGCCAGTAAAAGGGAGCCGGGGGAAAGATTACCATTACAAGTGCTGTACTCCAAGCAAGGATAATGCTTTAATGATGGCCGTCTGCAAACTCGGAGGCTCTCCCACAGCTGATAATAACTTCTGATCTCTGACAAATGCTTAAATTGCAGGTTTGTTAAGAGCTGTGTAAAATGTAAGGAGAGGCCGGGGCGGCGCAGCCTTGATGTTAGCAAATGAAGGGGGCGGGGGTGTTTAGCATGCGTTCTGAGGCGAAATGAAAATTATGGTAAACCGTACCTTCTGTAAATTCTGAATGTATGACGGATTTTAAGGGAAGTGGCCCTGAGAATGTTACACAAAGCTGGCAAACGTTAACTGAAACCAAGAAGCAGAAACGACAGAAAGCCGCCATTTCCTGATATGCGGATGTTCTGTTCGAACAGTGAACGATGTGACGTCTTCAAGGATTGCCGCAGCCAACATCCATGCAAGGCAAGGCCGGGGGAGCGGACTTGCGAAATGGAGGAGAGGCACGTGTCCAAACCAGGCATCGTTGCACCGGCGGCGGCGGCGGTGGCACACGCTGTTCCGCGCTCCTGATCCTCCATGCAAGGCCTATGGGCTGTTATGGGCCTCATCACCAGTACCGAGGTGCGGTAAAAATGGCAGCAATGCGGCGATGAGTCCGTTATGGTGGTGGTAAATCTGCAACTTTACCGTCAAAAAAATGCATAATCGGGGGAATTACTGCAGCAGTAATTCCGCCGGAATCCGCCGTAAATCCACAGGACCAAGTGCCAGTAACAGCAATTCTGTTTAGTGGTATTTCAGCAGATTTACCACCGAAATACCCATAAGGGCCATATGCGACCAGTGGCAGATTTAAGGCGAAGGGCCCCGTGGGCTAAAATGACAGAGGGCCTGGAGGAGTGGCCCCAAAGTGGGCGGAGTTGCGCAAAGATGAACTTTAGGGACACATGATTCATTTTATTTAAGTTGTGATTTTTAAGGCCCGAGCGCAGACATCCAGCCCTGAACTAATATTACAACAGGCAGAATTCAGGTCTACTTAAATCTGCATTAGTTCTTAACTATAATACATTAAACACTTGCTAGAGCAGAGGAGCGTGTGTTTCTGGAGAGGGGATAAGGCGAGAAGTAAACTGCCCAGTCAGAGCACCCTGGACCGAGCTGCAGTGAACAACTGGGAAGTGATTAACACAGAGTAATAGTGGGCATTGTGCACCGCATGGCGGGCGTTTAAAGCCCATTAATAGATCAATTGCCTCCATTACAGTGCGCTGTGACCATCTGCTGAATTTCGGGTCTGACTGTAACGTGTCTCAGAGAGAGACTGGGAAGGGAAGGGTTGGGGTAGGGCACAGGGTATCAGGTAATAATATCCCCATATATATGGTCGCCGTAAATAATATCGCCAGGAAAATGTCATGGCGATATTATTTGGGTGACCATATATATGGGGACAGGGGCAAAAAAAAAAAAGTTTGGTTTGGGGATTGCGGGGGTGTCCCCCGCATGTTCCATGCAATAATGTCGCCACAGAAAACGGCCATTTTTCGGCGATATTTTTACATGGCAAGATTTTTGTGGCGACATTATTACATGGAACGGGGCACAGGGGCCCGATCGCCATTTGTATGTCTGCCGACCGTTAAGTCCGCCACTGTATGCGACCCTCTGCTACAGGGCCGGCCTTAAGGGCAGCAGCGCCTTGGGTGAATTGGCGCCCCCCCTTGCCTACCACGCCCCCTAGTTAACAGGGGGCAGGGCGGAAGGGGGCAGGGTCAGGAGGGGCCACTTTTTAATATTTTTTTTTTTAATCTCCTCGCTTCGGCGAGGAGGTCAAATAGGGCGCATTAGCATCCCATTGCCATTGAATGAGCCCGCCGCAGCGGGTTCATTCAATGGAAATTAGGTGCCTGCCATGCCTTCTGCCACCACGCCAGCTCAGGGGAGCCCTTGGAAGACTCCCCCGAACTGGCGTGGTGTGGAGCTAATGGTGTCTTTTCTTGTGAAAAGTGCCTGCGGCGGAGCTGCGCATTTAAATGCACCGGCCGCCGCGGGCACATTTTACAGTGCGCCATCTCCCACAACGCCAGCTCGGGGCAGCCCTTGAAAGACTCCTCCGAGCTGGCGTGGTGGGGGCAAAAGGCACCCTGGGGGGCGTGGTGCCCCGAGCGGTGGCCCGGCTCGCCCCCCCCATGCTCTGCTATATAGAGGGGTACACACTTGCAGGCCTAGAACATGAGGCACGCGGACAAGTTACATGATGATCACCACCAGACTGAAGTCAATGGCGTACTCTGACATTAAGAAAGACACAGAGATCCTAGCTGATGCCAGGCTGATCAACCATCTTTCAGGGGACTGCTTCGCGGCTACCAGCCGAGATCTGTTGCGATGCTCTAGAACCCAACGTAAGTGCAAGTGGTAGAAGACAGTGAGGCTCATATATGCGTGGTAGCATAGATGTCCCTCTCCAAGGTGCTAGATCTGGAAAAATCCAGACATAACCTGAAAAAGACAAGTGCCTGCAGATCATTCTAGCGACTCTTGATTGAGGCCTTTGGAAGGCCATATTTAGCCAGTAGCGACACAGCATTCCATATATCAATGTGGCACTTGTTACCATGGCCACCATTCTCAAGGAGCTATCACGGTCAGAAGTGGGCCTGCTGCCAAGAGGAACATGAATAGTCATTCCAGCATTCCTGACCACATAAGTCATTCTACTAACACGCCGGGGACACTAAGTGATTTTGAATGCCAAAGCACACCACCAAGAGGAGTGATGGTGCCACGGTCTTCATAACTTGTCGGAAAAGATCATATGCACTTCCGTCCCATGCAAAGCCACAGCCTCTGTAGATTGTTTTCTGCCTATCTGCACTCAGGAGAGAGGATGCAATGGAATGTTGCAAACAGTCGTCGAAAATCTGCAAACTTCTGTTAGCTGCCAGACGACACATACCTGCCAGACGACACATGGTGGTCATAGATAGTTCCTCCAGAGACCCAGAGTTAGAGTGATGGATGTAGACTAATGCAATGTCGGTAATTCCAAAGATGGAAAAGACTTTGCCGACCAAAGCCATGCCTAAGGTAATTAAAACAGGGTTAGCCTTTCTAGGCCTGCCCAAGCTTACACTACCTCATCATGTCCATGATGGACCCAAGCCAGTGGCGTCGCAGAGCAGTTCATGAGAACTCTGAATAAGCTCACCCGCACAGGACATGAGCAAGGCTGAGTGCTTGTGCTTGAAGTCTACACGTTGCAGAGGAACTACCGATCGACTCCACACTTATCTGCAGAATGTCCCCTGACAACTCTCCTCATTAGCCGACCTTCTACATCGGCCATACTGACTACCACATCCTGGACCACTGCCAAACCAGTAGACAAAGGGGACTGCATTAGGGTGAAATGATGTGCCAACGTTTTGCATGTGCCAAAGAGTTGACCACCATTGTGCAGAGACCAGGTTCTGCAACGGAACACAACTGACACCCTCAGTGGTAAATCAGTACTACCTTGGCAAGACCCCACTGACAGTCACCTAAACAAAGGGAACAATGGTAACCAGAAAAGGACCCAAGCTTGTGCAACTTGCAATGCATGACACTAAGACGCTCGCTAGCTGGCCACGCATGAACGGAGGCCATGGGTCCTAGCTCCCCCGTGAGTCCCAGAAGAGAGGACTATCTTGCCAGTGAATGCCCCGAGGACAGGGTTGAATCTTTGGAAGAAGAAGTTCAAGACACAGTTTCCAACAGTGCCGCCGAGGAATTTTCAGATGCCACCCATGCCCGGGTCCCGGGCCATAATGAGAAGTCATGAATTGAGATACCACTTGGGGGATGCATCCCCCGCTCTCAGAGACCGAAGGAATGCTTTAAATCGGTTTGTAAATATTTATCCTTACAGAGTTCTGCTAAGGGTTTCTTAAAGAAACAAGTAGAAGAAAAAGCAGAACATATGAATTGGACATAGCAAGTTAATTGTATCCTCAAGAGTAATTTAGCTCCGGATCAACTTCTATTCATTTCAACAAATCCATTTAAGATTCCTATACAAATTCTAATTCCTTCATATTCCATTCCTATAAGAAACCATAAAGAATTTGATACATTTATTGGTCTTTAGGAATCTTCACGTGCAGATTTAAAATGTATTAAATCTATCAGTTCTCTGCTATACAATTTCAAATGAAGTCAATTGCGGCAGACGTAAATTACAAGCAATCCAGTCTGTGATGACTGTAGTAAGGAAATGAGTTAGCAAAGATATCACCAATCTCTCATTATAAAAACATGCTTAATTATGGAGCAAACCTTGCATAAAACTTGCCAATAAACAGCTTTTATTGAGCCTTTGGCCACGCAGACAAATCTGGAGACTAAATCAGGCATGGGACAACAAAAAGACACTCAGAGGGGCCTCATTATATTATGTGGTCAGGAAAAAACTGTAATTGCATCCTTGTGTGGACAATTGAGCATTGGATAATGTGTGACCATTAAGGATCATTATTGTTCTCCTTTTATTAGTGATATATTGGAATGTGTGCATAGAGCTGGGATGTTTCCTAAATTTAATTAGTGGGAAGCATATCACTTAATCTTGTGACAAGTGTAAGACTGCACTTTGAACACCATTTGGAAATTAAAATAAGAGTATTGTGTGATTTCCTTAGGGTGAGTGGGGGAGCCAGGTTAGTGGGTGGCCACCCCCTATTTACTTATTTATTTTAAAATGTATGAAGCACAATTTGACCTTGTGGTATTGATGCATTGCAAATCTAACATTGCATATACAATATTTAAGAAACAGAAAATAAAATTACAAAATTATTTAAAATAAATCTAAAGTTCTATACAAGAAAAAGGTTTCTACAGAGTATTAGTACCCGGCAGGGGGTGTGTGGCAGCCTCCCAGCCAACGTAGACTCTCAGAAAGGGGGAATTAACACAAAGTAATCCCCCCACTCTGAGCCTCCTCAGGGCTGGAGGCTGCCATCTTCCCCCGCTGGGGATTCATGTAAATGCACCACTCCTCTCCCCCACACCCCACCGCCTCCACTGATTTACCTTCCTTCCCTCCACTTGCCTGCTTATTTGCTCCTCCTCGTAAGTGGACGCGCTGGAAACACTTCTGTGACAGGCCACCATGGAAAGGAAGAAGGAACTACACATAGACTCTTCTCTCCTTTCCATTGCAGCCATTTTTATTTTGTGTACCTTTTTCCTATTTTTTGAATGGCCGCCATGGAAAGGACTACATGTAGTCCATTCTCCCTTTCCATTGTGGGCATTTTGTTTGTTTACTTTTAAAATTATTTTCAATAGCCGCCATGAAAAGCTAAAACAGACTTTGTTTCTCCTTCCCCGGCAGCCATTTTTTCTTTTTTTTTTAAATTAATTTCCGAAACACCATAGTAGTAGAAGTGCAGGCCACAGTTTGTTTGGCAATCTAACTGACATCCCTATGTTGGACCAGTTGCATGTTCCTTCTGTGGACTGCTGCGGAGCAATGCTTCCTGCTGTCACGCCCAACCTAGACAGTGGAGACCAGCAAAATAAGAGTCTATCGTGAAGGTGCACTTAAAAGAAAATAAGCGTATGAGCACTTGCATTTGTGTTTTCAATGTCAGAGCTAGGTGTGTATGTGTGTGTGTTGTGTAGAATCTGAGGGCGTCCTCACTTCTTCCCCCAACATATCCTCCTCCCAGATGTCCTGGGAAAGGCTGTCGCTATCGGATCCTGACTCTGGGAGTGGATATGCGAGGGAGGACCACCTGGGTGGCGGAGACTTGGGGAGTGGCGATTAGGCACCCTTGGGTGAGACACAGTGTTCCCCATCCCCCTTTCATAATGAATCTGCCATCCCCAAGGCCTTTATATGCTATTGCCAGCCCCATCCCTATTTCGCCAGTAAAACATTCGCCAATAAACACCAGTTAGGTACTGGGATGAGGAAGAAACAAACCAGAGAAATACATCCTCTTTTCATTGACTCGCACACATACATGCACCAGTTAAGTACTGGGACGAGGAGGAGGCGAGCAAGAGCAATGCATAACTCCCAAGCCAGCAATGCTCAGTCTAGTCCTTTTTGGATCAGTCAACCTGGCGAGAGGTTAAAAGCAGTAAGAATGATACAAATAAAGTCAGCTGTGGAAGAAGATCTACGGACTGCTGGAGGAACACAGACCTCTCGTGGAAGGCAGCATAGCAGACAGAGTGCTCGAGAACCCCGGAAAGGTGCAGAGTGTATGCAGTGGGAAGCAAGACTGAAGGAAGCTGGAGGCCTATGGCGAAGTACGGAAAGGGAACCAGTGTGACCAGGCAAAACTTTGTTGTGAAGCCCGAGCTGTGAGAAATGCATTGGTGGGGGAGAACCGCTGTGGAGACTCAGCGAGGCGCTGCATGAGAGAGAGCTCATGGCAACCAGAACCCTTGCTGGAGCGCCGTAAGCACCGATGGATGAGTCAATTTAGGCAGGGGGACACCGGGGTGGCAGGCAGCATGTGAAACATTTAATGAACGCTGATCTAAAGGTAAGCAAGAACCTTTGAATACCGATCCGAATGAAGGCAGTTTTGTGGAATATCACTCTATAAAGGAACTATGTAACTTAAGAAAATAAGCATTGGGAAGAGCCAAGAATATATGAAAGTGCAACAAGTGAAAAGTGGCGAAACAAGCAATGATAAAGCATCATGAGGATGTGAAATCAGAATAAACCAAGCAATACTGTAGAGCTGAAACTTTGACAAGGTGCGTACAAGGAAGAAGAGCAAAGTCAGATGTGGTTGTTACGTGACCTGTAATGGATGACCTGTAATGGGTGGACCGTGTGGTCCAACGACTGCGCCTAGACCGAGAAATACCCGCCAAGGAGCTTGTGATTGAATATAAAGGAAATTTGGTGTGAACTGAAATTAAGGAACTGATGAAAGGTAACCAAACCAGAAGAGCTGGAAGGTATCACAAAGAACTGTGTTTTGGAAAAGCTGAAAGTCTTGAAAACCTGGGGAAGGAAACCCCTTTGCATTGTGAACTATCTCGAACCTTGGGGAAGGGAAACCCTTTGCAAACCTAGAACTGGAAGAAGCGCTGAACTTTTATTTTAACACTTCTTATTTTCACGCTGACATCCCTAACACATTGTATACAAATAGACATGAGGGCAGGCAGGTTTTGAACACAGACAGACTTTTACTTTGGACTTACTGATGTAGACTATCCTTAGTTTTAGCTAGGTAGGGAAATCCCACCTCAACACGGGGCAAGATAGGCCTTTTCCCAAACTTTTTCTGTTTAATAAAAGTTTGTAGGCCAAAACTTCAGCTCAATTGTCTGTGTACTACATGATGCCTTCTCACTGTGTGTAAGGGTTTGAATATGTGTGCACAGGTGAAAATATGCATCTGTGCATGCATGTATGTGTATGATTGTGTGAGAGTGTGAGTGGCAGGCTGTGTCTGTGTGCGTGTGTACGGTGGGGGATGCGCGTCAAGTGTTTGATGCAGGTTGAACTAGCATCATCAAAGGGGTTTACAGTGGCATTGCCAGTGAATACTGTAAGCACAACATCATGAAACTGAGTTATTTTGGGGGCATGGCATGAAATAGATGTACAATGCAATTGTTAGCATATATTGTGGGTGCATCCTTATGAAAGTGCTGTACAATGTCAATTCTGGAATATATTTTGGGCGTAATTTACAGTGGGCATGCCGGCATTGATTGTGGGTGCAGTATCATGAAAGTGATTTCTAGGGGGACGTGGCTTGGCGCGCATGGAATGAGGAGGCAGAAGCGTTAAACTCCGGCTGTGATCCTACTATTACATCCTGAAACTGCTTTTTGCTGACATTAACGCCGCAACTGAATACATCCACAAAAAGCCTAAGCGATTCCCTCCAAAATCGCACCAAACCCAAAAGAAATCAGTCCAGAAGAAGCGCGGATTGCCCCCACCAACTGTCCCCCCCCTACAGCCACGCAAAATGGCGGACGAGACACAGAGCCTACTAGGCTGAAGGGGGAGGGAGAAGCACTGCCATGATCCTGACGAGCGAGGCCCCGCCACAACAGACAACACAGCGGCTGCTGGAACTGGAGGAGCGTGAGCGCCCTGATACGGCCCCCATGACAAAAGAAGTGGCATTGGCCCGATAGCGCAGGGAAGCTCTCACGCATCTGCTAAGGAGCGGGCGGCTGCCGCCTGCATTGCGACCGTAAACAAGGTGGCGATTGTGTACTGTGGAGCACTGGAGCTGGGGGACACCGCGGCGTGGGCGGAGCAGCATCGCCAGCGACCACCAAAGGACACCTGAAGCGATCTGAGCGATCTGAGGTGCCTGACCATCACGGGCACCGACAAGCGGCACCTCTGGATGGTGAGCCAGGCGCGGGTGCGGGAAACGAGCAAATAGCATGCTTAAACACTTTACACCATTCGCCCGCAAGGCATTGATTCTGTTTTCCCTCGGCCAGACATGCAGGGGTGGAAAACCACTTCTCGCAGTGTAATACTAACACCCACCATACAGCGCAGGAGAGCGAACACGCCACCACTGGGCGCCCTGAAGTCCGGCTTAACCCGTGAAAGCACTGCACATTACACATTAGGCTAACCCACAGACCATAGACCTTACCTGGCTCCCAAGAACTTGGTACCCAGAGACCCGGTTTCCACGCAGCCAGGACACACGCACTGGGGCACACTGTTGTCTATGTACTGGGGCACATTTGGCCTCAGAATTTAAGCACCTGGGGATAAGGAGAGTGACGTGGTGGTGACTCACACGACCCCTGAAATTCAAAAATTGTGCAAGGATCGGGGCACACGGTCTGAAACATAGCAAGGCTGCAGTAGTGACCCCCGATAGCTGCACTGGATTCTTGCCCCTCCACACGCATAGGTGCAATGACCAGCGAGGCGAAGCACCACAGAGCCCGGCTTGAATACTGCAAACACAACCACAAACCTTGGAGGCTGAGCGGCACGAATTAGGAAGTCAACCACAGGCCTGCAGGGGTCCAAGACAGCAACTGCTGAACGGCAAACCCTTGTTGCAACACTGAAAAAGAGCAAGCTGAGCACTGGGGGGAGAATACCAACAAAGGTTTGAGGCGAGCTCTGGCACCTTGGAGCTAATACCGAAGCAGCAACACAGGTACCCTAAAAGCGCTTCCGAACGGCACGCAGTGATGGGCACCCAAGGGATCATCACTACTTCTAAACCCCTGGACCTGTTGCAGCCACCACTGTGCAAATTCCGCCACAGAGGCTTACATAACCGGTCAATCGACACGCTACACGCAAACCACCATGCCTTCCAACAAGGACAAGTCAAAATCTACCATCATGGACTCTTTTGCGGCGGCAAAAGCGTACCCTTTACAACAGGATGGGAAAGCCCCTCTGGAAGCTGGCAAAGAGGTGGCACCAGACAACCAGGACGGGCACGTGCTTAAGGCCACTGCAGCCCTAAGAAACTTCATCAATACCAAAATTGATGAGGTCAAAATAGAAATGCAAATAATGAGGCAAGATGCTAGAAACCTGATGGAAAGGGTGACCAATGCTGAGGCCGGGCTGCTCGAGACAACGGAGACCACGACAGACCTGAAATCCAGGGTAGCAGAATTAGAAAGGAAGGCTGCTACACTGGAAGCAAGATCAGAGGAGGCAGAGGGGAGGTCCCGATGCAGTAACGTTCGGCTGCTTGGGAACCCGGAAGGAACAGAGGGCCTGAACCCGACTAGGTTAGTGGAGACATTACTGCAGCAAGAGGTTGGAGCGGGCAAGCTGTCGCAGGGCTTCACTGTGGATTGAACCCACAGATCCCTTCAGAGGAAACCCCCACCAGGCTCTTATCCCCGCCCAATGATTGCAAAGATCCTCAACTTCCAAGATAGGGAAATAATACTTAAACACTCCAGAGAGGGCGGGGTGATAGAGCGAGGCGACTCCAAAATAACTATATATCCGGACTACACACCAGCTGTACAAAGAGCGAGAAATTCCTATGTCCCGATCAAGGCAAGACTGCGACAGCTGAACATAAAATATATGCTGCTATACCCCTCCAGACTGAAAATAATTCACAAAGGACGTGCTGTATTCGTGGAGATACCAGTGGCAGCCAACATGTGGCTAGAACATAATAACCTGGCAGACGACAAGGAAAAAGGCACATGAAGCGCGGTGCCATTGAGAAACGAATGAACCTCAGACGCTGCGATCACCTGAGGCCACACTTGAAGAGACAAATCACTGCTATCCGATTACCGTTGAAGCATTTTTTCCTTGAATGGCTGGGCAACGCTCCTGGCTGACCAACCTGCACGAGGAGGCCTACCCCACGGAACGACTAGTGTGGACATGTCGGCACGCGAACACTCGCGCTGGACACCATGGAAGTGGCAAAACAGTGCGGGGGCGCCTGAGCACAGCAGTCGCACTGCAGTTGCTGGGCGTGACTTATTAGTTTGTGTTAATTGTTGTTTTTGTGTAACGTTGTTCCAATGTCTTCATGAAGAAAAAAGGTGGGTGAAAAATGTCTGAGATTACGAACCACAGCAATGGGGGTGTACAACGGGATGGGGAAGGAAGGAACCCTGCCAGGACTGCCGGGGGCAGCCGAGGGGGGCAAGGTCACGAAACTCTGGTGCCCCAAGAACTAACCATGGCAACGCAACTTAACATTTGATGTGGAATGTGCATGCGTAGAAACAGAATTAAATCCTGTTTGCAGAGAAAAAGGGTGGACATAGCACTACTACAGGAAACCCATCTCACGGCCGAGGCGGCAGTCAAACTGAAAGAATGCTGGGGGGGGCAGGGACACGGGGCAACCTACTCCCAAATATGCCAGAGGGGTATTCACGTGGGTCATCCTGGGGGTGCCATTCTGATTGCTGGGTGTTGAAGCAGACAAAGAAGGCAGATACCTGGTATTATGGGGAGCAATTGAGCAAACCGAGATCTGCATAGTAAACTCGTACTTCCCCAACCATGGTATACCTGCACACCTGAATATGCTACATGCCAAAATACTCCATCGAATGGGCCTGTACATATGGGGTGGAGACTTCAACTGTGTGAAAGATATTGACCTGGACAGATCTGTGCCGCCACAAAATCGAACAGAGGCAGCCCCAGTAGTGCTGATCTCCATGCTAGAGCAACTAGACTTGGTAGATGCTTGGAGAGAATGCCACCCCAATACGAGAGCCTACTCACACTACTCCTCACCACACGAACTGTACACAAGAATTGATTATTTCTTCATCGACAGAACAGATCTGGCACACGTGGATTCGATACAGGTAGATCAATCTCTGACCACTCCCCACTACTCATGCACTGGGCGCTTACAGGCCCCCGGCCAGCAATACCATTATGGCGAATGCCCACAGAGTCACTCACTGACCAGGCCTTCATGGGGGAGCGCGGGGACAAACTCGAGGAGTACATCAAGATAAATCAAGGCAGTGTAGCCCACTGGAGCACGGTATGGGATGCCTTGAAGGTGGTGATACAGCGGGAGGTTATTTCAGATGCGGGAGGTATCAGGAGGCTATTAAAAGAGGAGCGGGAGAAATGTGAAGAAGGTATAAAACAATTAGAAACTACCACCCAGGGGACTAGGGATGAGGAGGCGAAACTAGCGGAGGCAAGAAATTGCTGCCTAGAAGCATGGGGAGACTATCTAAGTTTGATTACTTAACACGCACCGCCAGAATGCACAAAGAAGGGGATAATCCCAGCAGGCTTCTGGCGTGGCAGTGCAGGCGAGAGGTTGGAGCGGGCAAGCTGTCGCAGGGCTTCACTGTGGATTGAACCCACAGATCCCTTCAGAGGAAACCCCCACCAGGCTCTTATCCCCGCCCAATGATTGCAAAGATCCTCAACTTCCAAGATAGGGAAATAATACTTAAACACTCCAGAGAGGGCGGGGTGATAGAGCGAGGCGACTCCAAAATAACTATATATCCGGACTACACACCAGCTGTACAAAGAGCGAGAAATTCCTATGTCCCGATCAAGGCAAGACTGCGACAGCTGAACATAAAATATATGCTGCTATACCCCTCCAGACTGAAAATAATTCACAAAGGACGTGCTGTATTCGTGGAGATACCAGTGGCAGCCAACATGTGGCTAGAACATAATAACCTGGCAGACGACAAGGAAAAAGGCACATGAAGCGCGGTGCCATTGAGAAACGAATGAACCTCAGACGCTGCGATCACCTGAGGCCACACTTGAAGAGACAAATCACTGCTATCCGATTACCGTTAAAGCATTTTTTCCTTGAATGGCTGGGCAACGCTCCTGGCCGACCAACCTGCACGAGGAGGCCTACCCCACGGAACGACTAGTGTGGACATGTCGGCACGCGAACACTCGCGCTGGACACCATGGAAGTGGCAAAACAGTGCGGGGGCGCCTGAGCACAGCAGTCGCACTGCAGTTGCTGGGCGTGACTTATTAGTTTGTGTTAATTGTTGTTTTTGTGTAACGTTGTTCCAATGTCTTCATGAAGAAAAAAGGTGGGTGAAAAATGTCTGAGATTACGAACCACAGCAATGGGGGTGTACAACGGGATGGGGAAGGAAGGAACCCTGCCAGGACTGCCGGGGGCAGCCGAGGGGGGCAAGGTCACGAAACTCTGGTGCCCCAAGAACTAACCATGGCAACGCAACTTAAAATTTGATGTGGAATGTGCATGCGTAGAAACAGAATTAAATCCTGTTTGCAGAGAAAAAGGGTGGACATAGCACTACTACAGGAAACCCATCTCACGGCCGAGGCGGCAGTCAAACTGAAAGAATGCTGGGGGGGGCAGGGACACGGGGCAACCTACTCCCAAATATGCCAGAGGGGTATTCACGTGGGTCATCCTGGGGGTGCCATTCCGATTGCTGGGTGTTGAAGCAGACAAAGAAGGCAGATACCTGGTATTATGGGGAGCAATTGAGCAAACCGAGATCTGCATAGTAAACTCGTACTTCCCCAACCATGGTATACCTACACACCTGAATATGCTACATGCCAAAATACTCCATCGAATGGGCCTGTACATATGGGGTGGAGACTTCAACTGTGTGAAAGATATTGACCTGGACAGATCTGTGCCGCCACAAAATCGAACAGAGGCAGCCCCAGTAGTGCTGATCTCCATGCTAGAGCAACTAGACTTGGTAGATGCTTGGAGAGAATGCCACCCCAATACGAGAGCCTACTCACACTACTCCTCACCACACGAACTGTACACAAGAATTGATTATTTCTTCATCGACAGAACAGATCTGGCACACGTGGATTCGATACAATATATGGGTAGATCAATCTCTGACCACTCCCCACTACTCATGCACTGGGCGCTTACAGGCCCCCGGCCAGCAATACCATTATGGCGAATGCCCACAGAGTCACTCACTGACCAGGCCTTCATGGGGGAGCGCGGGGACAAACTCGAGGAGTACATCAAGATAAATCAAGGCAGTGTAGCCCACTGGAGCACGGTATGGGATGCCTTGAAGGTGGTGATACAGCGGGAGGTTATTTCAGATGCGGGAGGTATCAGGAGGCTATTAAAAGAGGAGCGGGAGAAATGTGAAGAAGGTATAAAACAATTAGAAACTACCACCCAGGGGACTAGGGATGAGGAGGCGAAACTAGCGGAGGCAAGAAATTGCTGCCTAGAAGCATGGGGAGACTATCTAAGTTTGATTACTTAACACGCACCGCCAGAATGCACAAAGAAGGGGATAATCCCAGCAGGCTTCTGGCGTGGCAGTGCAGGCGAGAATACTTCAGACACCCGACAACAACACTTAAGGATGAGAATGGGATATTGCACAACACACAGCAATCCATCAATGACACTTTCACAGCCTTCTACACTAGGTTATATGCACATGACACCCCAGTGCCGCTGGCAGACATACGCGACACACTAGATGAAATTAAGTTCCCCACACTAGGCGAGTCACAAAGAGAAGCCCTAGGCGAGGAAATTACTATGGAAGATATCACAGACGCAATCAGGTCATTGTCCACGTGCAAGACTCCGGGCAGTGACGGACTTCCTCCTGAATTCTAGAAGGCATATGAACCTACACTATCTCTAATACTCCACCACAAGGTGTTTAGGGAGGCATATGAAGTTGGTACACTACCAAAAAGTATGAGGGAAACAGTGATAATACCGATACCCAAACCAAATAAATCAGCGGACGATGGTGACTCTTACCGCCCTCCAGCTATGTTAAATTATGACGCTAAAATAATGACCACCATATTAGCCAAATGCCTGTATAGTAATACAAGAATATCAGAGTGGTTTTGCACCAGGCCTGAACACGACTGCCAATCTACGCATGCTACAACACATCATGGCACAAACACAGCAAGTAAGAGAACACCTTGCAGTTGTGTCGCTAGACGCCATTAAGGCCTTCGACTCCATATACTGGGAACGGCTGATAGAGGTCCTGAGGGAATTTGGGTGTAGGAAAAGTTTTGTTAGGTGGATTCAGGTGCTGTACAAATATCCAGTGGCAAGAGTTAAAACAGGGAGGACGATTTCTAAGGCCTGGGACATTCAAAGGGGCACCAGACAAGGTCGCCCGCTGTCACCCATGCTTTATATCCTAGGATTAGAACTCATAGCGATATACATCAGAAAGCATTTTTTTGATGCTGGGATAAAAAAAGGCAGGGAGTACCATATTATATCACTCTATGCTGATGATGTTCTGCTCTACTTGAAGCACCCACTGTACAATGCTCTGACAATACTAGAAGTACTAGATAACTTTGCACGCTATTCTGGGATATGCTTCAGTAAACAGAAGTCCTGCATGTTCCCACTTGCAGGCCTGAAGGGCTTAGAGACCAGGGAACTACCGGAGGTGGGAATACAATGGCAGCTGGATACGTTTAGGTACCTGGGGGTGCGGATCTGGCACACAGCGGAACTAACACACAAACACAATACCGTGGCTGTGATCCAGGGCCTACGCAACTCAACGAAGTTCTGGTCCAAGCTACCGCTCTCAATGATGGGTAGGGCATTGATCACCAAAATGAACAGACTACCAAGGTTCCTGTATTATTTCCAGAACATCTACTACTACATTAGACCACCTTTTTCCACATCTTAGAAGCAATGATAAGGGATTTCCTCTGGGGAATGCCACGCCGCAAACTGGTACTTAATACACTAACACTGCCTTGCAGGGAACGGGGTATCCAACTCACGGATTTTGGAAGATACTGTTTGGCGGCACAACTCAGCCACATAACCAAATGGCTGTCGGATGAAGTAAACACAGAAGCAAGGCTTCTGCGGGATTTGAGTGCCCCAATATACTTGAAAGAAATACTGTGGGCCCCGCAAAATCCCACGGGTCCGGACCCCATGCTGGTGACACTAGGCAGACTAATATGGAATAGGACCAAAACGGTCCTACAAATGGTGCATCCTTACTCGCCTGAAATGCCACTACTGGTGGAGTCATGAACAGCACACTCCGACATCCACACCATAAGAAGCTGGGAGAGGCTGGGCTTGTACACCTGGGGGGACATGTATGAAGGAGGGTCATTTAGGGAACTTGAATCGCTATCTGAGAAAAAAGGGCTACCAAGAGGGCAATTTTTGTGGTACCTGAGGCTAAAACAGGCACTAAAATGAACCGGGGTAATTGGCCAGAAGAACCAGAGGCGAACCGCTTGGTGACAGAGATGTATAACCTGAGCGACGGTTGGCGGCCAGTATCGAGAGTATATTCCCAACTAAATGATAGGCCTAAACCCCGCACAGCCACGCTGGAGGCTAAATGGGAGAAGGACCTGGGGGCAGACATTACAGAGAAGGAATGGCAAAGGGCACTGTTGCACCCCAAAGACGTATCCAGGAATGCTAGATTTAGATTGATACAGTTGAATGTCTTGTATAGAACGTACATGACCCCTATGAGGGTAGCGAGTTTTAACAAACACATCAGGTCGGCATGCCCGTGGTGCGGAAGCGAAGAAGCTGATCTAATGCGTATGTTTTGGAAATGCATGAGGGTTACAATTTTCTGGGCAAACATTAAACAGGCATGTACAAATGCCGGCGTCACCAGGTATGAATGGTCCCTGAAAGAATGCCTCTTGGTTACCTACCCCAGACTGAGTAAAATAAAGCATGTGGTGAAAACTATGATCTGGTGTGCATACTAGCGGAAAGGGCAATAGCAATGGAATGGAAATCGAAAGCGGGCCCACAGTACGATAGGTGGAAGTCGGAAATGGAGCGATGGGCTGCAGCTGAAACAGAGGCCTGGGGCGTGGGAATTTGCTGGGTGTGTTGATGAAGTTAGTGTCACATTTGAAGCATGGAAAGCCCTAATAAGGCACATGTTCCTCCCGTCTGATGATATGCCCCCCTGAACACATGGACATGAGTGAATGTACATTTGCCAACATAAAGCATGATCAGGGCGCCAATCTGGGGAAGCTGTCTGTCAAGCTCACTCTTGATTTCCGTCAATTCCACTCCACCTTCCTGAGTACCCCTCGTGCCCTTCTCCTCACCTGTAGTATCCTGGTCTGACGCAACTCCGAATCTCCGGATTCTCAATGCTTCTTCCCTGGATAGTCGATGTGGTCTGCCTCGAGAGGAAGCCACCCTGCCCCTCTAACTCGGGGCCAAGGGGGCCCCCGTACCGGGGCAGACCGGTTTAGGGGAAAAAGCCAGCGGGCATAAAAAACCCCTCGTAGCGGAACCAGGTAGCCGGATAGCTGACACAAGAAACTAATTGCAGACCAGCAGGATAACCGGAAAAGGACTGACTGCTCGGAGGAGTGTGAAAAGACAGTTGAGGTAAAGGGAAAACCAGGAAGCGCTACCATCGATAGCAAGGTACGCCAAGAGAGTGCAATCTCGTAGAAAGGAGAAAGAAAAGAGCGGCAGGGCGCCGCGGAGGAAAGACCAACAGCGTCTCAACCCGAAAGCCTGACGCGGAAGGTTGCAACGCATCTGCTTCCGGGTTGGAGCCGGCTAAAAGGAACTCGTCGGTCTGAAGACTAGACCGCTGCGGACAAGAACGTAATGCGTAACGGCAAGGTTAATGGCCGCTCCATCGCCAGCGTTTCCACAATCGCCAGGGACAGCGGTGTGTGACAGTATATCCCCCTCCCAGTCCGAACCCTCCAGGTTTCCCTGGATGTGTCCGGTGAAAGCGCCCGATGAGTCTAGATGCATGTATGTACGACCTGGGCTCCCAGGAGTCCTCAGTACTAGGATAGTTCTTCCATGACACCAGGTATTCTAGCCTGCCCTTATGGTATCTAGAATCAAGGATGGCAGACACCTCATACTCTTCTGGTCCTGAATCGAAATTGCTCAAACGCCCAGTAGTCTTGCCCATCGGGGTGTTCGGATCAACAGGGCTGAGAAGGGATGAGTGAAAAACCGGATGTACCCGGCCCAAGGACTTAGGTAGTTGCAATCTAAATGCCACTGGATTAATCTTCCGGATAATCTTGAAGGGACCTATATTTCTGGGGGTCAGTTTGGTCGGATGAACCCACCTAGGCAAGTATCTAGTTGACAGCCAGACCCAATCGCCCTCCTTCCATTCCGGACAGGGCAATCGAGCCCGATCGGAATGGTCTTTGTATCTGCGCCTGGCCAAAGCTAAACTCTGTAATGCAGTATCGTGGGCTTTGGTGATTTGATCAAGAGTGGATTCGATGGTGGGTATGTTAGTATGAGAAGGAAAAACAGGAAGTATGCTGCGAGGGTGATGTCCATAGGAACTAAAAAAAGGACTCAGTCCTGTGGCCGAATGTACCGTGTAGTTATATGCAAATTCAGCAGTGGACAGAAGGTTAACCCAATCGTCCTGGTTCTTGTTTACATAACACCTGAGGTATTGTTCCAGAGTGGCATTAAGCCGCTCTGTTTGTCCGTTGGTCTGAGGGTGAAAACCTGATGATAAAGCCCTCTCGATTCCTAACCGTGTACACAGGGCGTTCCAGAACCTTGAAGTATATTGACTTCCTCGGTCTGAGATAATCTTATCGGGAAGGCCGTGGAGCCTAAAAATATCCCTGAGAAACACCTCAGCCATCTCGGAGGCTGACGGCACACCCTGTAGTGCGGAAAAATGTGCTAACTTGGTGAATGTATCAATGGTTACCATAACGCAAGTCTTCCCCTGAGATTTGGGCAAATCTACAATGAAATCAGTGGAAATCTGGGACCATGGCTGGTTTGGCAAGTCTGGCTGCGTAAGCAACCCATAGGGCTTATGCGTGGAGTTCTTGTTTTGGGCACAGACTACACACGTTTTACAGTGTTGCTTAACATCATGCGAGAGTCGAGGCCAAAAGAAAGATCGAGAGATTAGCTCAAGGGTGCCTCGAACTCCCCTGTGTCCAGCAGTAACATGATTATGACCCCATTCTAGGACTTTAGATTGTAAGGACCTAGAGGGAACGTACAAACGTTGTCCTACCAATAGAAGTCCTTCAGACCAATGGATCTTGGATTGCAAGTCACCGGGAACCGTGATTGCCAAATCGGGTTTGGTTACCGATCTTATCTCCTGCAGAAATGCCGAAACCATTCCCACAATCTTGTTTCGAGGAAACATTGGTTGGCTAACTGAGGGGGAATGAATGTCCGCAGACCGGCTTCTAGACAGAGCATCCGCCAAGCTGTTTTGGGTGCCAGGAATGTACGTGATGATAAAGTCATACTGACTAAAGAAATGTGCCCAGCGGGCTTGCCTTGAATTGACACATTCCATGTTACGGAGAATCTTCAGGTTCTTATGGTCTGTGCGTAACGTAAACGGATGCCTTCCGCCTTGCAACAGGTGTCTCCACTCCTCGCAGGCCACCTTGAGAGCCAAAAGTTCTTTTTCTATCACTGAATAGTTCAGTTGGCTGGAGGTAAGAGTCTTCGAAAGATATGCTACAGGATGTTCCTTCCCGTCCTTCTGCTGGAGTAGTACAGCACCCAAAGCGCTTGCAGAGGCGTCAGCCTCTACCATAAAAGGTTGGGTTTGATCCGGTTGAGTCAGGATGGGTGCAGAACAGAATCTCTTCTTGAGGTCAACAAAAGCTTGATCCGCTGATTCTGACCAGAAAAACGGTTTAGCGTCCTTCTTAAGTAATGAGGTTATTGGTAACACAATCAGTGAAAAATGACTGATGAATTTTCTGTAGAAATTGGCCAGGCCCAGAAACCGTTGGACCTCTTTCACCGAGGTGGGGATGGGCCAGTCCAAGATGGCAGATACCTTCCTTGGATCCATAATGATACCATCAGGGGAAAGAATGTACCCCAAATACGGAACGGATGACTTCTTGAAGACACACTTCTCTGGTTTAACTAATAGATGTTGTAATTGCAAGCGATGCAAAACCGTCTGGAGATGTATCATATGTTCAGATGGGGATTTTGAGAAAACCAGAATGTCATCCAAGTATACTATGACACTGAGGTATAGCAGGTCAGAGAATAAACGATCCATAAAGCGCTGGAATATGGCAGGAGCGTTAACCAAGCCAAAAGGCATCACTCGGTACTCAAAGAGACCAAACGGAGTACGAAATGCGGTCTTCCATTCGTCTCCATCCTTTATACGTAGAAGGTGATATGCACTCCGGAGGTCCAGCTTAGAGAAGATAGTAGCACCCTGGACCGCTTCCACTATATCTGTTATAAGAGGCATGGGGTATCGGTCCCGAACTGTAACCTTATTTAGCCCTCTATAGTCAATGCAGGGCCTTAACTCAGTAGAATCCCTCTTAGGTATGAAGAACAGCGAAGCTCCAGCCGGTAATTTGGAAGGACGAATGAGGCCATTGGTCAAATGAGAGTCCAAATATCTGCGAAGCGCCCTTTTTTCTAGTAGAGACAGAGAAAACATGCGGCTGAACGGCACCAGGGCATCGGGCACCAACTCAATAGCGCAATCCTCCGGCCTATGTGGAGGTAGATCCAGGATTGGATCATCCTTGAAGACTTCCTTGAATTCTGCCAATTCCGGAGGCACCCTACTGATCTCATGTACTCCTTCCTTTTGTGGAGTAAGGACTTGCACCATTTCCTCTGAAGCAGGAGATAAACAATACTGTTTGCAGTATGGGGAGGAAAAAGCCAAGGTGTTTTGTGCCCAATCGATGTGCGGGTTATGCCTCCTCAACCAAGGAATCCCCAGGATCACAGGGAAATGTGCAGCTCGTATCAAATCAAATTGTAATTCTTCCGAATGCTGGAACACCCGGACCTTCATGGTTTCCGTGGAATGGGTAATCGGTCCTGACGAGAGTGGTGAACCGTCAACTCCCTCTACTTTCTGACATTCCTTTCGTGGTAACAGAGGGAGGCCTTGTTGGTGAGCCCACATGGTATCCATGAATATGCCTGCGGCACCACAATCTACCAGAGCCATGGTTGTAAGAACCTCTGTAGGAGTCTCCAACTGGATGGGAACTGCCATGAGACGAGAGTCCATAGAGACGGCTTGTGAGGCTACCGTTACAGTGACATAGGGACTAGCACTCTGTCCTCGGATACTCGTCCCCTTTAGTTCCGAGGTTGATCGTTTCCCGACCGCTTAGGTGGAACTTCTGGACAGTTTCGTAGTAAATGAGTGCCTGATGCACAATACATACAAAGGCCAGCATTCCTCCGACGTCTTCTTTCTTCAGGAGTCAAGGAAGATCTAGCAGACCCCACTTGCATTGGTTCTTCCTTGTTCTCGGAGTCAGGTAGGGAGGGCAATGAGTGGGTACTCGGTAGAAACGAGGCCGGGGCTCTTTGCTTCTTTCTCTCCGCCTTGCGTTCACTAAGGCGATAGTCAATTTGAGTAACAATGGAGAACAAATCAGACAGGGTGGTGGGGCGAGCTATCCTTGCCAGTTCGTCCTTTAATTCGTCCTTCAAACCTCGACGAAATATGGTGTATTGAGCCCGTTCTGGCCATCCAGCTTCTGTAGCCAAACGTTTAAATGTGGATATATAAGTCTGTATATCTCTAGAACCTTGGTTAACATCCAGGAGTTCTTCCGCAGCAACATGGGTAATCTCTGGTTGCTCGAAAGCCTGGCGCAATAAGGACAGAAATCCCTCATAATCTCTTATGACGGGGTTATTGTTAGTCACCAACGGGGCAGCCCAGGCTAATGCATTCCCCGTTAAGTTGGATACCATAAATCCCACCTTGGTATGATCATTCTGGAACAACAGAGGTCTAAAGGTGAAGTAAATGGTACAAGCATCCAAAAATTCCTTTAGTCGTTTCGGAGTACCATCGTACTTGCCAGTGGATAAAGCCATGGGAGGTAAGTCAGAATCCCTTGTATCCCTAGTAGAGACCATCTGTCTCAATACAGCATTATCCGCTTTCACATTCTGGAGTTCCACATTCAGGGCCTGGACAGCAGCCACTAATTCCTGTATTTGTTCTGAAGTGGCCATCCTTTTATCCTGGCGTTGCAAACTGTCAAGCTCACTCTTGATTTCCGTCAATTCCACTCCACCTTCCTGAGTACCCCTCGTGCCCTTCTCCTCACCTGTAGTATCCTGGTCTGACGCAACTCCGAATCTCCGGATTCTCAATGCTTCTTCCCTGGATAGTCGATGTGGTCTGCCTCGAGAGGAAGCCACCCTGCCCCTCTAACTCGGGGCCAAGGGGGCCCCCGTACCGGGGCAGACCGGTTTAGGGGAAAAAGCCAGCGGGCATAAAAAACCCCTCGTAGCGGAACCAGGTAGCCGGATAGCTGACACAAGAAACTAATTGCAGACCAGCAGGATAACCGGAAAAGGACTGACTGCTCGGAGGAGTGTGAAAAGACAGTTGAGGTAAAGGGAAAACCAGGAAGCGCTACCATCGATAGCAAGGTACGCCAAGAGAGTGCAATCTCGTAGAAAGGAGAAAGAAAAGAGCGGCAGGGCGCCGCGGAGGAAAGACCAACAGCGTCTCAACCCGAAAGCCTGACGCGGAAGGTTGCAACGCATCTGCTTCCGGGTTGGAGCCGGCTAAAAGGAACTCGTCGGTCTGAAGACTAGACCGCTGCGGACAAGAACGTAATGCGTAACGGCAAGGTTAATGGCCGCTCCATCGCCAGCGTTTCCACAATCGCCAGGGACAGCGGTGTGTGACACTGTCACCCTTGCGCCTAAAAAAGTTGGTTAGAACCTACACCCCCGCAAACACAGAGTGGACAAACTGATTAACTTTGAAAGAAGAAGACAGTTATTGTTTTATGTTTGGTTTCTTATTGAAGTTATGTTACACAGTGGTACTGTAAGGATGTTTATGATTGAGAAGTGAATTGCCCTGTATAACTTACAAATCCCAATAAAAACAGTTAAAAAAAAAAAATGAAAGTGATTTCTAGTGTCAACTGCTGGGATATATTGTAGGCACAACGCCATGAAAATGTTTTACCCTAGCAATATTGGCACATATTGTGGGCACAATATCATGCAAGTGTTTCACATTAGCAATGCCTGCTTATATTCTGGCTGAGACTTCAGTAAAGCGTTTCACACTGGCAATCCTGGCATATGTAGACACATGTATTATGAAAATTATGTAAAATACTTCTCTATACTGTTGATGACACGACATATGTTGAAGTTTTAAATGCATGAGCCGACAGAACCAACTGTACATTTAAGGGCTTTTTGCCATATTTCTTTCAAAGATTGTGCCATAAAATGCAGAATTTCAAACCAATATTTAAAATCAATTCTCTGGGGGAGAATCTCCAAATTCCCTTACATTACAAAGAGCTCCACTGCTATGATCAATCTCTCACACACACTTTGGGGAATATGAATGTCTCTCCATCAAAAATATTCAGCAGCTGACCATCAATCATTTCAACTGATGATGCGCCCTCACTAGTTAGTCACCCTCGCGGCACCAAACTCTGCCTCTGCCACTCCTTTGAGTTGTGTATTGCTTTGTCACTATTCCATTTGTATTGATTCTATTTTTTGGAATGCTTTTGATCTGTTTGTAATTATTTACCCATATGACACCCTGATAGATTCTTAGTAAATGCCACAGCTTAGGTGCTCTTGCTGTCTTGAGAAGGTTACATACCACCCTAAAAACAGCACGTTTGATAGGTTTAGGCTGGATGATCTGCTGTATATTCTTTCTCCCATTGGTTTGTCTTCAGATTGTAAGGAGGTTGCACGTGTGCACCTTTCACAGTAAAAGAAGCCCACTGTTTTTTGGGGGGTATGCAAATGTTTATGGACAGCTCAAAAAGAACTATTGCTATTGGGACCTGACATGTCTCGCCTCTTGGAGAAAATCACATTTAATACCTTTATCGAGGTGAATGAGAAGTAGAGGGCTTTCAAAGAGGCCTATTATTTAGCTGTGGCTTTAAGAAAGCCCAAGACTTCTAATGAACAAAACGAAGATTCCTACAATACCACAAGTTCCATAAACTCAAGGGACAGATTCAGACAGCAACTGATGCTGTCCTCTTGCTAATAAACTGACACCCAAGGAGTCATACCAAATTCATTTTTATTCTAAAGAATAATTGTCCAAAACCACTGCACATTTTCAAATGCAAAATTGTCCATGTATTAATCAGGGTCCTCCACCAGCCCCATTGCTGGTCTAGATTCTTTTATTAGTGACAAGGAACAGCATTAGACAGCCGTTGCTAGGATCTTAATTAAGCAATTCAGTATTGTATTTCAATGATTCAATTTGGTAATAACTGAATCAAGCCCCCATTCAACATCAAAGCGTATATATTGTGTGACAAGTCCAGTACCCTGGCCTTGTCAAGAGGGAATGGGATTCCCTCTCAGGCAGGGGTGGGAGATCACGAAATCCAGAGTTAGTCGTACCCCTGGTGTCCCAATTCCTGTTTCCACCCATGTGCCACCTTGTTTATGTATAGTACACCTTTGTCTCATGCCATGACTCCTAAGCAAGATGCTGGCCAAAATGTTTGTTTTCCTAGAGACAACGCTGCAGACCTGTGCAGTAGCAAGAATCTGCAGAAAGGAAAGAGCCATCCACTCCAGCACCACGCGCTCTCCACGTGGAGAGGTTAAAGAAATTGGGCCTCATTACGATCCTGACGTGACGGTATGAACGGTGCCGGAAAGGCACCGGCACCGGTCATACCGTCCCACCGCATTACGAGTTCTGCTCGCGGGTCCCTGATAACCCACCAGGTCTTACCTACCGGGCTGCGCGGTACCCACGAGCAGAACGCATGATTGCACCGGCAGGGGGCAGAATGGGGATCAGGAGCCCGGCAATACCGCCACCTGCGAATGGGCAATTACTGGCCCATTCAACTTGTAACGTGCCGGTTATTGCCCAATCTCGGGTGGCGGGGCCGGTAGCAAGCATGGCGGTAACTGTGCCTGCCATACAGGCACGGCTACCGACAGGCTCGTAATTAGGCCCATTGGCCTGGCCAAGTGAAAGCAACCTTCCGGTGACTCGCGCAGACCACAGTTTGACACGACGCAAGAAGAAAGTGGGAAGAGAGAGAGGTGGTGAGCAAGAAATTATTATTTTATTTATTTATTTTTTACATTTATGACAACGCCCAGACCCAGGGGTATCACAGCGTTAGTACAGGTAATTTTGGAAGATACAGACAGGAAGGTAAAACGGATCAATTTGTTACTCATATTTGTCAAACAGCCAGGTTTTGGTACATTTTTTTAAAATATTGACCGATACACAAACACAGCAGCGAAATCAGCCATGCTACACTCCCTAGCAGCAGCCGCAAACACATTTGGGCTGTGGCAAAAGCTCTAGACGGCCAGGGACTAAAGATAGGGGTGCAGACACACGCCTTAGGGGGCCTTAACTTAGGGGGCCCTATACCAAGGCCTCTAACATGAACTTGGACACTGTATTTAGGTCACCATTGTTATTCTGCAGTGGGCCCGCTCAGAGACCAAAGCTGGGGTATAACCCGCTATTTAAAATATTTGCTGGTTGTAACACCCCCACGCCTCTCGGGAGGGGAAGCCAGGGCCACAGCGGTCAGGGCAAGTGGTCCAATTGCAGGACGAGGGGAAGCCTTATGAAGGCACAAGGAAGCAGGAAGTTGTGGGTTGTTCTGGTGAGGTCAGAGAAGGGAGAGGTGGCAGACCAAGAGACCAGCAGGGGGATGGAAGGAGAAGCAGGGTGTTAAAGTGATTTCTGGCGCAGGTGAGGTATTGGTTTGTGAGTGCAAGTGGGACTGTGCTGTGAGTGTGCTTAAGAGGCTAGAAGAGAAAGGTAAAGTGAGTGTTTCTGAAGTGTTTGTGTGAGTGAAAAGAGGGCACCTGAGTAGGCGTTGTGGTGGTTTAGTAGTAGTTGAGTGGAGGAGGAGGTGGTAGTGTGGAGGGAGGAGCAAAATTCTGGCCGCCGAAGTAATAGAGTAGTAGAGGGAAATGTAAGATCAAAGGATAGGGGCAAGACCTAGGAGGAGTGAGAGACGTCAGAGGGTAAGAAGAGGTGGAAGAAGTTAGAGAAAGTCTAGGAGAGAAGAGTTGAAGGAGGAGAGCAGTGAGAGGAGAACATCAGCTAGTGAAAGGGAGAGGAGTATGTGGGTATGATAGAACAAAGACGAGCTGGGCAGTGTGCCTGGAATGCACAATACCCTACCCTTGAGAATACTAAGCACTGGATAGAGTAGGGACATCCTAGTAAGTCCCTGGCGGAGGTCAAATAGAAAAGACAACCTGCCTTTAGTGCTTCACTCCCAGTACAAGTCAGTGCTTAGACAGTAGAGGTAAATATTCAGTATCTACCAACCTGGGGCTAGGGTCACCCGAGTTAGGGAGGAGGTGCTTTTTAAGAATAGAGAGAGAGGGATGGCCATGAGGACCCGTTGACATTTCAATAAAAACCCTTGTACTGTCTCAGAGCACCGCAGCATCCTTTGAGCCATCTGTGACAATTGTCACTGTTTATTGGTGTAGCAAGGCTGTGGCATGAGGGGCAAGGCATGCCCTCAATGTCCCTGGTCCCAACCTATCACATTAAAAGCATAGGACAGGGGGGGTTTCTAGTGGGAAGCAGTTAGTGTCCTTGAGTTATCTAGAATAAGGATCACTGTGCTAATAGGTGAACACACTTAAAACCCTGATTAATTAAATTAATTAATTTAATTAATTTAGGATTTATATAGCGCTACGAACCCTCAGGTATCTGAGCGCTGCTTATTATTACCCACGGTGTGTGGTGCTCATTTATCGACCTCGGAAGGATGAAAGGCTGAGTTTGGCACCGCCGGGATTCGAACCTGCGTCAGCAGGCTCTGCACAGATGTCGAGCGCTCTACTCGCTGTGCCACTTGACCGGCTTAATATGTCAAACTCTGGGGACTGAACAGATGTAGTCCCAAAGGAGATTAATTGCAGCTCACATTCTACTTATTTATTTATTTAATTGTTATTTTATAATGCACCTAATACTGTAATCTGAGTTCGGTTTCTAAGCGCGGATCCAGGATTCGAACCTCTGTTGCTCTGTGTGGTTTTGCTTCCAAGATCAGCACGCTGCCCCTATGCCATCCTCCTCTGTTTAATCTAATTTAATAGTAAAGAGTGTATGTGGAACATTGCTATCTGTCTTCCAAATTTCACGCATCAAACCCTGGGAAGGCCCTCCCTCCTGGATGCTTAATGCAAAGAAGTCGGTGCACTTTTTATATAAAAATAAATAGAACACTATGCTATTGTGTAGTAGTTCTAGTGTGCTGATGCGTGAGCGTGCTGTCTGGCTGTTGTTTATAAATGAGTTCTGAATGGATCAAATCATTCTGAATATGTCGATCATGTGCAAGAAAACGCATGTTGTTGAGTTGCGTGCAACAATGGGTCTGTAGATAGCTCAGTGTGTTAAAGGCATGGTCTAGTAAAATGTTTTATTGTCCCTACGGGTCGGCCATGTTTTTTTAAGCCTAAGTGGCTCGATTTTAGAAAACTTTCCTATGGACCTTACCCGAGTTTTCGTCCATTAAACGCACGCGAAAACAAGCACCAGGGAGCCGCCATTTTCTGATAATCCTATCTTTTCCCCGATCGCCCTGGCTGACCTGCTTTTGCGGCACTAAATCAATTCCCCCGCCCCTGAGCCTGACATTATCAAAACATTCATATTCCCCGCCTCTCTCCGTGACGTTACTGTGCTGCGTAGGCAAACGCGCCCAGTCGTCTTCTGCGCAACTCCACACAGAACCCGGAAACCAACACAGATCAACTCACAACACAGCGCGCCACAATTCAGAATATGAAACTGTACTTTAAAATGAAACAGCAACACGGTACATTTGGTAAAGTACATTTATTTGACATTAAATGTTTAGAGAATATTCAGCAATTGCCATATGAACTCAGAAAGCCATTTATTTTCTTTTATCTGTATCCGCAATAACTGTTTCGTTTCATCTTGAGTCACGCGCTGTTCCTTTATGGTACACAGGGTGTTCATTTTCGTAAAAAGAATCACTTTGGAAGCACGGTGAACCGCAAGGCTGTTCCATCAACTAGGCACTAGTCCAGCCTAAAGGTTGATATGTTACTTCTAGCCACTAGTACAGCGTAAGGGCATGTGGGCCCTTGGCGATCGTCCCATAATATGGTGATCGTGCTCCAGTTGTTGACACGAAGCTGCAGGTGTCTGCTGAAGAATCCATCCGCAGGTGTCTCAAACAGATGGCAGTGGCAGAATGGGATCAAATACCTGTTATGAAAACAAAAAAATTATAATTAGTCTCGCTAGCCGAACTTCATTAATATTACTCATTTTATTTATTACGGCTGATCAGAAACTATTTGCTTGCAAGGATAGTTCAATGGAGTATGTTCGTCTCTAAAATCAATGCAAAAAGTAACGAGATAAATCGAGGCCAACACACAATGATAAACGACAGTTAGTCTACATGCGTGAGGAATGATATGATATATGATATGGCATTTGTAACGCGCCTATACTCAAGTGTTTCTAGGCGTGACGAGGCAGGTGGGGAACAAGGGCAGACAGACAACGATCCTACTAGGCCAGGTGTCTTTCTGATCGCGCATGGGGAAGGGCCGTACATGGTTAGTTGAATACAAATTAAATAATAGGGCCAGCTGGTGGCAAGTGCAAGGTAAATGCCGGGAGAAGGGGCTGAAGGATACAGAGACAGTCCCGTAGTGCAGGTAGGCAGTGCAGGGAAAAGTGGCTGGGCCAAGGACCGAGATCGGTGAGACCAGTGGACCTGCATGCCCATGTGCCCACTACGAACACGTTTTACTTGCTTTTCCTAGCTCTTCATTAATTCATTTATTCATGCATCCATTCATTAAATCTTCATTCCAGTATAAAAGCGTGTAAAGATTTACTTACATTATATTTGAAATTTCCATTGTGTCTCTTCGTAATGCAGTCTGTAAAACGGACCGTGCTCTTGACAACGATTTTTCGTATACTGAACTAAAATGAAACTCGGTCTAGTTTCTGAATTTTCTGCCTTATCGTCTCTTACGTTATTGCGCACTCCCTTCAAATGTAGTTCTTTCGGCATGGTCCCTGTCTCAAGGTCAAAAAACAATAGACACTTATACTTCCAGTGCGACTTGTGTGCCTCATCTGGGCGCTGTCCTTCGCATTCTTTATTTGCAACATCACGTAGTATAGGCATCTGTGAGAACTTGAAGTTTAGAATCCGTCTATGTAGTGCGCCTCAATGTGCAAATGCGAACTGGCTTCTCTCCCAAATGTCACGGCCCGTTTGGCTGGCGCGTTCTAAGTGCCCCAATTTTGTCCCCGTTGTCTGCGAGCTTTGCAGCCCAAATTGAGACATTTAATTTTTGGCGGACGGTCAGGGAAAGTATAAAGTACCACAGGAGTTGAGTTAAAAGTGAGATTTATTGTTTGTTTGTTTGTTTTATTATTTGCAATACGCAAGCCTCCCCTCCGTTAACAGTGCGCAGCATTTACATTTACATGAGATGAGACATGAGAAAAATATATTCATACACATATGTGAGGTGAATAGAGAGAATTCAAAGATGACACCCAGCTTGTTCGCCACCCATGATGGTGAAGGTAGGGGTTAGGTGTACAGGTACACTGTACAATAACATTTATTTACAAAAATACAATCGTATTGCAATTATTTAAACCGGGATTTGTACTTCACAATCAGCTGTGCTTCGGGTGGGCATGGCACAGTCGCAATGTTCGGTGACAATGGATCACTGCTCTGCACAGAAACGTCCAAAATTCCATATCTGTGCTTCTCTAACACAGCAACAATAAGGCCTTTCACAAAGTCGAACTGCATTTCATCATAGACTGGTTTGATCACCCATTGCTTACTTCGTTTTGAAAACACCTTAGTGTAGCTAGGCATCCTTACTTTACCCCTAGTCCTAGATTGTTCACGTCCGACATTGCTGTTATGGGCCAAGACCGCTAGTAGAGTGCGATGTTTCATGCCCCGAAAGCTAAAATGCAAGCGCTTTTGGCCTGTACTTTAGGCACATATTGTGGAACACCTCCAAATCTCCTGTGTGACAGAATTCTGTCAGTCCTCTCAAATCTCTTGATAGAGTTTTGTCGAAAACAATCTTCTCAATGGCTTTGTGTGTCGGTGAAGATGGAATCAACCACTTCTTCTTCCATGCCTCCTCTGGGGACAAAGGGCCATGTTCACATTGGTGGAAATGTTCATTTGCTGTCCAGCGGTGAACGTTGGTACAGTGGTGCATCAGTGACCACCATTTTTCAAGTAGTATTTCCACTGACCCCTCACAAGTTTTTGAGCTCCACCAAAGATGGTTGGTGATAGAATGTGACCACTGCAAAATACTTTCAAAACCTTTTTTTTTCCCTGCAGCCGAGATTTTCTTATTGATTGATTTAGCAAGATGCCATACGTCAAATTGATGTTTAATATGCGGGAACTGCTCTCTCATTGTCTTGGCAATTGAAACGTGTCTATCCGTGGCTATGAGGTCGATGTGCATTCCCCTTGATTGTAGATATTCCACTGATTTTATAAATCCCAGTTTCTCCATGGCCACTGAGGATGTACATTGTGTTACTTGCACGACCACCGAACTCACAATTTTCTTACTATCCATGTCCTGAAAGTGGTAGGTGCAGTACTTGTCAGAAAATCCAGGGCTGTCGCACTGTCCATCGCCGGCTAGCCTGAATTGTTTGCCTTCGAATGTACTTGCTAGAGACAATTGTTCAATTTTCCAAGCATCACTAATGGCCGGAAACAGATAATCACGTTGGTATATGTAGTACAGCGCTTTAGAAATGAAATGGAGTCCCACAAACTGAAAGAAAGCCTCTAACTTTCTAAAACTGGAGCCACTAAAAAGTGATGCAGCTGCACACAGTAGATTGCCTGCTGGCAGTTTCCCCAGCATCGGTTGTGCAGACCATGAGAACCTATGATTTAATCTACAGGCGGCATTTATTTTGACGTTACTGCCTTTTATTTGACGAGTCACATTAATCAATGGCTTCCCACATACTTTCCCTCTAATGGAATGCACACATTTCAGCATACTTATAATTTCCATCAAACAACTGTCGAATACAATGTATTTGCTCTCTTTCATTAGACTGTCATCCTGCGTCAACGTTGTTTCGGCCTGTGACATTGTGGAGATTTCAACACATTGGAAAGTAATATCGCTGATATCAAGTTCTGATGCGTCTATGGATGCTGCGGCTGGTTCATTCTCTGTCATTTCGACATCTATTACTTCAACATTGATGGGAGAACACAACAATGTTGACAGGTTTTTTGGTGGCAAATTTTTGGCGGGTGTAGATTGTGTAAATTGATCTGCAACTACTTCAGAGCTATCTTCAATACATTCAATAACATCTTCTTGTGGTGGTGCGGTCGCACTATAGCTATGGTCCAATGCAACTTTGCTGTAGTCTCCAAACACAGTTAATTCATGTTCTGGCCATTGGACATGAGCATCTCGAGCCTGAACACGCCTCGCCTCAATTAATAGTTCCTCCATAGTGTACACGGCCTGGCAAGCCACATCTCTCATTCGCTTCACTGTCTGTGTGTGTATAGTTCTGACACCCACGGGTAACTGGAGGAGAGATTGGAAAAGGGATGTTCAGTTTAAACACAAGATGGAGTGTAGTAGAATTGACTGGAAAAAAACATAAAATAGTCCCCAGCACAAACATTTTTTTAAAGTTATGAACTGTTTGTAACTAACCTTTTTTTATTTTTTTTTCTTTGCAACTTTTTTGACTCGACCTTCAACATCTGCACGCTGTAGCTCCGATTCGTTTCCGCCTGTCCTCCCTTCCTCTTGCGCTGCAACGACTATATTTTCTGTATCCGCATAGACAGCACAGAATGAGGCTCCATCGTCTCCCTGAAACATAGTACTTTCATTAGTATGTATCAAAATATTGTTAGCATAAAACACACGTGAGGACGAACACACAGGTACAACTCAATAGCCAAACACGATTTAAACATTGTGTGCAAAAATCAAACGACAAGTATTCGACCAGTGATGATCTATTTCGATGGAACTGTCAGTATCCATACCTCTGGCTCTGCATGGACTGCCATGAATGGTTGTATTGGAGAGGAGGCATCCGCATCTCCCTGAAACACAGTACTTGCATTAGTATGCTTTTCAATATTGGAAACACAACACACACTTGGGGTCGACGGCACAGGTACATATAAAGAGATAACCACAAATGATGCATTGTCCAAAGGAATCAAGGAAAATCCAAATATGATCACATTTCATCGACTTATTTCAACAATTCCTTTACATCTGCATCATTTAAATGAGATGTTGTGATTGTGGTGGAAGCTCCGTCGTCTCCCTGAAACACAGTACTTGGATTAGTATGGTTTTCAATATTGGAAACATAACACACACTTGGGGTCGAACGCACAGGTACATATAAAGAGATAACCGCAAATGATGCATTGTCCAAAAGAATCAAGGAAAATCTAAATATGATCACATTTCATCGACTTTTTTCTCCGATTTATTTACATCTGCATCATCTAATTTGGATGTTGTGATTGTAGTGGAAGCTTCGTCGTCTCCATGAAACACAGCACTTGCGATAATAGGGAAGAAAGTATAGCAAATGGAATCACGTTATATGATCACGCATGATGGAGCTGTCATTATCCATACCTCGTGCTGCTGAAGAATATCTATGGATGTTGCAAATGTAGTGCGCACTTCCGAAAGCTGTTGCGCAGATTCGTATACGCATGGTCCCGCTTCCACTTCCCCTGGAATTACTTGAATGTCAGGCTCTGCATCAAGTGCAGAGGTTGACGCTCCATCAACTGCCTGAAACATAGTACTTGCATTAGTGAGGATTACAATAGTGAAAACATAACACACACCTGGGGTCGACAGCACAGGTACATATCAACGGCTAACCACGAATGAAACATTGTGTAGAACAATCAAACGACAAGAATTCAAGCTCTGATGATGACGCTCGATGGAGCTGTCAGTATCCATACCTCCTGCTGTTGAAGAACATCTAGAAATGTTGTAGATGTGGCCGACGCTTCAGCATCTCCCTGAAAGACAGTACTTGCATTAGTATGGATAACACTAATTATAACTGAAAACAAACACCAGTGGACGATAACTAAGGTGTATATCAATTGGAAAGCACTAACCAAACATTCGGTAAAATGATTACACGATAAAATAAAAATATTACTTGACATGCATAAAACAAGTCTGTATCAGATTAGCCTAGTAAGATTACCTAACACGCGCTAGAAGTGGTTGATAACTGCGACCACGTCAAGGATGTAGAATGTTCTTGCTTCAGATTCAAGGGATAGTCAAGAAGTTGTAAAGGTAAATTAATGATTGATAATGAAATGCCAATATTAAAAATAGCTATGTAAGGCGACAGAATACTTGTAAAATGCTCAATACAGCACAGTTCTCTGTTCCCATATATATACATTGCGTTTGTGGGTTATGAAATCGAAAAAGAAAATATTGGTAAATGTCATTATTCAAAAAACTATACACTCATATCAATATCGAAATTATTATAAGGGATAGAACACCTACAATATGAATTAATCCGTTCGGATACCTACACACTACCGCAAGGCCTAAAGCTAAATCCGCACACTTGACTCACCGGTGGCGGAATGTGGACGAATAGAGTGGGAATAGCGTTTTCGAGCAATTTCCGTGTCGTTCGCCGTTTATTCTTCTTTGTTACCCAAGATGTTGTGTACATGTCCAAGGAAAAGTGCCGGCTGCAGATGCGGTATCGATCACCCCTCTTGTCTTGTAAGACTTGTTGGACTCTACTTTCCAGCTCATCCAGTGGATATCCGTAATGTCTGACCCATTCTCTTATTCGATCAACAGTTTTCGGGAATACATGCATTGTAGTGCCTTCAGATTTAGCATGGGTCTTCGAAGGGCAACCGCTAATCGAACAGGCAGGCATTGTTGATAAATCTGAAAAGTAAATATCGACATTATTATACAATCTTCAAGAATAAAGATTTGATACAAAAGTAAATGAATCATACAATGATCAATGCAAGGTTTGTTTTGGTTGCAGGAACTATACCAGTTCATTATGTGCGGCTTAGTATTTGCATAAGTTGCAGAAATGTATAAATGATGTGACTATAAAAACTGAACATGTGACTCATCCCTTGGATGTTCTGTATTGCACGAGAAGGAAACATGCTTACATTATAGACTGGACCCCCGAAGGGTGCAATTCGATGACAATAGACACAGATGAAAATAAATAGATCTATTGATAGCATAGCAATGTAAACTCAAGTCAATAGCAATGAGACCAATGAACCTAGCACTATTGGGTACTCTACTCGCAAATAGATAGAAATTTAAAAATCTGCGAAATATGACTAGGATGCATGGCCTTACCTTGACCAACAAACAGTTGGATTCAGCAAGCAGAGCAGTATGTTGCAGGAGAATAGGTGGGTGGCCACAGGTAGCACACTGATGGGTTTGCTCTAAGCGGTCACAGAAGTTCACGGATAGCACGACGACGAGCAGATTAGCGTAGATCTCAGTGGTTGCCAGGTAACACGTTCAGGAGTTGACTTGCAAAGCACAAAGATGTTCTCATGAGACATATCAAGTGGTTTATAAAGTATTAGAAACAGGGGTGTGTTTGTGAATGAATGACGTATGTATGTCGTGGTTTTAGGGGGGTGGCCTGCTTCAAGGGGAGGCCTGGCTGGAGACACGGGGTCTGAGGAGGCCATGTGACCAATGGCCCCTTGGCGTGGGATACCTTTTGAAGTGTACATGTAGTTTGGCACCTTGGCCTTTCGCGCCCCTGACAGCCCCCCATGCCAGCGCTCATCCACTGGTGATGGGCCTGGGGCGTGCAGATAAGGCACAGGTAGACTGCTGAACGGAGACACACTTATGTGGATTGCCGGGGGGAGGCCTGCAACTATGCAGATGATACACAGATTCTCCTCCCACTTTCTGGGGATCATAGTAGGGACAGGGAGTTGGCGAATAGAGTGTACCTCATCATTCAGGCATGGATGGCTACTCATCGTCTCTGCCTGAACGATGATAAGACAGAGTTGATCATTCTGGGTACACAAGCCAATATTAACAAATTGGGCCCGGACTACTCAGCTTTCAACATAGATGGAAATGTTATCAAAGTCTCAAGGGAAGTAAAAACACTCGGTTTCTACCTCGATTCTACCTTGTCCTTCACTAAACAGGTCAACTCCCTAGCTTCTGCTACTGCCTACACCTGTAAATTGATAAGAGCAGGCAAGACCTTCCTGTCCAATACTAGCTGTCTAACCTTGGCTAGAGCCTTAATACTTTCCCGACTCGACTACTGTAATGCCCTATACAGTGGTGCCAATAAAGCCATCACCCAAAGACTCCAAACACTACAAAATAATGCTCTTAGAGCTGCATTAGGCATAAAGAAGAGGGAGCATATCTCCTCTATTAGGCGGCAACACAAATGGCTATCCACGCACAATAAAATCCACCTAAAGATGATCTCCTTGACCCATAAGGCCCTAAATAATGCTGCTCCTAGTTACTTGACAGACAAAATAAAAAGAAAAACATCTACTAGACCCATCAGACTCGCCAATTCCAATTGCCTGGTAGTACCCAGATTTAGACTTGCCAAAATCGGTGGCGCAAGCTTCCCTGTGAGAGCTGCCAACTTGTGGAACGCTCTGCCACCCAACCTAAGAGTAGACCAACCCTTCCCACACTTCAGAAGGAACTTCATCAAACACATTAACACTAACAATGACTAGACACCTGTAATGAACCTTCACAAGTGTAGCCCTACTTAATGTACTCCGATGTGTGTAACCCTATGTTTATAACTGCTAACTCTGTATATTGCTAACTGTACATTCATGTAAATACTGCAACCGGTAACTGTACATTCTTGTAATATTGTAATACGTAATATTGTAATCTTTGCATGTAGATTTGTAACATTGTAAGCCTCGCATATACTTGCTGCTGCGCCCGGTAACCCATGGGTCTGGAGCGCATTATAAATAAATAAACAAACTAACAAACAAACAAACAAACAAGGGGAGGCCTGGCTGGAGACACAGGGTCTGAGGAGGCCATGTGACCGATGGCCCCTTGGCGTGCGATACCTTTTGAAGTGTACATGTAGTTTGGCACCTTGGCCTTTCGCGCCCCTTTACAGCCCCCAATGCCAGCGCGCATCCACTGGCGCGAACCGCCTTTGATAGAGGGGGCTGGGATGGATGGGCCTGGGGCGTGCAGATAAGGCACAGGAAGACTGCTGAACGGAGACACACTTATGTGGATTGCAGGGGGGCGGCCTGCTTCAAGGGGAGGCCTGGCTGGAGACACGGGGTCTGAGGAGGCCATGTGACCGATGGCCCCTTGGTGTGGGATACCTTTTGAAGTGTACATGCAGTTTGGCACCTTGGCCTTTCGCGCCCCTGACAGCCCCCCATGCCAGCGCTCATCCACTGGCACGAACCGCCTTTAATAGAGGGGGCTGGGATGGATGGGCCTGGGGCGTGCAGATAAGGCACAGGTAGACTGCTGAACGGAGACACACTTATGTGGATTGCAGGGGGCGGCCTGCTTCAAGGGGAGGCCTGGCTGGAGACACGGGGTCTGAGGAGGCCATGTGACCGATGGCCCCTTGGCGTGGGATACCTTTTGAAGTGTACATGCAGTTTGGCACCTTGGCCTTTCGCGCCCCTGACAGCCCCCCATGCCAGCGCTCATCCACTGGCGCGAACCGCCTTTATATCAATATATAGTATATCGCCTTTATATCAATGATAGTATATCGTTGCTTATCAATAACAAATGCCACATAGCGGAGATTCTTGTGAGCACAGACCCACACTTCAACCGGTGTATTATAGTGGTCAAGACCCTAAGGCCTGTATAATCCAATGGTAATGTTAGTATAGATATATGTGTGACTTTTATAGAGACATAACCTACTGAAAGACTTTGAACAAGTGTTATTTAGTGCATGCATTATCGAGAATATGTTATGTTAGCTTAGATATATAGTGACCACCCTGCTTCACAGCGACCAGACCTTCACCCATGCGGAGCACAGATGTCTGACGTTCATCCTTGAATGGAGACACACTTGATTCATTTAAAAAATCGAAACAACCGTTGTTAAAATATATGTGGTGTTTTATTTTGTATCTTATTTTCATGACACAAAAATACAAGACTTTAAAGATTATACAGGTCAGGTTGCAGCACAGCGAGAGAAAATCCCCTGTACTGACCGCTGTCATTCGGGAACGTTTCTCTAATGGCACTAACGGCACAGGCGGGTATCACTCTTCGGACGCGATGTCCAAGCCTCCCGTGGAGCCACCACGTAAAGGAACAATAGGCCACCAGCCTGTACCACCTGTGAAAAGGAATGAAACAAACTGTTTTTAAATGACCAAGATAAGTTTAATAAACATTTGTTGTCAATGACAATTCTTGTAACTAATGGCATTCTGCACGGACAAATGCTATCTAGACAATGCACACTATTGAACGACTTACATGCGTTACAATGATATGTAGATGTAATTTTGGATATAGTAGAAGAACATGAAATAGGAGTGGCATGACAAGCAGAGTATACTTACTCGTTACTCGAATTACGAGGACGAACAGTTGCGCGAAGTTCGTGCATAAGCACCATCATTATTCTCAACACGGCCCGTGTGAGGCAGGCTGCCCTGAAGTCTGGCAGCTCGGTGATGCATTGCGGTCGTGGCTCGCCCTCCGAAATGTAGGCCAGGCATCCTGAGTTTTCTCGGCAGCAGCAGTTCTCGTCCTCAGTTGGCATTAGCTCGCACCGATTGCATGTGCACCAGGTGGAGACGCCGTCCATTCGACTAGGCCCAGGCTCTTCATCTGTTGATTCGTCCTGCCAACTGCCAACCAAATCCCCATCATTTTCGCGTACTTCCCTTTCCAGTAGTTCCTCCTCGGTATACTCGGGCTCGTACATGTAGGGCATTATTGTAGCCATTGTGTGTTAAACAAACTAAAATAATTTATAGCGGTGGTACTGGTATCTGTACAAGCGGCAAAGGTAGCTGACCAGAGCACTGAAACGAGTCACAGAATACTGAAAGTAACACAGAGAGAGGAATGGAATCGAAAGTCTGCTGCTGTGTGTTGTGAAACGGTCTGTTTATACTTATTGAGGAAAGAGGCGTCCTGCCATTTCCATGGCGACACGTCATTAGCTGAAGCGCAGCGAATGTTGACACGAGACGTGCTTTGGCGTTCGGACATGGGCGGTACGAGTCTGCTGATGACAGGCTCAGGGGCGGGGGTATTGATTTAGTGCCCCAAAAGCAGGTCAACCAGGGCAATCGGGGAAAAGATAGGATTATCAGAAAATGGCAGCTCCCTGGTGCTTGTTTTCGCGTGCGTTTAATGGACGAAAACGCGGGTAAGGTCCATAGGAAAGTTTTCTAAAATCGAGCCACTTAGGCTTAAAAAAACATGGCCGACCCGTAGGGACAATAAAAAATTTTACTAGACCATGCCTTTAATAATTTGTTGCAGAGATCTGTGTTTATATGCCAGATCACAGTTCCACATTTTGGCAAGTCAGACTGAGCCTTTGTTTTCTCTCAGAGGTTGATTAACTCATATAAACGTTAATGAAAGTAACACCTACCTTGCTCCTAGAACAACGTACCTGCACCAGAAAAATCTATTTTTCATATCTAACACAGCATCTGTGTGATGCAGGTGTATAGCTTGAGGCCTCCAAAGGAGGTTTGTAAACATTAGGTAGTCATCCCCAATGAAGATCATAAAGCATTGGTCAGAAGAGGTGATTAGGTAGCCAAATCAGAGACAGTGGAGCCAAATATTCAAGGCCCAGTGTCCGTTTTATTGTTATTTTTGCTGCTTAATTTTTAGGGGGGATTTTGGGGCCGCTTTGTTATTTATTTATTTGTTTTTTAGTTTTTGCTGTACTTTCTTTTTCCTTTTTCTATGTATGGCTTCACCACCAGACAGACATCTTATCTCAGTGTATAGTACTGTGCTCTGTCTTTGGTGGGATCGTTTGCCTTGTTATGTCCGGGTGGCATTGTTTAGCCCATTGCCTGCTCTTTCTTTTCACGGATGTCTTTTAAGTGGAAATACAGGAGAGAGTCGACCAACTCCAACAGTCATCTAGCAAGCTTATTTTAAAGTCTAATTAATTGACACGAAAACTGTTTCTTTTGTGCAACAATTCCAAATGTTTTTCCTTACATCGTGAGTAACAATCTGCAAGTCTGCATCAAACAATGACTACAAGCAGAGAAACGTATCACAAATGTGTTTTCGCTGGGTGCATTTAAATCTATAAACTATAGTAGACAAACCAGATGTTATATTTTAGGTTCACATCAGATATTATCAGGATACCTGTAGTGCTTCCATGTATGAGGGAGAAAACAAAGCTACAATCAGTCTCATTGTGTGCAGATTTAATACAAAATATTGTCATGTTTGTTTATCATGTGATTTATGTTCTTTGCCAGACTAGGCCCAAATTGTGTGATCCTGAGCAACTCATTCAATCTCATAGTGGCTGACCTGTTTAAATCGCCAGTGCCTAATATTTCAAAATTGCAACCCTTAGAAGTTGTTTAATTCTCATGTCACTGATTTAGAAATACACACTGACAGTTTGAAAGGCAACAGTGTTGCTTTATGTATACGTATAGTGACCATTGGTATTTTGCAAGCTAACATTTGTTTCTTCGCACACTCATGGCAAAATCACTTAAAGAACCATGGCATCTTCTAATCCCAGTCTGTGTTCAGGTACATGCAACTTCCTGGTAACTTCTGATCTGCATCCCCTGTCAATGCTCTGAAATGTGTACATGTATTGTTGCTTCCACTTGTTCCACTTTGTCTATGCTTCAGCCGTTGAACAATCTGTTAGGATGCTAATCTCAGTTCTCTCCCGATGCTGGGGTATGTGTATCTTTATCACACGGCTACAGATCCATATCCCACATCTATACGATATAGCCTGTGTACCTTCCTTGTGGCTGCTAATATTAAAATGTGTCCTGTACCTACGCTAGAGCACGAGCGCTCTCATTGCAGACAACGAATGCTGCCCTTGAAAGTCCATTGCGTCTATTTTTGCCATTTCAGCATGGATGACATGGGTACAGGGACTTTCAGGGAGTTTCCACATGTATTACAGTAGCTACCAAGGCAAAATATCAAGCAATGGGCTGTGATTGTGACAAAGGGGTGGGGAAGCGGAGGGGTGACCAAAGAGTCTTATAGTCCCTTCATTGATTGTTGCAGGGAACCCGCAAAGTTGTTTGTGCCCAGACCCCAACATACATTTAGATGACCCTGACATAAAAGGATTAGACACAAACTCGCAGGGAACAGAGGACAGGCAGGCCAGGAGAGGAATATTCCACCAGAGCCAAATCTACACCAGGGCTCTGTCTGCAACTTGGATTCCTCCATTAGCTAAAATAAAAGCATTTCACCAATTGATGTCCCTTCCTTGTATGCAAATGAAACAGGAGTAACAATCTTGCTGCAAAGTATTTCTTTTCTCTGACTGCAGGATGTTGCATGTTCCTGCTACAAGAGACAAGCATACACAGAAGCATCACATCCAAATTAAGAGCTCTTTCCCGCCTGGAGTCCTCAATCAAAAAGCAAAGCACTGGGAGCCTCTGCAGACTATAAAAGACCATGTTCCTAAAACAAACACAAATAAAGCCCAGTAATCGCTCTGATATTCTCAGCTCTGACGCCAACATGAGCCGCATCTGTTGGGAAAGATCTGATACATTTAATTGCAGATATGCAAATGCCATGCATATTATTCACATCACAATGCTTGCATTGCATGCATCAAAATACTACCACGCAGTCGTTCTGGGTTGTACATCTGAAAGAAGCATAGCCATATTTGGGGTAGTTTGAAGAGCTCTCAAGTTGTGCCATGTCAGGTGTGAAATAATAAACCCATTTCAGCTTTTAGGTTCACTTTATATTGCATTCTGGGACATGTAGCCCTATATTTAAAATATGGACTGGAACACAAAATGGCATGCAATACAAATTCCAGGACGTACAGAACATGCTTTTTGAGCCCTCCTTTGCCATATTTCTTAAGAAACAGGAACACGCAGGATATTAGGTGAGAAAAGGGGTTCCATATTTTCTGCATTCCTACCTCTAGCAGGCTTATGCATGTTCATCTTCAGCAGGTACTGTACCTGCACTTTACTGTTCTGGGCTACAGTAGAAAATAGACATGTGCTTGAACTCTGCCTGGGCCAACTCTTTCTTTTATCTTCGTATAGTTGATCAAATACATACTGTTTAGTTGGCCAATACTAATGTGCATTATTATAATTTTATTAAGCTACTGGTGGTCACTGTTATGCAGTTAATGTTACTCTTATGACATGTGACATTTCTTTCTGGTGAGGGAATGTGTGCGCATTCACACTGCAATAAGCACAACTGGTTTCAAAGCCCCCACGCACTCTAGCAGCAGAAAACAACAGACTGAATCAGCAAGTTAAGTCCATTTCCATTTTTTGTAGCACTTCAAACCTGTTATCACCAGACGCACAGCAACAAGCTGCATGCCCTTGTATTGTAAATGATTACACGCAGGGACACTTATCACACACATTCTTTTGATGTGTGTCTTGAAAGTGCACTTGTAAAGCTCAGATGAGTTATTTTTCAGCTCCCATTACTTTGTTTTAGGACATTGCAAGTGGGCATTTGGTTGAATTGTGTCTTTTAACTGCATAAAGGTATTCAATGGCCTAGAATAGTTTACATTTTGCCATGGTCCACAGGTACATGCGAAAGAAAACCCAACAATAACATGAATATATCTCCTTTAATTGCAGTGGTGTAGAGGAGTCGCGAGAGCTCACGCTCTCGCGAGACCTCGCAGCGCGACGAAGCCCGCGGCTTCGCGCGCAGAGAGAGCGGAGAGGAACGGAGAGAGCGACGCGACAAGGTGCGTCCCGCCGGCTCCCCCATAAACGGGGCCTGCAGTGCGTACACTGCACATGGACATCCCGGCAGCTTACCCTGAGCTCCATTAGGCATGTTGGCCTTTATTGTTGAGACACGCACGTTGCGTGCATTGATGCATGAAACCAAGGAGGAATAAACACATCGTTAAAGATTCCCTGACTCCTGTCTTTACTGTAAGCAATTTACCACATAAATTGGCGACGAGGATCATCACCAGAACCCACGGAGAATCATGCAAGGCGCAACGCCACCGCCACCCTTTCTACAAACTCCAGGTAGGCCTGCCATCCCATGGCCACAATGGCAACCCCTGTTCACAACATATGTGGAAGCTCTAGGAGGAGCGGGGTTCTCAGCGGCTAGGCGCAGGGCCATGCTACTCAATGCCCTGGGAGTTGAAGGTCAAAGAGTGTTCGAGAGTCTCACCCCCATACCGGTGGCTGGTGATAATGACGATGTTTTTAAGGAGGTGGTCAGGAGAATCATAAAAAGATTTGCCAGTAAGGAGAACACAGTGCTCCATAGGATAAGGTTTTACACCCGAAAGCAAGAGATGTCGGAACCAGTGGACGATTATGTCACAAAACTGAGGGAACTAGCGGCGCTGTGCAGTTTTGGCAACAATGCAGAGAGTCTCATATGTGACATGTTGGTTGTGCACACCAACAGTCGCAAAGTCCAGGATAAATTCATCGTTGAAAAGGAACTGCAATTGGAAAAAGCAATAGAAATTGCCAGAGCAGTTGAGGAAACGGCGGGAAGACGAAAGGAGTTTACAGGAGCCGAGGGTCCCGCTGAGATACAAACGGTGAGATTCCATACAAAAAAAGAAAGGCCAACAATGGACACGAGAGAAGGAAGAGGGAACAGGAAAGAACCCCTCAAGTGCCACAGGTGCACCAGCACGAAGCATCTAGCGTTCGACAGGGAGTGCCCAGCCAGAGACAAAGAGTGCTCCATCTGCAAACGAATTGGCCACTTCTCTATAGTGTGCCGGTGGAGAAACAAGAAAGTCTCCAGTCTCGACGCAGATCGCAATGCAGAGAAAGAATCTTCCTCAGAAGATGAAGGAAGACCCACCGTCATCATGGTGAACAGCACAAGAGCAAGAAGAGAGAAGCCCCACTGCACGATCAAAATCGATGGCAGGGAAACGAGGGTCATGGCGGACTCAGGTTCTGATTTAACGATCATACCCCTTCGGACCTACAAGGAAATGGTGGGAAAGGAGAAGGTGCAAGTACTAACCACGAGGCACAAACCCACTGTGTTCGGAGGGGCGTCAGTCGAACTGCTGGGATATATCAAGGGCAGAGTGGAATTTAAAGGAAGGGAAACCACAACTAGAGTGTACTTCAGTCACGAAGGTCCAGCAGTGTTGGGTTGGGATGACCAGGACAAGCTAAAAATCAGACTGGATCCCAGCACGGAAGATCAGGTTTTGTCGGTCAGGGTGACGAGTGGACACGTTGTCAAAAGCGATTACCCGACACTTTTCTCGGAGGAGCCGGGGCACATCAAAGGTTTTCTACACAAAATTGTGCTCAAAAGAAATGCTGTCCCAGTAAAGCACCGTGTGAGGCCGGTACCAGCCACAGCAAGGGACACCTTTAAAAATCAGTTGGAAAAAATGAAAAGGGAAGGGGTCATTGAAGAAATTGAAGCATCCGAATGGCTGAGCCCGGTCGTGCTGATAAAGAAGCCCCAGTCACAGGAACTAAGGGTGTGCATAGACCTGCGCAGCTTGAACCTGGAAGTGGTCACTGATAGTTATCCCCTTCCAAGCATCAATGAACTCATTCTCCTAATGAAAGATGCAAAATTATTTTCAAAACTGGACATGAGAAATGCATATCATCAAATACAACTGCATGCAGAGTCGAAACCCCTCACAGCATTCATCACCCCCTTTGGGACATACCAATTCACCAAAATGCCATTTGGATTGTCATCAGCAGCATCGGCTTTCCAACGCATGATGGATGTCATGCTACGGAAAGTTCAAAATGTGGTGTACTTCCAGGATGACATCCTAGCGTATGCAGCGGATGAGCAGGCGCACGATGCCACGCTGAGGACTGTTCTAAGCAAGTTACAAGAAGCCGGGGTGCGACTACGGCATGAAAAATGTCTATTCAAGGTGAAGGAAGTAGAGTACTTGGGATATAAAATTTTGGATAAAGGTATCAGTCCCAAACAGAATCTCATGCAAGCCATCGTCAAAGCGCCGGAACCCACCAGTAAGGAGGAAGTGAGGTCATTCCTTGGACTGGCCGAGTACTATGCTAAGTTCATACCCAAATTCTCGGAGACCACGGCACCTCTCCGCGAATTACTCAGAAAGGGATCGGAATTTACATGGCAAGAACCCCAGAAGACTGCGGTAGAGAAGATAAAGCAACATATCATTGATGCACCTTGCCTCCAGCCATTCAATCCGGTGTGGGAAACAGTCGTCACCACAGATGCCAGTGCATATGGACTAGGAGCGGTCTTAACTCAAAAGAAAGGTGACACGGAACATGTGGTGGCATTTGCCTCGAAGGCCTTATCAGAGGCGGAACAGAACTATTCCACCATAGAAAAAGAAATGTTGGCCTGTGCATGGGCGGTGGAACATTTCAGGACATACGTTTGGGGCACGAAATTCAAGCTGGTGACTGATCACAAGCCCCTCATTCACATGCTTAGCCCGGGAGGCACTAAGGTATCCACACCCAGACTAGCACGCATCGCGGCAAAGCTGCAGGAGTACACGTTTGAGGTCCAGCACATCTCAGGCTGGAAGAATTCGCAAGCTGACTGCATGTCGAGACTACCAGAGTGTAAAGAAAAAGCTACCACATTCCTGCAAGGAGAATGCATAGTTGCATCCATCACAGACTTGAGGGCACCTGTTTACCTAGAACTCAGTGAGAGACATTGGGAGGAAGAGGATGGAAAAGACCCCACCATGGCCTTGATTCGCAAATGGATAAAAGAAGGCTGGCCTAGTGAAAAAACGCTGCCCGAGGGCATGAGGCCCTATTGGAAGGTGTCGGATGAGCTGTCTGAAACGGAAGGGATAATCATGAAAACCGATCAGATTATTCCCCCCGCAGGAATGAGAAGCACCATCCTCTGTAGAGCCCACGCGGGCCATTTGGGAAACACAATGACGCGCCGCAGGGTGAGAGAGGCCTACTGGTGGCCATCCATGGATCAGGAAATTCGGTCCATGATAGAGCGTTGCCATGAATGTCTAAATAGTGACAAGAGACTTAAGGTCCGCCAAGCACCCCTGATACCCACAGAAATACCAGAAGCGGTGTGGTCCAAAGTGGGCATCGACTTCATAGGGCCGTTGGAAGCCATGGCACCTGAACATCGATACGGCATAGTAATGGTGGATTACCTATCCAAGTGGGTGGAGGCGGAGTTTGTCCCGAACATAACTACCCAAACAGTCATAGAAGTACTGAAATTTTTCAGCGGGAAGGCCTTCCCAGAGAAGTGGTCACTGACAACGGGGTGCAACTGGTTTCTAAGGACATGGAGGAATTCTTGAAAAGAAACCACATCAAACAAAAGAAAGCGGCCCTATATCACCCCCAAGCCAATGGGCTCGTGGAGAGGGCCAACCGATTCATAAAGGGCGCAATTCAACTAGCAACCGCTTCAGGTAAAGACCCTCTCAAAATCACCAAGGAGGCCATAGCGGCTCACAGACTCACTCCAAATGGGATCACCCAAATATCTCCGTTCAAAATGTTGCGAGGGAGGAGTGCGGCATCCACGCTGATTCCACCATGGTTGTCGAAGGTACGAGAGGACGAAGCAGTCGACATGTCAGAGGTAGTGTGGAGAATTGAAAGCAGTAAAACCCGCATGAAGTCATGGAGTGATCGGAGAAGAAGGACTAAGCAAGCATCCGACATAGGGAAAGGAGATTTGGTTAAAATCAGACTACCCCAGAAAGATCAGGTCACGGGGTCTCGGTATAGCCGACCCATCGAAGTGATTCACAGGGGAACAAATCACGTCCGCACGGAAGATGGACGCGCATGGAACATTGAAAGAGTTGCACTATTCCAGAAGACTCGGGAGAAAGTGAGTAGGCAGGAGAGATCTCGAATGGAAGCCGAAAGGGACTACGAAAGAGCTGAAGAACGAGAACTCGTAGGAGACGACAGAGAAAGGATGGAAATCGAAGTTGAACCGGAAGCATCGAGTGCAGATCCCGAACCAGTGCAACAGGAAGAGGGCCCGGGAACAGGCGATCGGCCCAGAAGGGAACACAGAAGGCCGGTGAGATATAATGACTATGTTCTACAGTGATTTTGCTGTTGGTTGAAAAAGGGAGATGTGTAGAGGAGTCGCGAGAGCTCCCGCTCTCGCAAGACCTCGCAGCGCGACGAAGCCCGCCCCCGCGGCTTCGCGCGCAGAGAGAGCGGAGAGAGCGACGCGACAAGGTGCGTCCCGCCGGCTCCCCCATAAACGGGGCCTGCAGTGCGTACACTGCACACGGACATCCCGGCAGCTTACCCTGAGCTCCATTAGGCACGTTGGCCTTTATTGTTGAGACACGCACGTTGCGTGCATTGATGCATGAAACCAAGGAGGAATAAACACATCGTTAAAGATTCCCTGACTCCTGTCTTTACTGTAAGCAATTTACCACATTTCCACGTGTATGGAGGGGGGGGGGGCAGGCCCGCCCTGGCAGGAAATCCTGGCTACAACACATCACGTGTTTCAATATTTTTACACCCGGGGGCAGTCCTATTCTTCCCCTTCCAATTGTCTTGCTCGGGGCTTTAATATCGCTATTGGCCCCATTTAGAGTTTGCACAGGTTTTAGATGCCTGTTTTTCCCTCTGGTTAAGCATTTTCTTCGGCTTTTATGCTCCTTTTGTGGTGGGTGACATTGTTAATAATGTTGCACTGCGCCTGCCCAGGCCAAGACTTGAACGATTAATCTCGTTTACACATTACTCAGGTGAATACCCGTTGGCCAGGACCCTTATGCTTGTGTTCTTGCCCCTTCACCTCCTGTGTTAGGGGAGGATAGTAAGGGGTTTTGGGAGATATATGGAATTCGGATGTCTAGTGAGCATTTGCAGTATTTGGTCCACTAGAAGGGTTATTCTGGTAGTTACATGTCCCGAGGGCCCACTTCTATCAATTTCTCGATGTTGGGTCAATATTTTAATCAACAGTTTCTCAACAGTTTCATGTCAAACCCAGTGGTCTAGAGAGGGGATGAGCCGACAGATGGATATATGGCACCGCGACCTACCGTCAGTCTGTACCGGGTTCTGGGTAGCCAGCATTTGCGCTGGAGTTACTACTGCTATTTGGGGAGGGGTGTCCCCAACAGGGTGGGGCCTGCTGCAAATCAGCAGTGCATTGGGTGCTTGCATTAACACATTCCAACATATCTGCTACTATTTGTCTTATTCTTCTCTTGCAGGTATTTCGTTTTGGGTCTTTAAGTACCAATATGGTGACCTTATATTGTAACCCAGGTGTCTACAACCTGTGGCTCCCCAGTTGTTTTGGACCGAAACTCCCATGATCCCTCACCACTCACCATGCAAGCTACGGCAGATGGGAGTTGTCGCCCAAAACCTACGGTGAGCCAAATGTTGAAGACTCCTGCTTGAATCCCTTTGAGTGGGTGCCAGGCCCTAAATAAAGCTGCTGTCACAAGAGTGAGAGACGTCACAACACTCTTCTTTGCCTTTTTCCGTTGAGTGTCACTGGACACTGTTGCAGGGGAGGGAGGTTGTGCTTGCAGTTAAATGATTCCAGAAAGGACCCCGCCCCTTAGCCTCTCCACATATCACTTGCTCTCCTTCAGAGCTAACACAGACATGAAGCACAATCATTCTCCAAGATGGCCGCCGTTGCAGTGCCTCACTTGGGCAGTCTCTCAAGCCCTACACTATGCTCGCCTCTAATGCTGATTGGCCACGTGAGCTTAATACTCCCAGACATCCTGGGAGCTGGTGTTGCCGGCCGGCCCCCACCAAAGGCCCTCACACAAGATCCCAGAGTTTTCCTGTCGGGACCTGTACTACCTTGAAGGTACCAGAGTGCCCGCACCGCACAATCCCACTCGGTAAGGACGCACCAGCGATGGAAGGAAGCCCTGCCAGGCTTTGCAGCTACAAAGCACAATCATTCTCCAAATGGCCGCCGTTGTGGTGCCTCACTTGGGCAGAGCCTCGAGCCCCGCACTATACCCGCCTCCGACGAATGCTGATACGCAATATGGGCCTGATACTACCAGGCATCCTGGAGGCCAGCAGGCATTGCCGGCCCCCACCAAAAGGCTCCAGAGCTTTCCTGTCAGGACCTGTACTACCGTGAAGACACCAGAGCACCCACACTGCCCAATTCCACTGGGTAACAATGCACCAGTGATGGAAGGAAGCCCTTCCGGGCTTTGCAAATACAAAGCACAATCATTCTCCAAGATGGCCGCTGTTGCAGTGCCTCACTTGGACAGGGCCTCGAGCCCTGCACTATGCCCGCCTCCGATGAATGCTGATAGGCCACATGGGCCTGATACTCCTGGACAACCTGGGAGCTGGCAGGCGTTGTCGGCCTCCACCAAAGGCCCTCACACAAGGCCCCAGAGCTTTCCTGTCAGGACCTGTCAGAATCCTGGAAGGTCCTGGATGTCTGCAGTAACATCTCTTCACACTTTACATTCAAAATCTTTACCTGTGCACAATGTCATCCCACCATCGTCATTCCTGCCTCCAATTACACCGAGATCGCTCACCATCCCTTACCTGGGATCCCTTAGCATGCCTCCAGTAGTCTCACGCTATCGCGCCTCCAAACCCTGTGACGCTCCAACCAGAAACCTATGGCTCTCAGCCCGGTTCTCCTGCAAAAATAACCACCTTGCAAGATCCCTAAGAACTAACGACCGCAACAAAAAAATCAGCTGAAGAACCTCCCCAATTTGCGTACAACACCTACGGAGACTTGTGAAACGAAACAAGCCCCAGAATCACACCCAGCCCCCCCCAAATGCCTGTGTGCCCACTACTAGTGATGCCTGTGTGCCCTTTACTAGTGATACCTGTATGCCCGCTACCAGTGATACCTCTGTGCCCTTTACTAGTGATACCTGTATGCCCGCTACCAGTGATACTTGTGTTCCCACTACTAGTGATGCCTGTGTGCCCTTTACTAGTGATGCCTATGTGCCCATTACCAGTGATGCCTGTGTGCCCATTACCAGTGTCACCTGTGTGCCCATTACCAGTGATGCCTGTGTGCCCATTACCAGTGTCACCTGTGTGCCCATTACCAGTGATGCCTATGTGCCCATTACCAGTGATACCTGTGTGCCCATTACCAGTGTCACCTGTGTGCCCATTACCAGTGATGCCTGTGTGCCCATTACCAGTGATACCTGTGTGCCCATTACCAGTGTCACCTGTGTGCCCATTACCAGTGATGCTTGTGTGCCCATTACCAGTGTCACCTGTGTGCCCATTAACAGTGATGCCTATGTGCCCATTACCAGTGTCACCTGTGTGCCCATTACCAGTGATGCCTGTGTGCCCATTACCAGTGATACCTGTGTGCCCGTTACCAGTGATACCTGTGTGCCCATTACCAGTGTCACCTGTGTGCCCATTACCAGTGATGCCTATGTGCCCATTACCAGTGATGCATGTGTGCCCATTACCAGTGATACCTGTGTGCCCATTACCAGTGATGCCTGTGTGCCCATTACCAGTGTCACCTGTGTGCCCATTACCAGTGATGCCTATGTGCCCATTACCAGTGATGCCTGTGTGCCCATTACCAGTGATACCTGTGTGCCCATTACCAGTGTCACCTGTGTGCCCATTATCAGTGATGCCTGTGTGCCCATTACCAGTGTCGCCTGTGTGCCCATTACCAGTGATACCTGTGTGCCCATTACCAGTGTCACCTGTGTGCCCATTACCAGTGATGCCTATGTGCCCATTACCAGTGATGCCTGTGTGCCCATTACCAGTGATACCTGTGTGCCCATTACCAGTGTCACCTGTGTGCCCATTACCAGTGATACCCGTGTGCCCATTAACAGTATCACCTGTGTGCCCATTACCAGTGATGCCTGTGTGCTCATTACTAGTGATGCCTGTGTGCCCATAACCAGTGTCACCTGTGTGCTGGTTACCAATGCTACCTGTGTGCCCATTACCAGTGATGCCTGTGTGCCCATTACCAGTGATACCTGTGTGCCCATTACCAGTGTCGCCTGTGTGCCCATTACCAGTGATGCCTGTGTGCCCATTACCAGTGATACCTGTGTGCCCATTACCAGTGTCACCTGTGTGCTCATTACCAGTGATACCTGTGTGCCCATTACCAGTGATGCCTGTGTGCCCATTACCAGTGTCACCTGTGTGCCCATTACCAGTGATGCCTGTGTGCCCATTACTAGTGATGCCTGTGTGCCCATTACCAGTGTCACCTGTGTGCTGGTTACCAGTGTTACCTGTGTGCCCATTACCAGTGATGCCTGTGTGCCCACTACTAGTGATTCCTATGTGCCCATTACCAGTGATGCCTGTGTGCCCATTACCAGTGTCACCTGTGTGCCCATTACTAGTGATGCCTGTGTGCCCATTACCAGTGATGCCTGTGTGCCCACTACTAGTGATGCCTGTGTGCCCATTACCAGTGTCACCTGTGTGCTGGTTACCAGTGTTACCTGTGTGCCCATTACCAGTGATGCCTGTGTGCCCACTACTAGTGATGCCTATGTGCCCATTACTAGTGATGCCTGTGTGCCCATTACCAGTGTCACCTGTGTGCCCATTACCAGTGATGCCTGTGTGCCCTTTACTAGTGATGCCTGTGTGCCCATTAACAGTGATTCTTGTGTGCCCATTACCAGTGATGCCTGTGTGCCCATTACCAGTGATGCCTGTGTGCCCATTACCAGTGTCACCTGTGTGCCCATTACCAGTGATGCCTGTGTGCCCATTACCAGTGATGCCTGTGTGCCCTTTACTAGTGATGCCTGTGTGCCCATTACCAGTGATACCTGTGTGCCCATTACTAGTGATACGTGTGTGCCCATTACCAGTGTCACCTGTGTGCTGGTTACCAGTGTTACCTGTGTGCCCATTACCAGTGATGCCTGTGTGCCCACTACTAGTGATGCCTGTGTGCCCATTACCAGTGATACCTGTGTGCCCACAACTAGTGATGCCTGTGTGCCCACTACTAGTGATGCCTGTATGCCCGGTACCAGTGATACCTGTGTGCCCTTTACTAGTGATACCTGTATGCCCGCTACCAGTGATACCTGTGTGTCCTTTACTAGTGATGCCTGTGTGCCCACTACCAGTGATACCTGTGTGCCCTTTACTAGTGATGCCTGTGTGCCCAATACCAGTGTCACCTGTGTGCCCATTACCAGTGATGCCTGTGTGCCCATTACCAGTGATGCCTGTGTGCCCTTTACTAGTGATGCCTGTGTGCCCAATACCAGTGTCACCTGTGTGCCCATTACCAGTGATGCCTGTGTGCCCTTTACTAGTGATGCCTGTGTGCCCAATACCAGTGTCACCTGTGTGCCCATTACCAGTGTCACCTGTGTGCCCATTACCAGTGATACCTGTGTGCCCTTTACTAGTGATGCCTGTGTGCCCAATACCAGTGTCACCTGTGTGCCCATTACCAGTGTCACCTGTGTGCCCATTACCAGTGATACCTGTGTGCCCTTTACTAGTGATGCCTGTGTGCCCATTACCAGTGATACCTGTGTGCCCTTTACTAGTGATGCCTGTGTGCCCGCTACCAGTGATACCTGTGTGCCCTTTACTAGTGATGCCTGTGTGCCTAATACCAGTGTCACCTGTGTGCCCATTACCAGTGATGCCTGTGTGCCCATTACCAGTGATGCCTGTGTGCCCTTTACTAGTGATGCCTGTGTGCCCATTACCAGTGAGGCCTGTGTGCCCTTTACTAGTGATGCCTGTGTGCCCAATACCAGTGTCACCTGCGTGCCCATTACCAGTGTCACCTGTGTGCCCATTACCAGTGATACCTGTGTGCCCTTTACTAGTGATGCCTGTGTGCCCAATACCAGTGTCACCTGTGTGCCCATTACCAGTGTCACCTGTGTGCCCATTACCAGTGATACCTGTGTGCCCTTTACTAGTGATGCCTGTGTGCCCATTACCAGTGATACCTGTGTGCCCTTTACTAGTGATGCCTGTGTGCCTTTTACTAGTGATGCCTGTGTGCCCAATACCAGTGTCACCTGTGTGCCCATTACCAGTGATGCCTGTGTGCCCATTACCAGTGATGCCTGTGTGCCCTTTACTAGTGATGCCTGTGTGCCCAATACCAGTGTCACCTGTGTGCCCATTACCAGTGTCACCTGTGTGCCCATTACCAGTGATACCTGTGTTCCCTGTACTAGTGATGCCTGTGTGCACAATACCAGTGTCGCCTGTGTGCCCATTACCAGTGATACCTGTGTGCCCTTTACTAGTGATGCCTGTGTGCCCATTACCAGTGATACCTGTGTGCCCTTTACTAGTGATGCCTGTGTGCCCATTACCAGTGATGCCTGTGTGCCCATTACCAGTGATGCCTGTGTGCCCTTTACTAGTGATGCCTGTGTGCCCAATACCAGTGTCGCCTGTGTGCCCATTACAAGTGTCACCTGTGTGCCCATTACCAGTGATACCTGTGTGCCCTTTACTAGTGATGCCTGTGTGCCCAATACCAGTGTCACATGTGTGCCCATTACCAGTGTCACCTGTGTGCCCATTACCAGTGATACCTGTGTGCCCTTTACTAGTGATGCCTGTGTGCCCATTACCAGTGATACCTGTGTGCCCATTACCAGTGTCACCTGTGTGCCCATTACCAGTGATACCTGTGTGCCCATTACCAGTGTCACCTGTGTGCCCATTACCAGTGATACCTGTGTGCCCACAACTAGTGATGCCTGTGTGCCCACAACTAGTGATACCTGTATGCCAGCTACCAGTGATACCTGTGTGCCCTTTACTAGTGATACCTGTATGCCCGCTACCAGTGATACCTGTGTGCCCTTTACTAGTGATGCCTGTGTGCCCATTACCAGTGTCACCTGTGCGCCCATTACCAGTGTCACCTGTGTGCCCATTACCAGTGTCACCTGTGTGCCTATTACCAGTGATGCCTGTGTGCCCATTACCAGTGTCACCTATGTGCCCATTACCAGTGATGCCTGTGTGCCCATTACCAGTGATACCTGTGTGCCCTTTACTAGTGATGCCTGTGTGCCCATTACCAGTGTTACCTCTGTGCCCATTACCAGTGATACCTGTGTTCCCACTACTAGTGATACCTGTGTGCCCATTACCAGTGTCACCTGTGCGCCCATTACCAGTGATTCTTGTGTGCCCATTACCAGTGTCACCTGTGCACCCATTACCAGTGATTCTTGTGTGCCCATTACCAGTGTCACCTGTGCGCCCATTACCAGTGATGCCTGTGTGCCCATTACCAGTGATACCTGTGTTCCCACTACTAGTGATGCCTGTGTGCCCATTACCAGTGTCACCTGTGTGCCCATTACCAGTGACGCCTGTGTGCCCATTACCAGTGATGCCTGTGTGCCCTTTACTAGTGATGCCTGTGTGCCCATTACCAGTGATACCTGTGTTCCCACTACTAGTGATGCCTGTGTGCCCGTTACCAGTGTCACCTGTGCGCCCATTACCAGTGATTCTTGTGTGCCCATTACCAGTGTCACCTGTGTGCCTATTACCAGTGTCACCTGTGCGCCCATTACCAGTGTCACCTGTGTGCCCATTACCAGTGTCACCTGTGTGCCTATTACCAGTGATGCCTGTGTGCCCATTACCAGTGTCACCTGTGTGCCCATTACCAGTGATACCTGTGTGCCCTTTACTAGTGATGCCTGTGTGCCCATTACCAGTGATACCTGTGTGCCCATTACCAGTGTCACCTGTGTGCCCATTACCAGTGATACCTATGTGCCCATTACCAGTGTCACCTGTGTGCCCATTACCAGTGATACCTGTGTGCCCACAACTAGTGATGCCTGTGTGCCCTTTACTAGTGATACCTGTATGCCCGCTGCCAGTGATACCTGTGTGCCCTTTACTAGTGATACCTGTATGCCCGCTACCAGTGATACCTGTGTGCCCTTTACTAGTGATGCCTGTGTGCCCATTACCAGTGTCACCTGTGCGCCCATTACCAGTGTCACCTGTGTGCCCATTACCAGTGTCACCTGTGTGCCTATTACCAGTGATGCCTGTGTGCCCATTACCAGTGTCGCCTGTGTGCCCATTACTAGTGATGCCTGTGTGCCCATTACCAGTGATACCTGTGTGCCCATTACCAGTGATACCTGTGTGCCCTTTACTAGTGATGCCTGTGTGCCCATTACCAGTGTTACCTCTGTGCCCATTACCAGTGATACCTGTGTTCCCACTACTAGTGATGCCTGTGTGCCCTTTACTAGTGATACCTGTATGCCCGCTACCAGTGATACCTGTGTGCCCTTTACTAGTGATACCTGTATGCCCGCTACCAGTGATACCTGTGTGCCCATTACCAGTGATACCTGTGTTCCCACTACTAGTGATGCCTGTGTGCCCTTTACTAGTGATACCTGTATGCCCGCTACCAGTGATACCTGTGTGCCCATTACCAGTGTCACCTGTGCGCCCATTACCAGTGATTCTTGTGTGCCCATTACCAGTGTCACCTGTGTGCCCATTACCAGTGATACCTGTGTTCCCATTACCAGTGTCACCTGTGTGCCCATTACCAGTGATACCTGTGTTCCCACTACTAGTGATGCCTGTGTGCCCTTTACTAGTGATACCTGTATGCCCGCTACCAGTGATACCTGTGTGCCCTTTACTAGTGATACCTGTATGCCCGCTACCAGTGATACCTGTGTGCCCATTACCAGTGTCACCTGTGCACCCATTACCAGTGATTCTTGTGTGCCCATTACCAGTGTCACCTGTGCGCCCATTACCAGTGATTCTTGTGTGCCCATTACCAGTGTCACCTGTGCGCCCATTACCAGTGATGCCTGTGTGCCCATTACCAGTGATACCTGTGTTCCCACTACTAGTGATGCCTGTGTGCCCATTACCAGTGTCACCTGTGTGCCCATTACCAGTGATGCCTGTGTGCCCATTACCAGTGATGCCTGTGTGCCCTTTACTAGTGATGCCTGTGTGCCCATTACCAGTGATACCTGTGTTCCCACTACTAGTGATGCCTGTGTGCCCATTACCAGTGTCACCTGTGCGCCCATTACCAGTGATTCTTGTGTGCCCATTACCAGTGTCACCTGTGTGCCTATTACCAGTGTCACCTGTGCGCCCATTACCAGTGTCACCTGTGTGCCCATTACCAGTGTCACCTGTGTGCCTATTACCAGTGATGCCTGTGTGCCCATTACCAGTGTCACCTGTGTGCCCATTACCAGTGATACCTGTGTGCATTTTACTAGTGATGCCTGTGTGCCCATTACCAGTGATACCTGTGTGCCCATTACCAGTGTCACCTGTGTGCCCATTACCAGTGATACCTGTGTGCCCATTACCAGTGTCACCTGTGTGCCCATTACCAGTGATACCTGTGTGCCCACAACTAGTGATGCCTGTGTGCCCTTTACTAGTGATACCTGTATGCCCGCTACCAGTGATACCTGTGTGCCCTTTACTAGTGATACCTGTATGCCCGCTACCAGTGATACCTGTGTGCCCTTTACTAGTGATGCCTGTGTGCCCATTACCAGTGTCACCTGTGCGCCCATTACCAGTGTCACCTGTGTGCCCATTACCAGTGTCACCTGTGTGCCTATTACCAGTGATGCCTGTGTGCCCATTACCAGTGTCGCCTGTGTGCCCATTACCAGTGATGCCTGTGTGCCCATTACCAGTGATACCTGTGTGCCCTTTACTAGTGATGCCTGTGTGCCCATTACCAGTGTTACCTCTGTGCCCATTACCAGTGATACCTGTGTTCCCACTACTAGTGATGCCTGTGTGCCCTTTACTAGTGATACCTGTATGCCCGCTACCAGTGATACCTGTGTGCCCTTTACTAGTGATACCTGTATGCCCGCTACCAGTGATACCTGTGTGCCCATTACCAGTGATACCTGTGTTCCCACTACTAGTGATGCCTGTGTGCCCTTTACTAGTGATACCTGTATGCCCGCTACCAGTGATACCTGTGTGCCCATTACCAGTGTCACCTGTGCGCCCATTACCAGTGATTCTTGTGTGCCCATTACCAGTGTCACCTGTGTGCCCATTACCAGTGATACCTGTGTTCCCACTACTAGTGATGCCTGTGTGCCCTTTACTAGTGATACCTGTATGCCCGCTACCAGTGATACCTGTGTGCCCTTTACTAGTGATACCTGTATGCCCGCTACCAGTGATACCTGTGTGCCCATTACCAGTGTCACCTGTGCGCCCATTACCAGTGATTCTTGTGTGCCCATTACCAGTGTCACCTGTGCGCCCATTACCAGTGATTTTTGTGTGCCCATTACCAGTGTCACCTGTGCGCCCATTACCAGTGATGCCTGTGTGCCCATTACCAGTGATACCTGTGTTCCCACTACTAGTGATGCCTGTGTGCCCATTACCAGTGTCACCTGTGTGCCCATTACCAGTGATGCCTGTGTGCCCATTACCAGTGATGCCTGTGTGCCCTTTACTAGTGATGCCTGTGTGCCCATTACCAGTGATACCTGTGTTCCCACTACTAGTGATGCCTGTGTGCCCATTACCAGTGTCACCTGTGCGCCCATTACCAGTGATTCTTGTGTGCCCATTACCAGTGTCACCTGTGTGCCTATTACCAGTGATGCCTGTGTGCCCATTACCAGTGATACCTGTGTTCCCACTACTAGTGATGCCTGTGTGCCCGCTACCAGTGATACCTGTGTGCCCATTACCAGTGTCACCTGTGTGCCTATTACCAGTGATGCCTGTGTGCCCATTACCAGTGATACCTGTGTTCCCACTACTAGTGATACCTGTGTGCCCATTACCAGTGTCGCCTGTGTGCCCATTACCAGTGATACCTGTGTTCCCACTACTAGTGATACCTGTGTGCCCATTACCAGTGTCACCTGTGTGCCCATTACCAGTGATACCTGTGTTCCCACTACCAGTGATACCTGTGTGCCCATTACCAGTGTCACCTGTGTGCCCATTACCAGTGATACCTATGTGCCGGTTACCAGTGTTACCTGTGTACCCATTATCAATGATACCTGTGTGCCCAATACCAGTGTTACCTCTGTGCCCATTACCAGTGATACCTGTGTGCCCACTACTAGTGATGCCTGTGTGCCCATTACCAGTGATACCTGTGTGCCCATTACCAGTGATACCTGTGTGCCCGCTACCAGTGATGCTTGTTTGCCCATTACCAGTGATGCTTGTGTGCCCATTACCAGTGTCACCTGTGTGCCCATTACCAGTGATGCCTGTGTGCCCATTACCAGTGATACCTGTGTGCCCGCTACCAGTGATACCTGTGTGCCCATTACCAGTGATACCTGTGTGCCCGCTACCAGTGATGCTTGTGTGCCCATTACCAGTGTCACCTGTGTGCCCATTACCAGTGATACCTGTGTGCCCATTACTAGTGATACCTGTGTGCCCATTACCAGTGTCACCTGTGTGCCCATTACCAGTGTCACCTATGTGCCGGTTACCAGTGTTACCTGTGTACCGATTATCAATGATACCTGTGTGCCCAATACCAGTGTTACCTCTGTGCCCATTACCAGTGATACCTTTAGACATCCACAACCTCCACACAGCCAACAACCTCGATGCCCTTGCGATCACGGAAACCTGGCTGCACCCTGCCGAAGGGCCTGCTCACTCCCTCGCCACCCCACCAGGATATACTATCTTCAAGAGTGATAGATTGAATACCAGAGGAGGCGGGCATCGCCCTCCTCGGCAAAGATCACCTACTTATTAGACAACTCAACACCTCACTGAACAATAACTGTGGCATCCTGTCACTAAAACTGCCCACATCCTCCACCCAAATCATCACTGTCCACTTGGTTTACCGTCCACCCGGCCGCATCCGTGCACTTGATGGGAACCTTCTTCAGACCTTAGAAGAGAACACTAAGCCCTCCTTGCAAGTGCTCCTCATGAGGGATCTAAACCTAGGCCTCAATGACCCAAACGACCTACCAGCCATCTCACTTGCAAATTCACTATCCGCCATTGGCTTTATTCATCGCATCCACAACCCAACACATAACAAAGGGTAATCCTTAGATTGGATAGCCATCCTCAACTGCCACATTTCTACAACATCCAATACTCTGTGCCCATGGCCAGACCACCATGTCATTACGTTCACCATCCGCCTCGACCTACAAGCTAATCCACCCACCAATATGCTGCCACTCTCCCTAGCCCGCAGTTCCTGCAAGCTAACCAAAGAAAATCTCCTGCTGTTCCTTGATGCCCACAATCCAGAGTCCCTAGAGATCTCTGACACAAAGAATCTTGTGGATCTCTACGCCAAAACCCTGACTGGTGCAATTGACTCTATCGCCCCGCTAGCTCAAAAAAAAGCCAAACCTTTAGCTGACATGTACTCCTGGTACACCCATGATTTACATAACTAAGAATGGAAAAAAGACGTACCAAAAAACTCCCTGAGACACAACCCATCTGACGCACTCAAAGAAGAGTTTTTAAACCTCTCCAAGAAATATAAAAAGGCAATCATCCAAGCCAAAGCGAACACTTTCAACTCCAGAATTGCTAACGCCACCTCTAACACTAGAGAATGATTCTCCATCCTTAGGGAATTGGAAGCCCCTATCCCCCAAGCCTCCACTCTGACCAAAGACCGTGCTTGGTGTGACAGCATTCAGAATGCCATGTTGCAAAAAAAGTGCATGCTCCAAAATAAAATTCTCGCCAAATAAGCCACCCTGAATCACACCCATCCTGATTCCAAGTACACCCCCCTCTTACTTTGAACACTCCAACACCCCCTTAGCTTCAACAAAATCTCTGCCCAGGGAACTCTACACATCCTGAAAAACTTAAACCCATCAAAATGCAAAGCAGATGTATGCCCAGCACCCTTAATTAATGACTGCGCCGAAGCAGTGCCCGCATTTATCATGGCAGTCATTAATTCCTCTATCGGTACTCAAAGAAGCTTGGGCCTTGCCATTATTAAAAAACCTACCCTCGACCCGGCCTCACCAAACAACTAGCGCCCCATCACGACTGTTCCCTTTCTGCTAAAAATATTCGACAGAGCAGCTTATGTCCAAATGCTGTGCCACCTAGAAGCAAACCATATCCTAAGAGTTCGCCAATCAGGCTTCCACCCAGGCCATGGTACAGAACCAGCTCCCCTTGACTTAAAAAATAAGATGGATGACATCAGGGATGAGGGTAAACTTGCCCTCCTGTTACTATTAGATCTGTCAGCGGCATTCGACTTAGTTGACCATAACATTCTATGCCGTCACCTCACCCACGCAGCCTCACGGAAGCAGCATCTTGGATCGCCTCCTTCCTAGAAGGAAGAATAATGAACGTTTTCTCAGAGAATGCCCGCGCGACGCCCTCACACATCAGCTGCGGTGTACTCTAAGGGTCCTGCATTTCCACAACTCTCTACAATATATTCACAAAGCCCCTCTTCAAACTCCTGGACTCCCCCAGCATAGTTTACACAAACTACGCTGATGACACACAAATTCTCCTCCCCCTCTCTGGCATATACTCTGATGATGCTGCAACGTTGAGCTCTACATTTTCCATCATCCAAGCATGGCCTCTGTCTGAATGATGAGAAAACAGAACTGCTCATCATTGGTCACACAGCTGCCCTAAAAAACCAGAACCCTGCATACTCGGCCTTCATTATCAACGGTATATCGATCCCAGTTTCTCCAGTTGTCAAAACACTCGGAGTATACTTAGACGCTTCACTATCCCTATCCCGAAAAGTCAACACCATTGCTTCATCAGCAGCCTATTCAACCAAACTCCAAATGCTTTCAGACCCTTCCTATCGATAGACAGCTGCCTGACGATTGCCCGCGCAGTGGTGGGCACCAAGCTAGACTAGTGCAACGCATCATTTGCAGGTACCTCAGCTCACAATTTAAAGAAACTCCAAACCATCCAAAATAATGCCCTATGAGCTGCCCTGAACCGTCGCATATCAGAACATATATCAGCTGCCCGCAAGGCAGTACACTGGCTCTTCGTCCCAGAAAGAATTGTATTCAAGATTCTAACCATCACCCACAGTTGTATTTCCAAAGCAGCGCCACCCTATCTGGCTCAAAGAATATCCAAATCTCACTCGACTAGGCCTATCAGAACATCATATACACTAAGACTAGTTCAACCGAAGTTCAAACATACTAAAGCAGATAGAACTAGTTTCCCAGATATAGCAGCGAAGCAATGGAACTTCCTCCCACACAACTTAAGAAAAGAGGTCACCTACTGGGCCTTTCTGCAAAGCCCTTAAAACATGGCTATTCAATTGAACTGCTCAAGGGAGTCTGGCTATGTATCAGTACCTGCTGATTGTAACTATGCAATGTATGATATCACTCTGTGCTTACAGGCGTCATGTAACTTGTTCTCTCTAGCGCCCTGATGCCCGATGATTTGTGTGCGCCATACAAATAAAACAATAAATAAACAGTGGATTCAGAAGGCTGCCAATAACTCAGAGTCAAAAAAGGATTGCTGTGATTTGGGTCATCCTGAGACTGGCAGCATGGACCAGGTGTGATGAGGCAACACTACAGAGGATACTAACATGTCATGTGGAGCGATAAGGGTGTGTCCCCATACACATGTGCTCTTGATTTGCTGCTCAACAATCATACAAAGCATCTGTTCTCATCCAGAGAAGCACAGCAGCTTTGCTGGATGTAGTCCGCCATGAGCCCAAGCCCGAACACTCCATGTAGGATGACAAGAGAGTGCCTTCAAAAGCGACAAACAAGACACCCTACTCATCCTTCCAACAATATAAGGGCAGACGCATCATGCCAGACTCAGAGCCCCAGGAGCACTGAGCAGAGAATGCACCATCCTAAGAAGAGGGTACGATAAGTAGGCAGAATCCAGAGAGCAGCCCATCATCCCAGGAGAAAGGACACTTCAACCACGAATGCGTGGCCTGAAATGTCATCTAGGAAAAGGTTGAATACGAAAATGGAGCAGCGCAAGGATCACATAGATAACTCTTTCCCGCATCCCCCCTACCACCTACGACTTTACCCATAGTTGCTTGTCTGCTGCACACTGATCTTCTTTAAGGGATCGCCCCTTGACCAATCAATCATTTACTCAAACGAGTATATAAAATCAATTCAGAGGTCCAAGGAGGTGGTCTGGTGTTCCCCTTGTTCTATTAAATAACTCATCTTTAACCAATCAATACTTCTGCTGTACAATTACATAGTTTTCCCTTCAAGCATTTATTCCATAGGCAACTTCCCCAAGAATTGTTTCCATAAATAAGAAACAGCAGCAGTTACTACCAGAGAATTAGCCATATAGATCGTAGACCAAAAATGGTCTGTGTTATAACCAGACACTTCTCTGGCAAAATGGCTATAGCTTTTCCCATATTGAGAGGTAAGCACGTCACAGCCCGTGAGAACATGTCGCGCTGTTTCTATCTGTTTGGTACATAGTTTGCACAAATGCCTGTCCCGCGGGAAGCTCCAGTATATTCGTGGACAAGTAATATATTTAATCGCAAATAAATGATAAATCTGCGCAGTTTTATACTTGTCCACTTAACCATGAAGGTCTGTGGTTCATTAAGAAACAAATCCTTCCTTTGTGTAATCTGTATACCTTTGTCTTGTATTAAGTTGGAAAATGTTTTCTACTTTGTTAAAATAGATTGATTTTTCTCTAAGCTTTGCCTTAAATTGCTCTAACGCCCCCTCCACAGGTAATGCGATATTCAACATATCAATATGGGCAAGAGCAGTGAAACTTAATTCTGTATGTGCTGGATTTCTCCTGGTTTCTCTTGTTCTATTGGTTAACCATTTAGTATGTTCAGTGCTTAAAGTGGGACTGAGCCGGGGCCATGCCGGGGCCCCCGATCCCACACAACATTGGCGGGATGCATTATCCCGCCGCGGCCGCAGCCGCGACGGGAGATGCGCCCGCCAGTTTAATTTCAGGCGAGCTGACAGAAGTGCCAGCCAGGCACAGCGTCGCTGAGGCTGGCTGGCACTTCTGTCAGTCACTGTAACTTCCCTGATGACCCCTCATCTGAGGGGTCATCAGGGAAGTTACAGTTCCTTTGTTTGCCCTCGCCAGGTCACTGACCCTCAGCGAACCTGCGGGCTCCATGGTCTAATATGCAGATTAGAACACGGAGCCCGCGGGTTCGCAGAGGGTGAAAGGCGCCTCGGGCTCAGTGATCTATCTGCTCTGAGCAGAGATCACAGAGCCCGAGGCGCCTTTCTCCATCGACAAAGCTTTATAAAAGATGCCTTGAATTGTATACGTTTCAAGCCATCTTTTATAAACGTAGAAATATTTCTATGTTTATAAAAGACGGCTTGAAACGTGCACAATTCAAGGCATCTTTTATAAAGCTTTGTCGATGGACAAAGCCACCTCGGGTTTTGTCCGTCCTCAACGCTTTATAAAAGATGCCTTGAATTGTTTACGTTTCAAGCCGTCTTTTATAAACATAGAAATATGTTATAAATGTCTATGCTTA